>NC_091827.1:120301136-120645303 GCF_038994185.2 Dermacentor albipictus
CAACCCTCATAAATTAGATCGTTGTATCATGCTTATATTAACAGTCATTTGTCATACTGTTTATCTTCATGGGGTAATACATATGCCATTCATCTCAAACCACTTCAACGTCTTCAAAATCAGGCAATAAAATTAATGACCTTTAGCTCATTCCAGTGCCATTCTTTACCTATCTATCAACGCCTTAACGTTCTACCCATTCAACAGCTGTTCTATCATAAGTTGTCACTCATTACATTTCGTCTCTTTCATCGTGAAATAACCTTAGACAGTCTTCCTTTTGATAACCTCATGAACAAAAATAATACTAGGTTTGCAGAACGCAATAACCTTCTATTACTTAAAATCAGATCTAACTATGGTAAATTTACACTTCGTTTCCATGGCATTTCACTTTGGAATCTCATCCCTGTTAATATTAAGTCATCTCTTTCATTGAAGTTTTTTAAACACAATATGAAAAGAATACTGTTAGCAGAAGCATCTTGTCATTTGTCATAAAAACATTTTCATATTTATTACATTTTCTTTACATTACTTCTATTATTGTATCATTGGACTTCATATTTCTGTAAAACACTTTGTATTTTTCTTAGTTCATAATATGCAGAAGAGCCAAATTTTTGTTAGATTACTAGATATTCCTGCTTATGATTATTTATTGTGATATTACTGTATAACGTTGTTTTTACTATATATCTAAATGTCTTCTATTTATTTGCACTTGTTCCCTACGAATTGTATTCTTTAACGCGTTTTTTTTTTGTTTTGTTTGTTTGTTCGCCCTCTACTTGCTGCTCTAATACTCTTATGCACCCACTAATGATAGGAGGTCCCCCTGGCAGTTTCTCACTCTGGGACCTCCTGATGCTGTATATAATATGTAAGCCCGTTTTTTGTACATGTCATAACAATAAACTTGAACTTGAACTTAGTATACCTTGATTTGGAGAGGCTTGATCATGTCTTGAAGAAGCCCTGGCTGAAACTTGAAATTCTCCAAATGTCGTTGGAGTGTGCGCTCGGACGGAAACGGTAAACCTTGATTTCTCAGCAGACTGTAGCCTTGGGACCCGCAGGACAGACGCAGCTTGAGTGACTTTACAAGCATCTTGGTCTCCCAGCGCATCCCTAGTCCAATAAGACGCGGCACCCGTGTGGACGGCGCGGCGCTGGGCACGTCAGCGCGTATGTTCAGCAGCTTAGGGCCGATTTATGCTCGAGCCACCCATCGCCGCAAGCCGCACCGCATGCTTGTGGTCGCGCGAAAAATTGCGCATATGCAGCACTTGTGCACAAATTACCATTTACACTAGGTGCACATGTATACCTTACACTTTGTAAACAGAAATTTGTGCACAAGTGTTTGATACGTGCAATCTTTCACGCGACAAGCCGCACCACCGCAAGCATGTGGTGTGGCTTGCAGCGATGGGCGGCTCAAGCGTAAATCGGCCCTTAATGTCCGGGCAGGGAGTGCCAGCCGGCACAGCCGCACTTGTCGACGTGCGCCTCGCACACTCCGCTACGTGCGTGAAAAAGTGCCAGATCGATCGTCGGGGTGTGCCCGCCGCGGGGCATGAACGTCGGCCTCCCGCTGTATAGAATGGATGGACCCAGCGATGACGCGGCACCGAGGAGTGCTCTACCTAGGAGATCACTGATAGCACTGCCCCAACTACGGTGGTGAGCATTAGTCTCTACACATGACACAGTCCGCCGAAAACGAGGTGGTCAGGCGCGTGAGGAAAGCAGTCGTTCTGGTGGTGGCTGTTGCAGCTGCAATTGGGGCGCATGTAAACAGACGCCACAGAGGTGTCGGTGCCCCGAATGCGCACGGCAGCGGTCACGCACTCCATTACAACACTACACAATAGACTTGTCTCGATGAGGACCTACGGGAGGGTGGCACAGATGTACAGTGCGATACGGGGGCGTTCCTGCGGGTGGGAGCTGCGTGGCAAGGAGCAGAAGCACAATGTGCCAAGGCGGCACTCACTGGTACTGCTGTAGCCGATGTAGCCTGGCAGTGAGACCTCCTCTGCACGCACATATGTTTCCTGAAAGGCGAGGACATCGTAGTCGCACAGAGGCTGGTGCTCTGCAAGCACAGCGTGTCGGCGGCGCAGGGAATTGCAGTTCCACTGCAAAATGCATGGCCGAGAAACAACGCGAGTTCTAACTGCCATGGTTGATCAGTGCCCCGTGGCCGGTGAGAGCAGCGGCACACAACGTACAGGCAAGTGAGTCATGCAGCAAGAGTTCTGTGGCGCACTTGCGTGCGACAGCAAAGAGCGCGATCACGGCATTGCGCAGGTCAGTGGGAGCCACGGGGACCGCCGGCGAGGGGGTCGACGCGATGTCTGCGACAGGCGACCTCGCCGGACGGTTATTCGTGACATCGGTGAACGTGCGGCTGGTGTCGAAGCGCGAAGAATCTCGGGGATGGAGGGGGCGGCGAGGGGTTGAGGGCCTCACGGCACCGGCTTCTCGGCGGCACGGACGATGTCAGCTGCCTGGCGGCATGTGATCGGTAAGGTCGATAATGCGATTTTCTGCAATGTGGTGTTCACACTGCCAGTCAGGGCAGCGAGGCTCGGTTGCACTGTGTCAGCCGCTGCAGTTGAGGCACTTTGTGCTTTTCACAGTGCAGTCAGCCGTTTGATGGTTGCCACCACACCTCGGGCAGCGCCATGCCAATACGCAGGCTGCATTGACGTTGCCGAAGGCACCGCGAAGGCGACATTGGGTTGGACGGGGGTGCTTCGGGTTAACGGGCCGGCGCATCCTAAAGAGTGCGATCTCCATGGGCAGTGTGCTGCCCGCGAAGCGCACGGCAAAGTTCGGTCCCGCACAATAGCAGCCAAGGACGGGCACCGCTGATTCAATGTCTGTGCACACAGTGTAGGGGTCGAGAGATGTGTCGGCACCGAAGAGGACACCTGTGCACGAGTCCTTGGGGGCTGCCGCGGCGTGCACAGGAACGTCGCGAATGTCATGCAAGAGTAGTGGTAGCAGGAGGTGCGCCGTTGAGAGGACGGCTGCGTGGAGAGGAGACTGTCATACGCGCAAAGAGTGACGAACACGGGAGGGCGGAGACTTCTGTGTTTACAGGCAGCGCGGCAATGTCCGTGGCAGACGAGACGGCGATGGGGCAGCGGTGAGGAGCAGGGGAGGCCGCCGCGCACAGCGGTAACGAGACGCATGTGCAGTGGCCTCGCTAGCAGACGACGCTTCGGTGTGTTTCGCGGGGCGCGTTTGAGGCGGGTCGCCCGCGTTTGCAGAGGAGTCAATTGCCTCGTAATCCACAAGACGTGATGAATCACAATCGCTAGCTGAGTAGATGTACAGCACGTTTTCTCTGCTGCTGTGTCTGCTGCGTTGCAGGAGGGCAAAGAGACGTGTTGGTTGCAGCATGCGTGCCCATCGTGACATTCCGCAGCGGAACTGACTGTGGGAGGTATTGAGTTCGCGGTGCAGGGTTCAGAAGCCAGTGGGGATGATGTGGCGTCACTGGCGAACGTTGAGGTTGAACTTTTGTCACTGGTAGTTGTGGCCGTAAGCTTGCAACTGTCAGCAGAGGGTGATGGTTGTGGGGAGGCGATTTCATGAAGTGGTGAAACCGGCGAGGTGCTGGCACTGCTTGTAGATGTACCGGGACTCGAATCGTTGCTTTCCCCGCTTTTTTCACGACTGTCATTACTGTCGGTGGAGACCGGAAGGACGTCCGCGGGAATGAGAGGTTGGCGTGTGACAAGGGTGCAGTGTTGCGTCATTGAAGCGAGGTGTTCCGTAGTGGCCAGTGACACAAAATGCGCACTACTGTCGTTATGTCCTCGGCTTCAGGGTCGCTGAAAGGTTCACAAGAGGGGGAACTCTGAGATGCTTGCATTGGCGTCGTCTCGTCAGCGACAGGAGGCTGAGATTGGACTGGGGGTTTTCCTGGGGCTTCTTCGAAGGAAGTTTTCGCCAGGATCCTTCTGGGAGGTGCACGTTCACGGCCGGAGTTCGTAACTCAGAGTTTTCGCACTCGTTTAACCGTGGAGGACGAGCTGGGTTGATGGGATCGTAGAATCCTGCCGTTTTCTTTGAGGAGTGCTTCGAAGTTCCGGGAACGGACGAGGTCGCTTGCTCCGATGTTGACGGACGGTAAGTAGTTTGCTTCCATGATGGAGAAACATTAAGTGGATATGCTACATATAGAATGTAGCGGAGATAATAATGGTAAGGCCCGCTCCCTTGGGAGCCCTAAAAAGGGCTACGCTCGAAAGCGCGGACGTGGGAGACAAGCGGGCACGGAGAACAGAGACGTCGGGCTCTAATTAGAGCGAGAACAAAGGTGACATCTAGCATACAGATTGCAAGCTTGGTAGTTTGTGAAAACATTATGTTGAACCATTTGAAGATTACTTCAAGAAACCATACTGTTGTCAGTGCAGCTTGAGGCAATACAGTCGAGTCCCGCTACAACGAAATTGACGGTGCACGAAAAAAAATTCGTAGAAGCGAAAATTTCGTTGTTGTGAAATTCACAAAAATATGGCTAACCTGAACTGGTAAACCACAAACAAACTTTTATTTCCAGAAGTCAAGCAGTGTGGACTGCTTCCCTTTTTTTCCTAGGAGCATCATGACGCGATTTTCGCATTCGGAGAGTAGCTGCATCGCGACGTCGTCATCATGCACAGCCACGCTGTTTCTGATGACATCGAACGCATCCAGTACGCGAGATGTGGCCGGTGGATGCAGGTCTGGCACTTCGTCGTCATCCGACTGCCCCCCGTCGTCGCGGACACTTTTTATGATGTCCTCGTCGCTCAATTCTTCACGGGCGATCACATTGACGTCAGCGTCGATGAAATCGTCCAGCTCGACACTGGATGGCACACTTCCGGCACCTTGAAGGGCCGCCCAGGACGCAATTACGTCTGCTGGCGGTTGCACTGCTCCGTTGCAGTCAGCAGCATCCTCAGCGGAGTCGATGTCTGGGTCTCCGAGCTTGAAGCCAGCGTGCGTGAAGCAGTTCGCAATAACTGGCTGTCCAGTTGCAGCCCACGCAGCAGCCATCATCTGCAGCGCCATGTACAGGTCTAACTTGGTGTCGCGACCGGTCTCCACGTTCAATAGGAGACGCTGCATCACTCGCTCGCGGTAGGCGCACTTCATACTTCTAATGACACCTTGGTCAAGTGGCTGTATGATCGAAGTGCAGTTCGGCGGAAAGTACTTAAGCTCCACATTTGTGAGCTCCACATCCAGAATATGATGGGTGGAGCAATTGTCCAGCAATAAGCACACCCGCCGGCCCTGCCTCCTCATGTCGCAGTCAAATGACGCGACCCACTCGGAGAAAATGGCCCGCGTCATCCAGGAGCGGCTGTTGGCGACATATTTTACGGGAAGGCTCCTGTTACCTTTAAAGCAACGGGGCCTCGCACTCTTCCCAATGACTAGCGGTGGGCGCTTGTCTGATCCGTCCGCATTGGCGCACAGCAGCACGGTCACGCGCTTCTTACTATGTTTACCACCGTGGCAACGCTGACCTTTCATTTCGAGGGTTTTTGACGGCAGCATATCGTAAAACAGGCCTGTCTCGTCAGCGTTGTATATGTCACACTTGGCATAGTCTTTCAACAACGTCGAAACGTTTGTAGAGATCCAGGCGGATGCGCTGCCTGTGTCTGCCGATGCCGACTCGCCAGAGAGCGTCTTGCCGACAATGTCATGGCGGGCCTTGAACCTGCTGAGCCAGCCTGTGCTCGCCTTGAAATCGTCGATTCCCAGCAGGCAAGCGTAATTCAGGGCCTTCTGCTGCACGGCGTTTCCACTGATCGGTATGTTTTTTGCCCTCGTCTCGACAAACCACGCGTACATGGCCTTGTCGAGGTCTTCGTGCGCCGACGGCGTCAGCTTCTTCCGCTTGGCTGATGTGCCCGAAGCAAGAGCTTGCTCTATTGCTTCTTTTGACTTCAAGATGGTGGACAGCGAACTGGGAGAAATCTCAAACTTCTTCGCAACGTCGCCTTTCTTCTCTCCGCTTGCGACTGCGGCCAGGATCCGAGCTTTATCCTTCAGGGATAAAAACTTTCGACATGGCGGCGCCATGTCGGAAAGCACGCTAAAACAGAACGGCTTCTCTGATCAAATCGAATACCGCAACACGTGCACAACACGAACTGCCAATTGCACTAGCACACACCAACGGCGCCGAGATGCAGCGTGGTCTGACGAGACGCCTGAGCGTCGGCTTTGGATTGTCTGCGGCTAAAAAGTTTCAAGCCAATCCCAAAGGCAGGCCAGTCTCATCGCCGTCGCCATCGAGCAATGGCGGCCCCCATGCTCGGTCATCAACGGCAGTTTCTTGTGGTGCCAACACGCGATGATAACTTTGCAGACGCTTTTTTATGTGCAAAATGTTCGAAATTGCGTTTCCTGCGCGGCAAATTAAGTTTCGAGCCTGGAATTACTTCGTCAGATTTCGTTAAAGCGGAACGGCATAAGAAAAAGTGTTCGTTGTGGTGAGGATATTTATGCATTGACTCCTATGGGCAGCTGACGGGGAACTGAGAATTATTCGTTGAACCGGACATTTCGTTGAAGCGGCGTTCGTTGTAGAGGGGTTCGACTGTACTCCTTTTTGCGCAAGAAACCGTAAAGCAGCTGCACTGTCATGGTTCAAAAGTGAGAATGCCAGACACACTTTCATTTTTTTAAAGTGCCCTGGGTTTAAGCAATCTGCCTTCAAATGGGGCGCAATGTTCAATTGAAGCTTGGAATCAATCTCAACCAGTTGCTTGACGTGATCAAGGCTGACCGCATTAGAAGGCAGTTTGTGTTTAAACACTATGTCTGGGGGTAGAAAAATGGACTGCCCTCTGGTCAAAGGGTTCCTCAGGTTTTTCAAGTTATTGTAGGAGTCGAGTACTTGCCAACAACTACTTTGAACTGCCTCCACAGTTTTGTAATCTTTTGCCCTGTGTCAGGCCACTGAACAGTTGAGTTTACAGGGCGGAACACGCGTTATGATTTGCTGTTTCTCGTCGCCCAGGGGCGTACCAATTTACAAAACATAAATATATCAGCTAGGAGGATTTTGTTATCTATATTTTTCAAATGTATATGCTATCCACATTTTCAAGCAGTGATACCAACGGGCAAATATATTCAGAACAAGACATTTCATTGCCAGACTGAATGATTGAATACATTTCAGCTTATATATACAAACAAAACATTAGCATACACAAGTACAAAGACATCATTTCACAGTAACTTTCTCTTCGTTCCATCTGATTTCTTTTTGTTTAGTTCATTTCTCAGAGCAGCATAGTTCTTAAGCAGGATGTCTATTGCTGGAAGCAAAACATTTTTCATTATGGAATCTGGAGTGTGGCCAACTCCACAGGCATCAAGTTCTGCGCTATTGCTCAGCAAATACATAAGCACACTAAGTAGCATCGCTCGCTGGTTAGTTTCAGCATGAAACGGGCTCATGCTCTTTGCTAGTGATACAGTCGAAAACAACCTTCGCGCAGAGGACTGTGTGAATAACAGCTGGCTGTGGGAACTTCAGTCCACCTCGACTGATTCTCTCAATCAGCACATGGTCACTTTCTTCTGGCCCTCTTTTCGTGACAGTCAGTAAATTGCGGCAATCATCGCATGGTTTGCGCTTAAGAGCTATGTTTGCACAGTAGCCGGCAATGTAGACCAGCGCTGCCATGTCCTGCCGGGGCTTGTTTAATTCAGTACTGGTCAAGCGGATGTCATACTTCTTGACTGTCTCCTCAGCATTAGGCTCAGTTTCATCCTGATTGGATTATTCAGGCATGTCTGACAGAATCAATGTGTTTTGCAGGTGGATCTTTCCCTCAGCCTCGAATACTTGTGTTATCAATATGTTACAATGCGAACCGCATTGTCGCCCATACTTCCTGAAGCGATCCTCAAGTGAGTCTGGAACTTGCTGAGGAGTATGTATCTCAAGCCAAGCTCCTCCAAACAGTATCTAGACACCTCGATCAGGGCATATGTAGTTAGCCGTAAAGCAGCGTGGGTCTTGTCAGAGCGCCTATTTGCACGCACCTGTCCTTCTAGGCATCAAGCCAGCTAACAAACTTGTCCGGGTACTGCAGCTGCTCGCTGGTGATGTTGCGCACTGGCTGTTGCCAGACATCCTTCAGCCTGCAGCCTTTCTGAGGAGTTTTCACATTCACGATGCTCCACCTTTTTACAGTTAAATCACTGAAATTTGTTGTCCCATCAGCAAGGACCAAATGTAAAGTTTCACCTTGAATTCTTATAGCAGAAGACACAAAGGTGTTAAAAATCTTGAGAACGAGCTTAAAATTTTGGCGCTCTAGGTTGCTTGACACAATGCTCCACCATTTTACAATTAAATCAATGAAATTTGTTGTCCCGTCAGCAAGGACCAAATGTAAAGTTTCACATTGAATTCTTAAAGTAGAAGCGTGCTCCAGAGTGCAAAGCATGCTCCAGAGGTTGAAATCCAAATGCATTTCCTAGAACTTTAGTACAAGCACTCGTGCACAGAGTTCTACACAGACGCTTCCAAGTCGCATGCCGGAGTGTGCTATGCAGCAGTCGATCCATCTTTCTCGGAATCCGATGTACTACATCCAGAAACAAGTATCTTTATGGCAGAGGTCTACGCTATATTGTTCACTGTAAAGCATATAAAGAAATCAAAACTCTAAAAAGCCGTTATATATACAGACTCCCTAAGTGCGCTGAAGGCCTTAATGTCACTCTGCAAACATAAAAATCCCGTACTTACTGAGGTCTATTCCAACCTGTGAAAAGCTTATCTATCAAACCAGCATATATTTCTATGCTGGGTACCTGGCCACAGGGGAATCGAAGGTAATGTTCAGGCAGACCAGATGGCCACGTCAAATCCATCCCCTGCTGTTAATACTACTGCTTCGGTGCCTCTCATAGATCTGAAAGCACGGGCAACGCATGTCGGACGCAGAAATAAATAACAAACTGCACGTGATAAAGCCACAGTTACGTTCTTGGCCCTCCGCAACACAATCACGGCGAACAGATGTCCCATTGTCGTCTCGAAATAGGACACACATTTGGTACCCATCATCTTCTAATTACTGGAAGTGAATCTCCAGCCTGTGCCAGATGTGGTGAGAAGCTGACCATCCTCCACGTGCTCCTGGAGTGTCGGAAAGCCAAAACAGAAAGAAACATTTTCCACTTGCATACCGTTATTACATACTTCTACACCTGGCTATGTTTCTTGGCCTGAAACCACTTTTTAACATCGAAGCAGTCCTCAACTTCTCAAATGATGTCCTACATGTTATAAGCGCATTAAATTCATAGAGCATCCTCATTCCAGAGGATGCCGCTGCGATAATTGTTTTGCATAGCACATGCCTCCAGGCCCTTGTGTTTCAAGGGCTCTGAGGAAGCAGTAGTGCTCTAGCCAATCTTATAACCTGATATATCTTACACATTGTATCATTCTTTTGAAATGCATCTTAATGTTCATAATACACGTCATACGTCATCGCCATAATCTTATTAGAAAGATTTCACGCACTTTAGAGCGACTACTTTTAAGGCGCCTTTAAGGCACTTCATGGAACTCGTAATTACACTGCGAACTCATTACCACGGACATGGTGCTCTTTGGCCATACTTGGCCCTTGCGCCATTAAACATTAAAATATCATTGGATGAAAGAAGTGGCCGGCAAACTCGAAAAAAAGTTTTATATGTATATTGAGAAGGCTGCTTAGTCACCTGTGGCCATAGCTACAATAAAATAAAAAAACGTGACGCGCGTTCCGATATCGCTCTTTCTTTCCTGATTGTGTGTGTATAACGATGGCCTTGCAACTAAAGGTTTATTTAGGAAACAGCAACGGATGATCCTGACTGCTCATGCGTAATGCAGGATCTAGTTCGTTAACTTGTCTTTGCTTGTAATTATTGAGACGAATATTTATATAACTATTCAAGCAGCGGTGTTAAACAACTCGCCGTTATTAGCATTGTCAGCCGAAGTGGAATCCAGCTCCCGTTTCGATGGAGATGTCTTCCGAATGGCTCATGACTGAAACCTAGCTTTCAGGCTTACATGTCCCTTTGCAAACACGTCACTTCACCTCAAGTTAAATAACGCGAGACGTCAAAGTGCAATAAACTAGTTTTAGCAACAAAGAAGCAACCAGTGCAAGTGTACAAACTAATGACTCCATGCCATTGTGCACTCGAAAATACCGGTAAAAACGATAAAAATTTCAAATCCAGCAAAAGGTCATGTGAAAGATTGATGATGCTGAACGCTATTTGTGTTTAGAGTGACAAAGAAACAATAAACTTACTAATAAAGAGTACAATATCTAATTAGCACTGATCATTGTGCCGTCTTTTGTATGCAATAAGAATGCTTCGGTAATTGTAGGAGAAAGCTTGTAAGATAAAATTGCGCATGTTACGGCACCTCTAGTGGGAAATATTGGAACTAACGTAAGCATCCCGAAGTGATCCCACTATGTTGGCTCAACGCCTCCTCTAACTAGATGCCAGGCAGACGGCTAGTGGCATGGATCACAGTGCATACAAATTAAAGGACACGTGTAGTAGAGGTACTCCAACACACACTCAGTCAAGTGCTCCAAAATTGGAAAAATATATGTTCAGGCCATCGAAGAACATTATTTCATACGAGAACTTGACCAATGGCTGGACAGGGTTCAAAAAGCAGTGCATTTTCAGTCAACAAATTGCTGGGACATGTACTAACAAAGACGTAACTCCAAACAAACAAATTCATACTGAACTGAGCAAGAGCCAGCTTGAAATCATTCACACCCCCCAAAAATTGAGGATGAAACATACAGTACTGGCTATCTTAACACTGGCACTGCAGCATTGCATAACATGTCAAAACGACCAGAGATTGACGGTAATGCAAGACAACTCCAAACCAGGACTCCCTTTTCAGGACATGAAGATCACACCCATACATACCATTCCCAACTCTCACACATAAAATAAGGCCCATTCCTAGGGGTGTGTGAATGCACGAAATTTTTGGACAGCAAATTGAATAAGGATAAATTCCTGTTCAATTAGTCGAATGATCAAACAGCGCATGTTCAAGGTTATTTTAAACTATCGAATTTGCACTCAAATTTTCAGATACTTTTCGAATATAATTGACATAACGCATGATTAAGCTCCACTGTATTTTTCTGCAACGAATCTTTCAAAAACTGCACACATTGACGTGTACCACTATTCGTATTCTAATTAGAAAAAGTGCTATTTGCACTCGCTTACAAGTTCTATTTCTATACAGACACTATTAACACGACCACACATCACTGCCACCACCACCTTCTCCTCCGCCGCCACCACCACGTCCTTCACGTCCATCTCACCACCTACACTACAAGTTACCGCCTGATACAATTTGATGCTAATGAGCATGTGCTTTTACACACATACACGCACGAGTGATCACAGCTTGTCGATGAGTCCTCTCTCTTTCCTCGGTAGACTGATCAACACACGCTCACATGCACACATATTTTCACCTTTCCACCCGCACAGGCACAAAGGTGATCACAGCATGCTTATGAGTCAACTCTGTCTTCTCACAAGTCCCTGCAGGGGTGTCTGCATCAGCAGGCGTTTGGTGTGTTGCGACACCACGTACCCGAGCACATGAGGGTTGGGCCCTCCTGCGTGTAGCCATGCGTGCCTAAGCCGTGTCTGGGGAAAGGAGGATCCTGAGGGTTAAGCCGATGCTGGGTGTTCGGACCTTTGACTCCCCGGCGGAGGCAACACACCTCTTCGGCCTCGGCTTCACATAGACGGCACCTCCAGACTGACCCACCTGGAGAAAATCGGCAGTCGTCTTTCCCTGTCCTCCTCTCCAATCGTCGTCTTTCTCTCCCACTTTTTCATCTTTCCTGTCTTCTCTTCACTTCTTATTACTTCCGTATTTCCTGGCGGCAAGGGTTAACCGTGTGTAATGTATCCTGTCTTGGGTATTCCCCTAGTTGGGCTCGGTGGTGGAAACACTAGCATTTTCCACTGTTTACATGGCAAACACTTTTCCCCTCATCCAAGATCGCCCTCAAAAATGAGGGCGCACCGAAGCAACATTTCAGTTCCTATTGAAACCAAACCATGACACCTTCCCAAAGTTCCATGTCCTTCACAGTGAAGGCAACACAACTATTAGAAAATCGCCTTTCTTACTGTCCAAATGCCTATCAAACACGATCGGATCAGGCTACAAAGCATCAAAGATGGCAAGCGGAGACCTTGTCAACGAACTGACAAAGAAAGAAGTCGCAAAAATCAGTGAACTCAAAAGCATCGGTGACATTAATGTCACAATTTCTCCACATTGCTTGCTCCATGCCAGCAGACGAGTAATATCAGTTTTCTTGAACTTCATTGATAAAGAGCTCCTTGAGGGATTCCAGGAGCAACCAGTAATCAAGGTACAAAGGATAACACTTCGGCGAAACGACCAATAGATCCCCGCAAAACACGTAATACTCACATTTGGCTCCAGTACTGTGCCAAGTTCACTCGACGCAGGCTACCTGAAAATCAACATCCGGCCATACATACCGAACCCGAGGCGGTGCTTCAAGTGCCAGAGGTTCGGACATGCATCACAGGCATGCAGAGGAAAGGAAACATGCGCGAAGTGTAGTGCCAACGACCATCCGACAACTGCAATCCTCCCGCACAATGTGTCAATTGCAAGGGCGATCATCCAGCTTACTCATGGACCTGCCCTTGCTGGAAAAGAGAAAAGGAAATAATTGCAGTAACTATAAAGGAAAATATTTCATTCCATGAAACGAGGAAAAGGCTAGCGCACTTACCTCAAGTAAGCTATGCCAGTGTGACGTGGCAGGGGGCAGCGCCACACTGGTCTCGGGAATCTACAGGGTCCACGTCCGGTACTCCAGTAGGAACCCCAACCGCCCCCTTGGTGACTGCAGCCAGTGCTGCTCCATCAGCATCACAGACAGGCCACAGTGCCACAGCCCCCAGAAGTTGAACAGTACCCCATGGCCTGAGACGTGCATCTCGGCGCCTGACTCTCGATCGTCCAGTGCCCCGGAAAAGGCGATAGAGGTCGATCCGAAAACCCCGGCGTCATTGACGCCAAATAAGATGGCTTTCGTCATTCGTTCGAATTGCAGAGGCCTAATTCGCAATCTAAGTGACATCAAAGACATCATAAAGAAGTTATCACCAGTAGCATCCTGCCTTCAAGAAACGAACCTGGGACATACTGTAGGGGTTGGAGGACGGACTTCGCGGATGGAAACCACAAACTTTGGAGGATTTTATTCTACATTATATACAAGAGAGGTGAGCGTCAATTAACAGTCGTACAGACATTACGGGCCGGCAGCGACTCGGACGCTGCGGCCCGCGGCAAGAAGTTCGAGAGAGGTGAATCAGGGAATCAGGGCATGTCCCAGAATGCTCAGGTCTCTCTGGAAGGCTTCTTATAAACCCTTCGAGCACTGTAAGTCACGTCATGTTTCACCAATGGGAGAGCCCGCTCCGATGACGCCACTTTCAGCCAATGGTAGGCGCCCGTGTCGCGGTGTCGCACCTGGCGGCTCTCTGCGGTCTTGCCTCGCAGACTGGCAATCCACTTCTTCTAGGCTGGAGAAGGAGGGGGGGCGCTCATGCTTCATTGCACAAGGGCCCACCTGCAACCGGTGGCTCGGCTCCGCAGCGGTAGCAGATGCCTTCTTCAAAGCCGAAGGGGGACGATTGAGCTCCATTGTACGAGGCCCCCTTCTAATCCCGGCGATGCACGAACTTGTTGGCACGTGAACTTGTTGCCTTAAACTTGTTTGCTCGGCCGCTTCTCTGGAATGCACTTTCCTGCTTCTGCATTCCTCAATTAGCTGTGCTGCAAATCGAAGTGGTTTGGGGAACTCGAAGTAGCCTCAGGAAACGGCGCCATATCTAACAGCTCGTCCTCGCCCCGGTAGTTCTGAATGGCCGGTGAACTCAATTCGCTGGCCATGAGGAACGCTGATAGAAGCTGCAGGGTACTGGGGTCGAGCCTCGTTTGACGAACTTCGGGATCCTTGGCCCTGGAGAACAGACGTCAAACAAACAAAACAACACAGCGCTGCCCCACGTGTAAGCGCAGGCTCTTCACCCCTGACTCGCCAGGCTATTACTGAGTCAAAATCAACCCTGATCTTTTAGTTCCCCAATTTTGACAACAGTTCCAACCACTCTTCCAAACAGCTATTCATTTCTCCTCGATTGCCGACAAGACCAGAGTATTATTGTTGCTGCAAAACAAAAGGGTCGTTGACGATGCAGACAACAAATGAAAACAGCCGAACATAACTTAAGTGGCCTAACCACACGAACAGCATGTTTCCAATCTATCGCAGTGGCGTACTTATCGCACGTATTGGTGCCACTGAACAAACTGGTCAACCTCACAAGTACGTAATCACAAGCGCACTAGCCTTGTGGTCACTAAACAAAACGCGTACTTGCGTTGTAGGCAAACTTTTCATTTACGCTTACTCACGTTTCTTCCCTGAAAGTCCTACAGGACACGTGACGTAAACGAACAATTAAACTTGCGGGACTTACACACTCCGCAGAACCCTTAAAATGATGCGTCTTCTACTAACTCTTTCCACGCACGTTCACAAAGAAGTCAGAATACGGCTGCCCTCCACACACACTAGCAACCCAGTCATAAAGTCTGCTTCCTTCCGTCCACACAGGACACGCGCTAATGGAACTAAAAACGCTTCTTCGTGCAAATCACGCACTTACTGAAAATCTACGCGCTTAACCTTAGAAAATTCAACACTTAAAAAGAAAGAAGGTTAAATAAAACACATGCGCGTTACGATAGGCCTCTCAACAGTAACCTTGACCCTCAGGGTACTCACACACACAAAAAAAAAGCCTATCTACTTATTAATGAGCATCTCGCGAGACTACATGTTTACTTAAAACGCATCTTTCAAATCTCGGAGCTTTCTCAAACCAAAACACAAACAAAGCTCATACCTTTACATATTGAAAGAAAACCTAGTCTCAAATCGCGAAAACTTTCCTATGCTCAAAATAAAAAACAACACACTTCATTTCTACGGAAGGGCTCTTCGCCTCCCTTTCCAAACGTTTATGTCTGACTCATACTCTGAGCCGTCCTCGCGGTGGTCGCGGCTTGAAAGCTACTCTGGCTGCCGAGAGACAACAAAAGGGCTGACTAACTATCAGCTCCCCCAAGACGTTACGGTCTCCTGCCAATTTGCGTCCTCGCGCCCCGCTTTCAACACGAACTCGATTGACCGCGTCGGTACTCCCCACCTGGTCTCGTCCTGCCACCTTGCGTTTCTTCGAACTGCACGCTGAGCTATAAAAAGAACTACGGAACGACGAGGAGCTTAACTGCCCCGTGCCCTTTGTCCGCGTCCGCGCAGAACATTCTTCGCGGTCCCCCTTTGACCGGTGGCTTGACCATTTTGGATGCGTCAACATCGTCCTAGACGACCGCACCTTCTTCCTCGCGCCCTGCCCTTTTGGGTTTCTCGCCATCTTTGGCGGCGCTACATTAATTACCGACTTTCGGTTTTTACCGCGCTTCTTTTTAAGGCGCTTTCTCTTTGCACTCGCTTTCATGTCGCCTCGTGCCTCGTGCTGGCCGGTACACATTTCGTCGGCCCGGATCGGTCTCTTACCCGCACAGTCTGAGTGATTTTCACTTAAATCAACACTCACTTTGCCTCGGCTGGCGGACAGCCCAACCGACTCTGGAACAATGCAGCAGGCTTTACTCGAGTTAGACAACTCGCACTCTTGCGAACTGCCCTCTACTACATTGCCCAGCTCACGCTGTGCATCGGCACACAGCCCGTCGGTATCGATCGCTGTCTCACGCGCACAGTCCGAATGATTAATAACTGAATCATCCCTCTCTAGGCTACCTAGACTGGCGGAGAGCCGCACCGATCCCTGAACAATGCAGTTGTTCTCTCGTGAGCTACGGAGCTCGCCACCCCGAGAACTATTCTCAACTGCATCGTCCAGCTCGCACTTCACTTCTGCACGCACCTCTGGCTCTACATGGGTGCTCGCGTCTGGCGCGTCAACAGTACCCTTTTCTTCGCTAGCAATCTCGCTAACATTACCAGCGACGCACACGCTCGGTAACCGTGCCAATTTGTTCGCGGCTGGCCTAGCTGTCTCCACAGTCATCTGTTGGCACAGCACCTCGTCGCTCTCACTCTGGCCTTTAACGGCCTCTGTTGCCACTAAGGCATCGTTAGCTGCTAGCCTTTTCCCTTCACTTATGAATCTGCAGCCAATCTCACAGGCACTACTCTTTTCGTCGGCTTCTGGCGAAAATCTGCTAGATGCTTCCTCATTCTTTCGCTCTGTACTACTTACAGAATTCTCAGACAGCCGTTGTCTCTGTGCCAATAACTGATCACATTGCTGTATCTCTTTGATCAGTGCTGCCTTCTCTCTCTCATACTTTTCCTCTCGCTCACGTTCGCGTTCATTCTCACGTCCGTGACGCTCACACCTAAGAGTAAGTTCTTGAAGCTCATGCTTCCGTTCATTCTCGCGTGCTTCACGCCTATGCTTACTCCTAAGTTCACGACGCTCTCGCAAACATACACGACGCACACGCTCCCGTGGCTCCTGTATCAGTTCCCAAGCAAGCTCAATGCTTTTATCATCATTGCCACTATCGTTAATCGCCTTTATGATAGCTGGCGTTTCCATCCGTTCGTCCGCCTCAACTCCCAAATCGTCGCACACCAACAACAAGTCTAACCTCGTCAACCTTCTAAGATCCATGGCAGCTGCCCCGACAGGTGGTTAAAACTGTTTTCCTTATTTAATTTGTGCAAACACACAATGCATCAAACCCCCGATTCCCAGAACTATCAAAATTGAACACACAACCTTTGAGTCTGGCGAATCATAAGGAAAAAAACCACGCGCTCACTTACGGTTGCAGCACCCTGCCATCCGGTTCATTTGTCCGCTGTTGCCGGTTCCTCCGGACTCCCTGAGTCGAAGGCTCGCTCCTTCTTCGCTACTCCCAGTTTCTTCGGACCTCTTTCGACGAAGGCTCTCTCTTCTTCGCTCTTCCCGGTTCCTTAGTATCTCTCTTGGCGAAGGTTTATCCGTAGCGCTGCCACCAGCTGATGCATTCGGAGGCGATCCTACCGCTGCCAACCAGATGTAGGGTTTGGGGTACGGACTTCGGGATGAGAACCCAAAAACTTGGGAGGATTTTATTCTACATTATATACAAGAGAGGTGAGCGTCAATTAACAGTCGTACAGACATTACGGGCCGGCAGCAACTCGGACGCTGCGGCCCGCGGCAAGAAGTTCGAGAGAGGTGAATCAGGGAATCAGGGCATGTCCCAGAATGCTCAGGTCTCTCTGGAAGGCTTCTTATAAACCCTTCGAGCACTGTAAGTCACGTCATGTTTCACCAATGGGAGAGTCCGCTCCGATGACGCCACTTTCAGCCAATGGTAGGCGCCCGTGTCGCGGTGTCGCACCTGGCGGCTCTCTGCAGTCTTGCCTCGCAGACTGGCAATCCACTTCTTCTAGGCTGGAGAAGGAGGGGGGGCGCTCATGCTTCATTGCACAAGGGCCCACCTGCACCCGGTGGCTCGGCTCCGCAGCGGTAGCAGATGCCTTCTTCAAAGCCGAAGGGGGACGATTGAGCTCCATTGTACGAGGCCCCCTTCTAATCCCGGCGACGCACGAACTTGTTGGCACGTGAACTTGTTGCCTTAAACTTGTTTGCTCGGCCGCTTCTCTGGAATGCACTTTCCTGCTTCTGCATTCCTCAATTAGCTGTGCTGCAAATCGAAGTGGTTTGGGGAACTCGAAGTAGCCTCAGGAAACGGCGCCATATCTAACAATACCCAAACATACACATTTTCTTAAAGGTTTTACTGTCGTAAGAAAGGACCACGTGCGCTCCAGCCGTCTGTCAGGAGGTGTCGCTATTGTCGTCCAAGGTGCCATCCCCACATGGAACGTTTCATTAAATACTCCATACGAGGCAGTAGCTGTCACCATTTTATCGTTTCAGACTGTCACCAAGTGTTCGTTGTACATCCCTCCCCCTAGCCATTTCACAACTCGAGACATGGAAAATTTAATTGGCCAGCTGCTGGAGCCTTTTGTTTTAGTTGGAGATTTTAATGCTCATTGCACTCTTTGGGGCAGCGATAAGAATGACCAAAGAGGACAACTTATCGAAGATTTCATTTTGACAAGCAACATCAGTCTTGAATTCAGGTGCGCCAACTCATTTTTCACTTAGTTCAAATAATTTTTAGCTGCCT
The DNA here is from genome assembly GCF_038994185.2 of Dermacentor albipictus. Lineage (NCBI taxonomy): Eukaryota > Metazoa > Arthropoda > Arachnida > Ixodida > Ixodidae > Dermacentor > Dermacentor albipictus. Next base: position 120,319,537 of record NC_091827.1, read on the forward strand.
CGATTTAGCATTTTGCTCTCGGGACATTCTTACCGATTTTGAATGGGATGCACTGGATACTTCATATGGCAGTGATCATCTACCTGCTATAATCAACCTCACCTCAACACTACCCATTATATTTCACAAACCGTGCCATTGGAAATTACAAATGGCAGACTGGTCTGTTTTCACAGAAAGTGCCAGGCTGGAGAAGCTTATTTTAACAGACCTAAGCATTGACGAAATTAATGAAAAATTTACTAACTGTATTATTCCTCCAGCTGAAAAGGCCATTCCACAATCTTCTGGCGTTGTTAGGAAAAAGCTAAATCCTTGGTGGACACATGAGTGCACCATAGCAAAAAATCAGCAAAATACGGCCTGGGGAATCTTACGCAGATACCCAACACATAACAACTTTGTGAATTTCAAACAATCCAGAGTGAAAGCTCAATATATTCGGAGACTGGCAGGAAAATTGTCGTGGCAGATATATATATCTGCAATGAATAGCACCGTCGCATCCAAAAGGATGGGGGAACAGGTCAGGAAGTTTAAGGGGGACTACTCATCATACACAATACCCATACTTACACCTCCATGCATTCAGACAACACTACAAGAACAAGCGAATATACTTGGGGAACATTTCTTTAATGTCTCTAGCTCAGCTAATTATTCAAACACGTTCTTAAAATACAAACTGTCGGCAGAAAAGGAGAAAAGCTACGAACTGCCTGTATGTCAAGGGATGAGTACAACTCTCCATTCATGGTACGAGAACTTAACAGGGCTCACTGTGCTGGCAAAAAAACTGCAGTAGGTCCTGACCGGATCCATTATTCCATGCTCGCACACCTGTCCCAAGCATCCGTAGATGCTCTCCTTAAGCTATTTAATTTAACATGGTATTGTGAATCTGGAAGCATGCCAAAAAGTTGCAAAAACGCAATAGTTGTGCCTTTTTTTAAAAACGTGTAAATCCCCCACATCCCCAAGCAGCTTTTGACCCATTGCCCTGACAAGCTGTTTGGCTAAATCGTATGAAAATGTCACAAATGCAAGATTAACCTTCACGCTTGATATACGGAACTTCATTTATTTTCATCAGTGTGGGTATAAAAAAGGTGTTCGACGACGGACCACCTCGTCCCACTTGAACACGAAATATGTGAAGCTTTCTTACACAAACAGCACTGCCTGGCAATATTCTTCGATCTAGAAAAAGAGTATGACACCACGTGGACATTCGGAATCTTACATGACCTCGCTGCGTAGGAATCTGTGGCAAAATGCTAAACTGTTTCGGTGATATTATGTCCAACAGAACATTCCAAATCCGTCTAGGCACTGTGTTCTCGTGCACATTTATCCAGGAAAACGGCGTGCCACAAAGTCGTGTACTAAGCACAACACTCTTTACCCCTTTCAGCCCTGAATTATTTTTATGGCGCGGAAAATTTTTTTTTTGCCTTAAGTACTCTAATTACCCAACAAAAAGCATGTTACAATCAAATATTACCCTTTGGACTCATTGGTGTTCGAGATTGGATCATGTCCTATATATAGGACATCAGGGCTTGGAGGTTGTCAGAAATCAAAACACAAAGTTGCAATCTGAAGTTTATTTTCAAACAGAAACAGTTGTTTGGAGCTTTTTCTAGCAAAGGCTTAGGCTATTGCGTATGGAAGGCTTGAAAGCAGTTCTTTGCTGCAGATAACCCTTTGCGACACGCATTAGGATATAGTCATCCGAACATTTTGAAACTGCCTGTGTGCACTCTTGATGAACAATATTTCAGTAAAAACCATAAACAAGCCGGTACCTTAGGTACTTAATAAATTAGGTCGCGTCCTCATATGTACACACTGTGACTCAATACAACTAAGTCAGCAAAAGTCAACCGAAGGCTTTATTGCATGAAAATATTGCAGGTAGAGCGATAAAAAATCCCTCTTTGGTCATCAGCTGATCAGCCTTCTTGCTTACTTGGTGTGATATTCATAAAAACAGTCATTAGTGGCGGACAGGCACAAGAACACTTCGCACTTCCTGCACCGAACTCGTGATTTGGAATTGCATCCAGGCTTCCGGCAACGCTGTGGGAATCGTGCATCCACGTGCTGAGGCCAGTGCGCTTTACCATCCAAACGAACAGTGTTTGTAAGGAGGGGTCCACTATTATGAGGTGCTTTTGATACCCTCTGTAAGCTTTCCGCACTTGGTCGCCCTCGCTTCTTCTCCAAAGGTTTCTCGGAAACAAGCAGGCTCATGGCAGTATCGGTTTGAAACTGTAGCATGTCCATCGTGTTCTTTCGGACAAGGCCTTCAGCAGAAGCATCTCTTAAATACTGCAACCATGAGTTTGCAAGCGCAAATGAGGTGAGGTGTGAAATTACCCTTACAGGCCATTTTTTTGTCTTTGCTCTGATGTGATAGAGCGACATGATAAAATCCAACTTATCAACCCCACCCATGTGGCGATTATACTCTAGTATAGCCTGTGGGCATTCTACCTCGATGCGCTCCTTTTTCGAGGAGCTCCACCTGCTCACAGCCCTAGCTTCACCAGTGGAAACCTGTGTTGAGGCCACCGTGACCAGATTGTTGTCCTTCCATCGCACAAGGGCAACGTCTCCTTCCTCTGTCACCTTGACATCGGTGCTCCCACGCTCCTCCTTTCGCATTTCTTTTTCGCCCTTCAGCTTACAACCCAGCAGCCTGTTGCACCTGATCGTACCCGTGGCAAGGATTCCAATACCTTTTAGCTCCCTCAGAAGCAGCACGGACGTGAAGTAATTGTCAAAGAACAATTTCAGGTTGCGGTGCTGTGGGAATGACTCCACAAGTCTCATTACCACACAGCCCCCTAGACCAAGGTAGGAGAACTCCCGGTCTACTCCTGTGCCTTTGCCCTGATAGAGTTCAAAATCATGCGCCAGACCATCGGTGCTGCATCGCACAAAGATCTTCACACCAACAGGGTTTGGCTTACTTTTCACCACCTGTTTTGCTGGGACCCTTCCTGTAAATGCCACCATCTGCTCATCAATGCAGTTATGTTCAAGCTCTTCAAGCTGAAGGCACCGGGACCTAATGACATCGAGGAGCGGCCTCACCTTCCAGAACTTGTCCACACTGGATGCATCCCTTGGCTCATTCTGGTCAGTTATGTGCAATGTGCTTCGCAATTTAAAAAATCTGTTTACCGCCATTGCATCTGCAATTGCAGAAATTCGGGTACCGCTTTGCCAATACATGCGGACACGTGGGAATTTCAGGACACCCATGTAAATGAGAATTCCAAAAAACACTTTCATCTCTTGCACGGAGCACGAAAGTTCGTTTCCTGTGTTCTGCAAGGCATAAATATTTGTGTACTTCGTGAAGTCCTCGAACACTTCATCGGTGAAATACTTCATGAAATACTTTAGCGGTTCTTCTGGCGTTGATCCGCCAAGCGGGTGGTAGGTGCAGCGCGTGTCCACTGGATCGAAAGGTTTGGAGAGCCACTTGACATGCTTCACTTTTTTCGCAGGCATCTCATCACTGTCACTGAGATCACCCTCGTCGTCTGCAGGATGCATTTTAGGGTCATGCTCCTCATTCGATGCAGTTACCTGCAAACGTAAAGGCAAAATGATGCAACTGCTAACAAGAAATTTCGCTATTTGCCACTTACCGCTTGAGCTGCCTGTACATCGGCGACTTCATCGTCAGAAAGATCGGCGTCTGACACATCTCCATTCATGATGGCGTCAAAAAGCTGGTCTACTGACGAGTTCGGAGTCTTGCGTCTTGTTCTCGCATGAGTCTGGATGCCTATAAAAGGAAAAAAAGGCTCAGTAAAGCAGAAAAGCGACATTCGCCGCAGTTACAGCAGGATGAACCGGCGGCCGCCTAAACGGTGCATTTGTGACACGTTGTGTACAAATAGACACGCCATCGTAAACATGACCACCGTTTCCTAACCAGTAGTACAATAAAAAATAATTCCGTATTATTCTTATCTATAGCACTTAGTTATCAGGTCCACAGCTTTAGTTCCAGCTTAATCAACGTTTTAAATAGGCAGAAAAGATAAAGCCAAGAGCACCTACTTGACGCGCCGTAGAACGTCGAGGCGTCCATCTTGTTTTCTTGTTTTGGTAATGCATTTGGCGCGGCAATCACGAGATGGCAGCACCGTCCGGTAGAGCGGTAAATTCGAATGCGGCTCCAATGGCCCAAGTGTTGATGACGACGATAGAAGCTCGCAAAAAAGCTCGTGAAAATCGCGTGTACAATTGTACACGCCGTGTCGCAAAGGGATAAGCAAAGGTGCACATTGCACTTTTGGCACTTCACCTTGCCTTTGCATCCTTCAAGCTTGCATCGCTGCTGCTCTTCCTCTACTGAAGGCCAGTGACCAGTTTGGTCGTACCGAATGTCTTGGATTGGCCTCACTTCAATCAAGTTCAGCCTCTTCAGCGGCTGAAGTGGAGAGGAAAATGGCCGTCCGCTCTTCCGTGGCAACCCGGCAGAGTAAGCTTTTGCCAAGCTCTCTATTACATTCAGAGTGAACTCTAGTAAATCCATTTGATCCTTCATCTTGATTTTTTGGTGCTCGGCATGGCGCCTGTATTCCAACCACGAGTTTGTGACGCACAAATTGAAAAAGTGCGTTATTACACGCAGTGTCCATTTCTTCGATCGAATTGAGGTCCTGTAGAGGGACACCAAAAAATCTGTCTTGTCTACTCCCTCCATGCTTTCGTTGTACTGCTGCACAACTGCTGGGCGTTTCACATTTATGAAAGCCCCGTCTGCTTTGCTCCACCTTGTCACATCGCCTAGATCATCAACGCCAACAAAATTCGATGCCAGGTTTACTGTTCGATTGTCCATCCATCGTGTGATCACAATTTTTCCGTCGCGGCTCACGAGGTAGTCTTATGACCCTCTTCCTTCTTTTTTCAGTTGTTTTTCCGTCTTCAAAGGGCATTTTTCAGTTCTGTTCTGGCGAATAGTGCCAGCAGCATAAATTGTTTTCTCAAGCAGCACACGGAGCACAGGCAGGGAGGTGAAATAGTTATCAAAAAAACAACTTGTGCCCGATGCCATCAGGTATCCTGGATGCTAAATGGAGAACAAAGGCGCCTGTTACTCCGAACGTTTTCTTGATTTCTGAGCTAAGTTCTGTTGTGGAGCCTTGGTAAACGAGAGAATCATAAATTATTCCCGACGCACCACACAACATGAACACTTTGACGCCCCGGGGGTTTGGCTTGCCTTTGATGTATTGCTTGATATCAAGCTTCCCTTTGAACGGAATGATCTGTTCATCAATGCATAGGCGCTCCTCTAAAGGAAGATTATGGCATCTTTCTTGAAATGAATTCAGAAGTGGCCTCACTTTCCACAAGCGGTCATTATTGTCGTGATCTCCATTTACATCTACAATATGAAGACAGTTCCTGAGCTTTTCAAAGCGATTCCTGCACATGTTTACAGATGCCAAAAGTTGTTTTCATTGAAGGCTTCCAATACATGCGCAGCCGTGGATAGCGCAGAACACCCATTGTCAAATGAAGCGCAATAAGTTTTCTGATTTCTTCTTCATTTGTCAGCACTGATTTTCCATCTTGGAAAACTGAGTATGTGTTGGTCTTGTCAGCTAACTCAATAAACACGCTTTTGGGCACATACTTTGAAAAATACTCGTAAGGCGTGAGAAGAGGATCGCGATAGCTTTCGCTCTCGTCAGCTACCGGCTTGAATTCAGCAGCTGGCTTTTCAAATGGCTTCCTGCACCAGGAGCCGTACTCTCGAGCGCTCTCTTTATCCGGCTCTTCCTCGTCAGACGAGTCAGATAGCTCCTGCTGGTTGTCCCAGTCGCCGTCCACTGCATCGTCTAGCTCACTTGCTTCGTCTACCTCTTCTTCGTCATCGTCGATGTCCGATATATCGCCGTTGCCCAGTGCAGCAAAGATAATATCCGGATCTTCGAGACGTGGCCTTCTTGAGCGAGGCAATCTCCTTGCCGAGTAGAACAACGCAGTAGGTATTGTCGCACCTACATAAAAAACAACGCGAAATTATTGCTCCCGTAAAAGTAAACACCGAACGCCCCGCAGTGAAACCTCCCGCTGATCGCCAACCCTTGAGCCCTGGTGTCCTTTATATAGGACACGACATTCGTGGCCTCTTGTGACCGACATACAGCCCAATGTAGAAGCTGCTCTATGATTTTAGCATCTCGAAGGTCTTAAAAAGAACGTATATAGTTCTCAAGGGCAGCATGCAAATTAGTCGTTGAGTAAACCAATCGCAAAATCTCTCTTACCTTCACTGCCGTCGCCCGCGCCGTCCGCCATTTTCGTCGTCGTCTCCAGTCGTTGAAAATGCCACAACAACATCGGCATTGATGCCCATGTCAACAGCAATGTCCCAAGTTCTGTTTCGGTTCTTGTTTTGGTAGTTTTGGTTGGTTTCTAGCCTCATGTCGCGTGTTTTGCTATGTGTCCTATATTTAGGACACCAGGGCCGAAAGGGACACAAATCTTGGGACACAAATTGCATGCGAGGGTCCGTTTCCTACTGGGCATAATTGCCTCGTCCTGTACGAAATTCCGCAAAGCTGCTACTCCGTGAAGATTTCTTACGCGCTTTTTTAAATTACTGCGATTTGAAAAAGTCTTGTCGCAAAATTTGCAACAATGCATCGCGATGCGCGAAGTAGACAAAGCGGTCCTAGGCGTAGCGCTTTCACAGCTGTCCATCTCAGTGGCAAGGCAAGAGTGACCGCGGAACACGTGGGCGACAGCATGCGAAGCTCTAGGTACAACGTACCCTAGGGAGGCATTGCCAAGGGCAGCTTTATTTTTCCTGTTCCTTGAAGCGGAGAATTCCCTGGATACTTTCAACCACCCAGTGAAAACTAGGACCTGTGAATACAGCCTCCGGAGTTGGGGTGCCGGGTGCACGTGGTATCTCGACCACCTTGATCGAAATGCTGGGCTTGGCATCCACGGGGTCGCTGGCGCTCTCTGCTCCTGGGTCAGGCGATGGGGAACGGTTTGGTGCTGAGTCCATAGCTAGGGTCAGCTGGCTGTCCTGTCGCCGGCCGGCGAGTACGAGCACGAAGGCGGGCAGCTGCTAGAGCGGTGCGAGCTGGTGGTCTCGTCGCCGCTCACGGCGGCCGCATTTCGATGGGGGCGAAATGCGAAAACACCCGTGTGCTTAGATTTAGGTGCACGTTAAAGAACCCCAGGTGGTCAAAATTTCCGGAGTCCTCCACTACGGCGTGCCTCATAATCAGAAAGTGGTTTTGGCACGTAAAACCCCAGATATTATTATTATTATCGTCGCCGCTGGTGCTGCTGGTACGCCTGCCCCGTGACGAGGAGCCGCTCTCGGTGCTGGTGACATCTCCATTGGCCTCCGCGGGGTCCTGGGCAATGTGGCCACATCATGGACGTTTGTTCACCGGTGGAGCGGTGTTCCTGCAGGTACCCGACCTTGGGTACCTCGGAGAAAGGCAAGCCTCTGAAGTCTGACTCTCGCCGGTGGCCGTGGCACAAAACTGGCGTGCTGCTTGCGCGAGCAAAAGCTTCAGCGCGGGCAACTGCGCCAAAGTGGGGCCGCTTGGCACCAGCACTGAGTCTTCGGAATCTGACATACTCAGTGCCATGGAAGAAAGCCCTAAATGACGGGGCCTCTGGCTGTGACTTTCCAGCTGCTGCAAGAGAATCTCACCTCTGACCAAGTTTGGGCCTCATACCAATGAGCTTACTTCATGCCAAAGGGCCTCATACCAGTTGATAGAAGTAGCTCATATTCGAAAATATTTGCGTCTTATGCATCGCTTTTTATTCATATTTGTAAGTGTTCGACTCGATTTGCAATGGGGTTTACCATTTTCTTCTGAGGTATTTGCTGGACATTTTACTAACCCCTCCCTTCTGTTCTTTTTTGAATAAACTAAACACTAATGCTTATTATTCAAACAGGATTAAGTCAGTTTTTATTTTTTAACATGCTTACTTGAGTGACAGCATCAGGCGATATCGTGTCAGCCTGTCTTGACATACAGGGCAGTGACATTCAAAACAACCAGTCAGTTAGCATCCATAGTTTGTGTTCATCAATTTCGTAATCGAATTTAACTGTTTTATTTGGTTAATACCATTTTGAGAGAACGGGGATAGCTAGTTAAGTGTCTAAAACTAGTGAAGTGTGGAATTCTTTAATGTACTAGGAGAGTCTATATTGTGTCTCGGAGCAGTGAGTGCCATTATCCGATTTTGCTTGATTTTCATGGAGGGAGAGCAGTCTCACAGTAGCTGTGCCTCCTCTAAAAGAGGAGCAGCAACTTTTCATTTTTGCTTCATCGCCCCAGCTATATTCTGCTTCACGACTTGGCAGGCCGCACCTTATGCGTTTCCATCGAGCAGTTGTGGTTGGTGAAATAATAAAAGGTAGTTCGTTGTATGCGGCCGTACATACTGGTTGTTTGTTGCCACCGACTGCATGTAGCTGTTGCGGCTCTGGCATAGTTGCTGCCATTCCTGGGCTACATCCTGATGATAGTCTGTAACTTCGTGTCATAATTTACAACCAGATAAATCAATACGAATAAGGTACTGTGAACATTCACGGCCTACTACAGAACTAGAACCACAACAACAATGAAATCGACTTCATGTTTATAACAATGTAAAAGAACATAAACAAAAAAGAAAATGTGCAAACGAACTGTCCGGCTTTATAAAAAGGAAATCTGGTCTGTGTATTGTTATCCGGTAAAGAAAAAATGGAGTAAGTCAAGAGATTTACTCAAAACCAGAGCGGTTGGCAACTGTGTTATACATGTAAGAACAGAGCCATATTTTAAGAAGTCTATTGGCTAATCAACTCTGGATTATCTTTTGGTACATTTCGATGCTTGCTTAAGTGTGCGTTTGGGTCAATCTTTATGTGCATAGTAACAACTTTCTGTTGCCCTTTACCGCCCTTTACTTTGTTGCCCTGCTGCCCCATCTTTTTGTTGGTGTTTTGCTTGTCAGGCCTCTTGCATAAACCAACAATGGTGGAGGCTTTCTCCGTTGGTCTGACAATGAGACACTCTGACATTCTCTCTTTTTCTTCCCAACATTCGCTTCGAAACTTTTTCTTAAGTTCCTCTAGGGCCGCCATCACTACAGTTTTTTGACACCCCATACCACCTGTTCTGTGTTCAATTCCTCTGCTCTGCCTAGGTCCTGGACTAGTAGAGATTCTTATGGTAAAAAAAGTTGGGTTAGGTTCAGCACAATAACTGTCATAGGAGAAACCTCCACACTTGGGAAAGGGGAACAAAGTGGGGGAGAGTTTCGTCATGTGTAGACAGGATTGAACACAACAGGCGTCATTGGACGTGCTCAGGAGACAAGGGCTAGAGGCGCTCATTGAGGATGGTTACCCCTATGAAGGAGAGGAGAGTGCACATCACAAGTTTGTGTTTTGCCTGTAACGTTGACGGGTGGATCATTTATGCAAAGGACCTTTTCGTAATAAATGGTCCAGCATTTCAATTGCACCACAATCGACATAAAGAGGGAGTGAAGTTGGATATACAACCCCTAGGCGAAAACTCTCATAAATGTCTAGAATTAGCGTTTTGCAATAATTGTATGCTAGCACAAGGTTTTGATAGGTGTTGTGGGGAGTGACCTTAGAAAATCATTGTCAACAATGTATCAGCAGCTAGTATTTGTACAAGTTTATTTCTTTTAAGGAAGGGCTAAGTAGACTTGTATGCTGACTAACACATCACTGCTTAAAAGTGTCCACAAGAAAAACTGCACTGACTCGCAGATTCCAGGGCCATGTTTTACAGTGAAGCTGTATACGGCTCAGATCCACCATTCATTATGTTAAGTGACGGACACATTTAATAACAGAGCTGATACACGAGTGTATGTGTACCTACATTGTCACAATGACCACAGATCAGGACAATAAATATGTACGTACCATTGTTAAAAATTGTCACCTCTGTGTTGTGCGCTAAACAGCTGCGCTAATCATCCACCTTCAGAGTGAAATGCCTCGCGAATTTTATTTAGGCAGTGAAGACACACACAAAAAAAGAAAATTAGGCAGAGGCACTTATGGCTGCTTACATGTGGAAATGTGAAACCAATATAGTCCTTTCGGCAAAATGTTTTTTCCGCATGTTCTTTGTCTGCATAATCTCTCCTGCGTTCTAACTGCGCCTCGTGAAAACGCACTCGCTTGCCTGTGAGGAGTTAATAATTCGAAGGACCACTCAGGGCCATTCAATTGGACATTAATGGTTTTTATTTTATACTTATACACTCATGACGTGGTGCCACCTCCTCCCCATTGGCTGTACCTTCATACGTGCAGTGACGCATGCACTGGGCATGCCTTTAGTCAACAAGACCTGTGGAGCCGCCATGGCATTGGGGAAGCCTGCTCATCTTGCACCCCGGAGGTCCGTATTCAATTCTCACTCAGACTGAAATTTACCGAAATTTTCTTTTCAAAGCCTATAACTTACTTTGTCTGCATGAACCTCCCTGAGAAATTTGATGCCAATTTGAACATTTTATTACGCGTTTTATGGATAACTTTTTTTCCCCATCTTTCGGTCACGCTGACTACACCGCTGGATTTTCGCGTAATGAGGCATATAATGATTTTGTATTGAAAAAAACCTCACCTTGTATTATTGAGGGCCAGACTTCTGTAGTGCTGCTGTTTGGCTTTGTCGGTGTAACATAGTAACCACGTAAAGCTCTGGAGCAGACGAGGACAATAGAGGAAGACACAACACGAGCACTAACTTTAGAGAATTGGTTTATTTGATAACTGAGGCATAAATATATACATACACGACACCACTATGCCACAGCAAATGACATGTGCACAGGTATGGCTTTTTGCCTTTCCTTTTTTCTCAAGTATATCCCCAGTTATGCTACAGTTGTTACAAACTGCGCATAACTCTGCTACATGCTAGTACATTTAAGCAAAATACGAGAAATCTGCACCTGCAAAAGTTGCTCAGGCTACGGAACTATGCTGGTGTATTACCACACCATGTAAAGTTCGACTGCATGGACCAGCGGCTGCACTAGCCCCATGATGGACCGAGTCAAGGGATCGTACTGATGTTTCTTCCATGCGTTGCTGTGTTTATTCAATACCTTCAACTCCAATGCGTGCCTGTAGCTTAGGCAACAGGACATCCTTGCTTTTCAGGTGGCAGAGAGCGAATGCGCTGGCGTCGAGCCAGACCCCACACTCATGTAATTACCTATGTGAAACGGTGACAGTAATTTCAGATGCTGTATGGTGTCTCGCGCAATTTTTCTAATATGACCTGCACATTGGTGTGGACATGGCGGCTGAGAACAATTTTTTTTGCTATTCAATTCGTTACCTCACTTGGTGTGCCAGTTTTAAGGTGTAAGATTGGCGTGGCAAGATTTTTGCTCAACTTGGCACCAAATGGCAACTTTTGCCACTAGATACTCTTAAAGCGCTGCTGGCTAAGCCTTGCTGTATCGTATGGCCGTGACAAAAAATTTGCTGCCGGCTGATGCGGCGGCGTGCAGGTCATCTTGTTGAAATGGCCTCCAATATGTTAGAACCTGTCAACCACTTCTATGATTTGGCATAAGATCATGGGCTAGACCGGCGGCCGGAAGCCGAGAGTCGCTCTGTGGGTGACATGCTGACAACAACCGTGAACTCTTTTGCGAAGTTTGTTTTTGCACTTGCGAGCTTTTGCTATTCCATGCAGTAAGGCAGGAAGCTCCAAACTGAATTCACTAATCATACTCTGACAGCATTACATGTGCACTGCCAAAGGTCATGTGTGTATATCTGCCCTTTGCAACGCACATTGAGCTGTGTGACGAGCGAACGCGAACTGCTACGGCACTGTCAATCATTGTAGTATTTCAAGTACACTCGAGCACAAAATTCTAGACCATGGGAGCGTAGACGAAACTGCATCGCTCTGCCTTCTGATGGTTGTGCGCCTAATTTCGAAAGCGTGTACTGCGCATGCACATCCATTTTTTTACCTGCCAGCCTGCTTGTTCGCTTGGTTCAACCGTGCACACACCGAAAGGAGTGAAAGAGTGCAAAAGGCCACTTCTGCTGTCGCCATTGAAGTGCCCGAGTGATGAAATCGTGACAAAAAATGCTTCATTTGTACTCGCAAAGCTGGAAGGGCGCTGCTCTCTACGCCTTGCTTCTAGACACTGCGCGGTGCTGAAAACATGCTTTGTGTCACTTTTTCTGAAATCGAATTACGTGATACTTTGGGGAACTTATGCATGATGCAATTATTTGTGGTACTCAGTCCAAATATCATGCGCCCAGACAAATGCATGAAACCGCCACATATCGGGCATATGAGTAGCTGAAGAGAAGAGCCAAGGATGAGAACGGAGAAGAAACGCAGTTTATTTTCCTTGAAAAACAAACAAAAGAAAAAAAGAAAGAAATGACAGATGCAAGATAAGTGAGCGCTTTCAATACTTGATCAGATTCCTGTCTGCAGCAATAACTTGTGCCACAGGGAGTGGCATCAATTCATACAGTGCGGCCACGATCTCGGGGCGTGCACAAAGCGCTTCCTACTCCTCATGCACTGCAGTACGCAGTGTCTTTTGTCACACTTCCTAGGTTCCGCTACGTAAGTCGGCGTTTCGCGAGACCCCAGACATTTTCGATGGGATTAAGGTTCACATTGACGGGTGGCCACTGCAGCATGCAAACTGCAGGGTCATCAGCAGGGATTTCACACTGTGAGCTGTATGAATAGGACTTCTGTGATGTTAAAACAGGCAACATCCATCTTTGAATGGGCCAATCAGAAGACATGGAAGCAATTCCCTCTCTATACTAAAAACAGTAAGCGGATGCTGGGAACTTACCGTCAATGAGGACCAGTGGACTAAGTCCTCTGCTCATAGCTGCCCACACACTGAGGGCACATAGTCGTCTGCTGGCAATAATCCTCTGCGTGAACAACAGTGAAAGCTTGACGAGTGATGAAAAGTGACAAAAAGAGCAAAGACGGCTTTATAAAAAGGAACAGCGGCATGGCGCCAGTTTTTACCTAGGCGATGCCATTTCACTTGCTGCTCCATATAATGCTCAGATCTAAACATATACGGTATGTTCTAAAGGTCACAATTCTTATCTGCAGAGTGCCATCATCTGAGCAGAACCACGTGCCAGTGGTGGTGCTAAGAGTGAAACTGCAAGAAGGCGGCTGGGAGTGGACCTCTATAGACAACTCAGACTCCACAGGGAGGGAGCGTATATAAAATCCGAACTATCGAATGTCTGAAAAAAAAAATGAATGTACCCTAAAAAAAGATTTTATTTTCCCCTGGGGAAGGAAGAAGTGGTCGATGTGTAGCTGCACGCACTTCCGCTTACGTGCAACTAAGTCTGCCTGTATTTCTGCCATTGTTGTGTTGTCGCTGTGCACTGATAAAAAGGACGGCGAAGGCTTGGGTCAGATCGGCATATCAAGGCTCTGGAGCACATGGCACATCGCCATCAGCCCAATCAGAGTGATTGACAGTTTGAGAATTTGCTTGATTATTTCTTCATCTGAACCTTCAGCACACGACACCGTGCTGTCAACGTCTGTAAAGTTTTCAAATGTGACGGCGGCAGGAATCAGCGCGCCGCAGCTTCGCAGGTCATCAATCATATTGCATTTGAGCTGGGTGGGGTAGGTGGCAGTACAGACTCTTTATTGGTGGAGTTGGACGCATTACCAAAAGTAAATCCAGCGTAATGGAAACATTTTTATGAGTGTATCTGCTGACACTGACTTCCACACATCAGCAAGAATGCTCACAGTGGTCGTCAAGTCCACATTGTACTTCTGCTGTTGCTGTTGCATATTTACTGTTGCATATTTTACTGCTTCTATTATTGATGCAGCTGAAAAGTTTATCCCTCAAATGAATAGTGGTTCACTTAGAAGACGTGTTCCCTGGTGGAACGAAGACTGTAGAAAGGCGCGAAAGACGCAGAACAAGCCATGAGGCATATTGCGCAGGTCACCAAATGCCAAACAATCTAGTTCAATTTAAACAAAATACATCACAGGAAAAGCAGACACGACGTCAAGCAAATAGAGAAAGCTGGGTTGGGTTCCTCACGCAGGAGGCGAAAGTGTGGAATGGCTTAAGAAAAGCTAAAAGGGCAACAAATTCATCCATTGCCCTCAGGTGAATGACCAAGGGGATACCTTGCAAGACCAGGCAGACCCTCTTGGGGAGCACTTTGAGTGTGTGTTGAGCTTATTCCATTATTCTGAACCCTTCCTTAAATACAAACAAATAGAACTTAAGCTAGTCTTACCTAAATGCAGACGGAACGAACTCTACAACCGGCCTTTCAGTATTGCTGAGTTGACAGCTGCCTTGATCGGATGCAAGAGCTCTGCATTGGGACCTGACAGTCATGTATGACATGATCAAAAAACTTACTGACACACAAGTTACACTACTCGCAATTTTTCAACACTATTTGTGCTGCTGGATACTTTCCATCCACATGGAAAGAAGCGATTGTGGTCCCTGTTTTGAAGCTGGGTAAAGACCCTTCCTTGGCAGCTAGTTATCGCCCGATAGCTCTTGCAAGTTGCCTGTGTAAGCTTTTTGAAAAAAATGAATTATCGTAGACTCATACATTTCCTTGAACTCAACAATATACTTGATCCTTATCAGTGTGGCTTCAGAGAAGGGCAGTCCACAACTGATTATCTTGTGCACATTGAAGGATGTATTCGGCATGCATTTGTACATAAACAGCTTTCTCAACATGGAGAAGGCGTATCACACAACATGGCACTACGGGTTCTTGCGAGACTTGTCGGGAATGGGCATTCATGGAAATGTGCTCAACATAATAGAAAGCTGCTTGTCAAATCGTATCTTCCATGTGAATGTCGGCAACATATTGTTGCGGCCTTTTATGCAAGAAACTGGTGTACCACAGCGAGGTGCACTTAGCGGCATGTTTTTTATTGTGAAGATGAACACGCTTCGTGCTTCTCACCACCAGACATTTTTTATTCCATCTACTTGGACGACATTCAAATAGGCTTCAAATCCTGTAACCTCGCAGTATGTGAGAGATAGGTACAGCAGGGCTTGAACAAAGTGTCGAAGTCTGCAGACAAAAATGGATTAAATCATTTGGCAAGGTAATCTTTAGCACACGTATAACAGCCTTTGTACTCAAGAATTTTCTTGAAGCTATAGTGTCATTGTTATGTTTTGTTTTATCATGTTTTTAACGAAACCCTATTGCCATAGCCCATATCACTACCTAAACAGTGTCATTATTGTAGCGCTTATATATTTTACGCCATTTACAGCGACAGGTTTTAGGCCCTTTTACAGCCATGTCACATGAGGAACTCATTGTCCACGCCATTCACAATACATCATTAACACTACCACTTGTCATGGCGCTCTTCGGCCATACCTGGCCCTTGCACCATAAAACACCGCACATCATCAGGTGCACCGACCTACATTTCACCAACTTCCTGCACTTTTAGTTCTTTAGATTTAGCTTTTTACTCACCATCTCTTTATAATCTTAAATTGGAAGCCTTCTACATGTCATATAGTAGTGATCACTTACCCGCAGTCATTAAAACATTATTATTGCCATCAACCTTAAGCGCTGGGCCACACTAATGGAAATTACAGCTCCCTGACTGGCCAGTTTTTATGGAAAATGTGAAACTGGAAGTTGTCTTTTCGGCAGAACTAAGTGTTGATGAACTTAAAACAATCACAGAGGTTATAATCTCAGCGGCAGAAAAAGCAGTACCCCAGTCATCCAGTATTGCGCACAAGAAGCTAAATGCCTGGTGAACAACTTAGTGTACTGAAGTGAAAAAAGAACAAAATAAGGCCTGGGGAATTCTATGGAGGTACCCCACCTATAGCAGCCTTTTAAATTTCAAACAGGCCAAAGCCAAAGCAGGATTTATACGAAGAAAGGCAGAAAAACCGTCATGGCAGAAATACATATCTTCAATCAATAGTACAGTTGAACCCGGCTATATCGAACTTGCAAAAAAATGCCTATCAGTTTGATATAGAGCATAATTTGATATGAGCCTGCTAAATAATTGGATTTCATAAAAGCGCATACCATTTATAAAATCACTTTATTGATGAAACTAGCTTAGTTTCGCAGAAAATAGCCCTGCATTTTCTTCTGCTTGGGCAATTTCGCTACATTAAGATATAGTCAGGAGAGAAACAGACTGCCCACCACTGGGGCTTCAAATGAACTTTATAATAACCACCTCACAATTCAGAAATTTAACAGGGTTCTTTCTGCTGCTAAAAAAATGGAAACAGGTCTTGACTATGTCCACTACACAATGCTGGCACCTATATCTCAAGCATCGCCAGAGACACTTCTTAACCCTTCGAGGGTCGATTTTTTTCGACGTATGCGACAGCACAGGGTTGATTTTTTTTATTGCAGATTTCAATTCTTCTTAGGGATTTATTTCGAAAAAAAATACACTGCAATTTTTCTAGGGTGACCGTAAAGTGAGAAAAAATGTTTTGCATTGGTATATATGTACTCTTCATTCATGAATAACAGTAAAAAAGGAAATAAACTTATAAAAATTAAAAATTCGATGCATGTTTATGCACGTAGTTCAAGGCCTTGAAAATGCGCACATGAGAATATTTCACAGGACTCAAATGTTCCTGCTCTTGCACTAATATCTAATATGTACATCCATAGGGTAATCGAACTGTGTAGGTGCGCGCACTCAAGAAAACTGTGTGGTTGTGTGCCTCTCAAAAAAGCAAAACGTGTTAACAAACTTCCGCTAATCTTCATCTTATCGACAAACAGAGGCAGTTAGTTTTCGCGAGTGTCAAAAAAGAAAGAGCAGCGGAAACGCATGCACGGCGGCATCCTTTCTATGCTCACCCTTGTGAGCACTGAACGAGCGAGAAAGAGGCGGTCGCCCTTTGAGCGATTAGTAACGAGATAGCCATCAGTTTTGCAAGCGCAAGAAGCCGAAACCACCCGCGCAAACAAAACCCGAACAAACCATGCAACGAAAACCGAGAGGGAGGCGCCCCGAAAAAATTCCCTGTATTCCCACACAGTGGCATCACATGACAGAAAAGAAAAGGTTAGGAAATTGGTGCACTTTTTAAACGTACAGACGGCGCCATAAATATACGGCATCGACCATTTTTAGACTTGTTTGCGGCGCCGTATATTTACGTCATTGACCTTCAAAGGGTTAAATTTTCAACAAGATATGGGAGTCTGGGGTAATGCTTACAGATTGGAAAAACGGGGTAGTAGTGCCTTACCTAAAATCTGGTAAACTCGCGATATCCTCTAGCAGCTACAGACCTACTCCACTAATAAGTTGTCTACCCAAATCCTATGAGAGCATTATAAACATAAGACTCACATTCATTGATAGAAGAAGCCTAATAGACATGTACCAGTGCGGATAGAAAAAGGGCTGTTCCACCACTGACAATCTCGTGCGACTAGAACATGAAATATGTGACGCGTTTCTACACGAACGTTTCTCACGGTTTTTTATTTAAAAAATGTGTATGATATTATGTGGCAATATGGAATTTTGAAAGACCTGGCTGACCTGGGAATTCATGGCTGAATACTAAATTGTCTATGTGATGTCATGTCAAATAGATTTCACGTATTTCTAGGCACAATACTTTAAAGCACATCTACACAAAATAATAGCGTTCTACAAGGTTGCATTCTGAGCACGACACTCTTCATAGTCAAAATGAACCCTGTTAATAAGATCATCCCATCATCTGTTATGCACTCAATATATGTTGACGAATTGCAAGTGGCTTACTGCACCTCAAACTTACCCACCTGCTAAAGACAACTACAAGTAACGATAAGTAATCTTACACAATGGGTTGACAAAAATGGTTTCCAGTTTTCAACACACAAAACTGCAGTTCTCTTTTCCCAGAAGAGAGCGTTACACTGCAGTCCAGTGGTCACATTGGATGGTACAATGCTGCTGGTCAAAGAAGACCACACATTTGTAGGTGTCATATGTAAAAGACATGGGGCACAAGAAAGAAAAGAAGATGTGCGCCGACCGGTCCGAACGGCACGAGTCCTCCAGGTGCGTGACCCGAGGTGTGATCGGTGGAGAAGCGGTGCCGAGGTGGCATTATCGACGTGGCTCTGGGCCAAGAAGGTTGGAGCACCAGCTTCGTTCTGGCGATGGGACCCATGGAGATTTGGACAGGCCCGTGGCGCTGGTGACCTAGGGTGTAGCCATCGACCTTGCCGACGTTTGAGCGAGGCTCCCTGGACCTGCTGCAGCCTCCCACAGTGCTGCCGGGCACTCCAGGAATTGGATCCCCCTTCTTCGGCAGATCAGCATGGACGCTAGTTTCCGGGGCTTCTCGTCAGCACACAGAGAGGTAGCGGCAGAGCCCGGTGTTAGGCCTAGCCAGGCACGCCTGTGGGACACATCGCCAACATAGTTCGGGACGCCGGCATCTGAGACGGAGGAGCTGGCCGGCCGATGCCAAGGAAGTGAAACTTGCGGAGTCGGCGGAAGCATCGACGGTGACCAAGAACCGACGCACATCGGAGTTGGAGATGCGTACCACGACTGAGCCTCATAATAGCGTTCTGTTTTGTTAGCGTGCAGCCATAGGCCAGGGTTGCTGGACTTTTGCGCGAAGTGCGCTAAGGACGCACATAGGCAAAGATAAGGACATTATTTTGGATAAGCAATTGAGTCTGGAGTTTTATATTTGTTGGTTGAGTTTTGAATTCCATTTTGAGAGGGTTTATTTTGGGGTTATTGTTAGTAAAGTCTGTTTGCTGTGCTCGCCTGCGTCTCCCGACTCCATCTCTCCCCGCAACATCCGCACGGCCCCGAGATCAGTGTGACAGTAGGCCTAACTTTCAACACAAAACTGTACTTCCTGGCCCGCATTAACGCAACTAAAATTAAAGCAAATAAAGCACTAAATATCGCCTAGGTTTTATCGCAGAAGCACTAGGGATCTGACTGAACTTGTCTACTACGTATATACCGGTCCCTGTTACGTAGAATCCTCGACTACGGTAGTGTAGTTTATGGTGCAGCTAGGCAGTGCTACATTAAGCGACTTGATCCAGTTCCTAATCTCGGCCTTCGACTGGCGAGCGGTGCCTACAGGACGTTGCTTGTCCAAAGTTTATACATTGACTGCAATGAGCCTTCCTTACAGCACCGCAGAGCACTACTTCCACTTTGCTATGTACTGGGAATCTGGTCATCACCACAACATATATGCCACAGCATTGTAACACAGTGCCAATCATGGGTACACTGCAAAAATAAACCGAACATGATTCGGCCACTTATCTTATGACACAAAGAATACTGTAAAGATTTATGATGTTCCTCATGAAGTCCTGCAGGTTGCTGAAAGGCCACCAAGTTTTCCCCAATGGTGCAATTTTACACAACTATGTGACTGCACACTAACACATCTAAAGAAAAAAGACAGTCCACAAGAACGGATAATACAAGACTTCCAAGCTGTTCAAGAAAAACGTAAAAACTACACGGAGTTTTACACAGATGGCTCTAAACCACAAGAATACGTAGGTGTCAGGATTATAACGAAAAATTGGTAAAATAGCATTTGGATAAATAATTCTCTTCAATCTTTACTGTTGAAGTTTATGCAGTATGAATGGCAGTACAGAAAATTACTACCAACAGGCAGAAGAATGCTATTATTTATACGAACTCTTTAAGTGCCCTGAGAGCTCTAAACTTAAACTCCGCATCTGAACCCCTGCTTGGCAATATCTTAAACACGGGTCTTTAATAAGAAACACGGAGGAACCATACGATGCTGCTGGGTCCCAAGCTATGTTGGGGTACCAGGGAATGAAGCAGCAGATAGAAGTGCATCCATGGCAGAGTACAGAAGCATAACTCGCATAACACTTCCATGAAAAAACAATATCCAAGTGATTCGTAAGGCCCTAGCATCAAAATGGCAACAAGAATGGAACTCGTGCATAAATAACAAGTTATATATATATAATATGACTAAACCCCTGCTTGATGAGGGGAAATCATGGAGTCACCAAGAATGGTTCTATGAGATGATGTTATGTCGCCTTCGAATTGAACACATGCATCTAACACACAATTTCCTATTTCGAAAAGAAAACCTCCCAACTTGTTAGAAAGGCCATGAATCGCTTGCAGTAAACCACATCATTATTTCGTGTCCACATACCGAAGCACAGAGGTGGAACCATTTCAGCAACTTGCATCACTTGCATATGGGTAATTCCACGGCAACTGTCCCAACCTTGGCGCTCGACCGTCAGCGATTTCTTCGAAAAAAATTGAGTACTATCTATTTAAAGCAAAAAGTCTTTCTGTAAAAAATGCTTGCAAAAAAAAAAGTTCAGCGCTGCTAAGAACATGTGCAGTTTTCTAGAAAGCTCGAAAGTACGAGTCATAAAAGGCATTTGCAAAAAATTTCTCTTCTTAAATTAGGCG
Source organism: Dermacentor albipictus (assembly GCF_038994185.2). Taxonomy (NCBI): domain Eukaryota; kingdom Metazoa; phylum Arthropoda; class Arachnida; order Ixodida; family Ixodidae; genus Dermacentor; species Dermacentor albipictus. Next base: position 120,340,131 of record NC_091827.1, read on the forward strand.
ACCATACAATTTTCCCTTTAGAATGAAGATAGGCTTTTCACTTAAAAACGGTTTTATGAATCTTCATGTTTCCCTGAGTTTTTATACAGCACTAAATATGCAAAATTTGGTGCATATTGGAAATTTTTTTTACAGAAAGATACCTTTTACCGAAAGGTTATATTTCATAGTAACTAATTGCCAGCAAGTTGCACTATATGTTAAAAATAATTTGGGACTAATATAACATGAAATGGCCTGTACAGTTGGCGACAAAGTTGCAAAAAAGTTAGTTTTAGCCTATGTTCAGTTGTAAATTTAGCATTGAGGTAGTCGGTGTAAAAATACGCTAAATAGCGTATTTATTAGAAACATCCATGGTCTACAAACTCGATTTCTAACTCGATTTCATGTAGCCTCTCAGACATGACCCGTACCAAGCGCTGGATTAAGGGGGGGAGGGGCGCTAAGGGGGCTGCAGCCCAGGGCCTCACCTCAGATGGTAGGAGAAGGGGGCCCATTTATTCTAACCTGCTTAGTATATAGAACCATGGGTAACCGAACTTCGAGCGACATGTATGAAACGAGAAAACCAGAATGAGCAGATGGGGCCCCCCCGCCAAATGTAAAAGCATGCGTTTAGCCTGATAATTTGAAGAGAGCTTGTCGAGCAGCAAAAACAGGAATCCCCCGCCACCCCAGCAGGGCCCTCTTTCTGAAGAAGCAAGGTGCGTTTGCTTGGAAGAGTTTTCGTGGCTTCCTGTCAGTCCGTCTGTCCGGTACTGTCTGGAGAGGAGGGGCAAGGGGGAACCACCTAAAACATGTACAGTGAAATCTCGGTATAACGAACTTCAGGGGACCGCAGGAAAATGATAGCTACAGTCGCCGACCGATTTTCCGGACTCCAAAAATTCGGACATGCCCGATTATTCGGTCAGCTTCGCGGCACCGCCATTCTCCCCATAGACCATAATGTATAACAACTGCCGAAAGTTCGGACACCTTGCAACCTCTCGTCTGATTTTTCGGACACTCCTTGAGCCAACTCGGTCGAGAGCACCATGCACCGACTCTGACCGGTGCATGGTTCCATACATCGTTCGACTTGCTGAACGCCATGTTTGTTTTGAACAGAGCTTCCTTGCTGCCCCACGAAGTGGCGCTTCTGGAAATCCCCGCTCATCATCATCGTTTCTGCCTGGTTGGAGTGGCTCTGCAGCAGTTCCGGTTTCAGCTTAGTAAGCCATGTCAAGACAATCCAGCAGCTCATTTGTTTCTTCGCGCACGACGCTGCGAGCAGGCCACGTTTTTCATTTGTGCGCTGTGTCGAGGTTTCGGTGATCCAACGCGGTGTACGGAAACATCGCGTCAAGTGTCTAATGGCGCCGACAGTGCCCGCACAGACTTCGCTGGGGAATGCCGGCTAGCGGGTGCCGGGAGGCCTAAGTCGCCTTCCGATGTGCGCCCCACCTGGAGCGAAAAATGTTCTTCCGAGACCTGCGCAGTGGTTGCATTGCGGTTCCGGACACCGTCTCATTTGACAGTTTCTTAGGTGCTGACACTGCTGTATTGACATGCGCAGAACTTGACGACGGCAAGATCATTCGTCAGGTTTCTGCTGCACCGCCGGACGATGACTCAGAGTCGGAAGATTACTCACCATGTGCTACGCTGCCGTCGCATGTGGAGCGTGTACAAGCAGTGACTGTGCTATCAGCCGCTAATAGTGACCGTACGACCCTCTCAGAGATTCAGGCTTATCTGATTGCGCGTAAACGGAACAGCGTGCAACGGCGCATTCACGCTTTCTTCCAAGCCTACTGCCAAGCCCAAATAAGTGCGTGGAAATAAAGGATTTCATTTTTTTTTCTTAATCTGCTTTTTCGGACACCTTTTTATTCGGACATTTTCGCAGTCCCCGTGAGGTCCGAATAAACGGTCGGCGACTGTATTTTGAAAGGTGGTTATAGTGAAAGCCCAAAAATTAGCCATAACAATAGCATTTCAGTAACGCAAACGTCCTACCTTTGAAACGGTACCTCCTTGAACTCGTTTCTCACACAATGCACACGTGATCGTCGGACAAGGCACATTTATTTGAAATAGTCAGTGATCGTCTTCTGACGGGTGCAGCACAGACTCTGCAGCACAAACGATTCCAGACCGTCCGCATTTTTATGCATGCCTTCGGTCGCTGTGCTGCTTTTGGCTATAAATATGCAGAGTTTTTGCAAGCAGTCCAACGCACCTGTGGCCGACATGGACTCGTCGTGGTCTTCGGGATCTGCCATAACGTCATCGTCCATGTTGTCGCTGCATTCCTCATCTTGAGTCGCCGTGCCCTGGACGCTCTGCAGTATGTCATCATTGGTAAGATCCTCTCAGGTCCACGTCGCCTCGTCACACTGGACATAGTCGTCAAATGTGACTGAAGGATCGACAGCTAGCTGCTCGGCCACCTCGCTCCAAAGCTCGCTCGTACTGTCCTCCGCTGCCGGTTCATTGGTTTGTGGTTGGCCATCTGTGATCGTCAGGCCGGCCTTCTTCCAGTGGTTTTGGATGGTGGTGGACGTGACGCTCCACCATGCGCCTGTCAGCATTTCTGCAGCCTGTCGGATGTTGATGGCTGTCGAGGGCTGCAGGCGCAGGTTGATGAGCAGCCGCTGAACAAGACGCTTCCGGAAGTGCGACTTCACGCTCCTTATTATTCCTTAGCCCAGTGGCTGAAGTACTGATGTGCAGTTCGGAGGCAGATACTCGAGACGCACATTCGTGAGCCATATGTTGACTATGTGTGCCAAGCAATTGTCCACAATCATCAAAGTGTGCCGCCCCTCCTTGCTCATCTTCTCGTTTACCGTCAGCAGCCACTCGGAAAAGAGCTCGCGGGTCATCCAGGCACGCTGATTCGCCCTGTATTGGCACGCAAGCGACACTACACTTTTCATGCAGCGCAGCTTCGAAAACCTCCCGATCACTAGAGGCTTCAACTTTTCAGTGCCATCTGCATTGCAGCAATACAGCACAGTGACGCGAAGCTCCAACTTTTTGTCGCCTTTGCACGGTTCTCCTTTGAAATGGATTGTCTTTTCCGGGAGCAGCTGATAAAAACAGGCCGTCTTGTCTGCATTAAAAACATGAGCTGCTGCGTAAGACTTGACCATTTCGTGGAAGCTTTCCTCTCTCCACGTGGCTGCTGCTCCTTCATCTGCTGCCTTTTCCTCACCAGACACAGACTGCCAGGTTACGCCATTTCATTGGCGAAAACAGTGGAGTCAGCCAGAAGACGCTTCGAAGCTGGTGACCTCAAGAATCGCAGCGAACTGCCGTGCCTTCTCCTGCAGCATTGGGCCTGACACGGGCACATTCTGTGCTCTCACATCTTTAAACCAAGTCAGCACTGCTGCGTCAATGTTCTGGAAATCGCCGAACCGCAGTCGCTTCCTTGATGGGGTAAGCTTTGATTCTTGCTTGTGCTTCAAGATTTTCTCTTTATTTTTCAGAATCGTGGCGATCGTCGCCCGCGCCACTCCGTTCTTTAGCCACGATGAATTGTTTCTTCCCGTCTTCTATCTCGCGAAGAATGTCTTTCTCGATCAAAGAGAACTGCTTTCGCTTCTTCGCCGTGGTTAGAGTTGTTGAGCTCATGGCAACGCGAACACCGGCACGCACTTGTAACGCAATAATATAACCAGATGAAAAACAAGATGGACAGGCCTGATACGGGTGACAGCGCACAAACAACTGAGAAAACAAGCAACACGTGATGCGTCGTCGCCTCCACAACAGGAACAAAAAAAAAGGCCCACTTCAGCATTAATTACTACTTTATTTTTCTTTCTGCCGCACCGTCTCAAGTTTTACGAGCCCATGCTCCCCGCCACTCCACTCACAAGACCTGGTGCGTCGTTGCCTCCGCAACAGAGAAGGAAAAAAAAATGTCCCCGCCCGCATCTTTTTCCTCCCGCGCCATCTCAGGTTTTTGCGGGAAGGAATCCTTGCATTTCGGGATATGAGTTCGAAGTACTGAGGTGTTGTTAAAATGACACGAAAATTAAATAACGATCGTTATTCTGAAATATTTGTTATTCTGGTTTGTAGTAGCGAAATATTTTTACATTGGCAGCTATAAGCAGTCGGCATGGGATTTCTTAAAAGTTCGTTAATCTGAAATGTTCGTTAATGTGGTGTTCATTGTAACGGGGTTTGACTGTAATGTGGGATGAGGATCTAAATCTCCCTTGCCCCTTGTCACCAGCATGCCACCCTCCACCTCTCTATAGTTTGGCCGCTGTCCTTCTCATAAAAAGGATGTGCTGCAGTATCCAACCGTGCCTCCCATTCGACTTTTCTTTACTGTGATGGTAATTTGGGCGGGGGAGGATGAGTCCGATAGCAGATGATGGAGTCTGATGCCAGAGTCTAGGCAGGAAAGAAAAGACGTCACACGTGCTTTTGTCCGCGTGCCTTGGGGCATGCAATGTTCACTGCTCAGGCTAGGGTTGTGGAAGAGTGAAGGGGGAAGTTGGAGAGCTGGACATGGAGGCCTGTCTCCAGGGCCCATTCCTGCTTAGTGGCTGCTCACCCTTGTGAGCGCTCGACGGAAAAAGTAGGTCTGACTGGCTGCCGAACATTCCAGAAAGAAGTAGAAAAAGATGACTCAGAGGCGACGGAGGGTGCGTAACTTCGCCCGTGCTAGGAGTCGCCCTCTGCCCTTTGCTCTCGTGCTCCGCGTCGACAGGGCGAAAGAAGAATCGGGAACGTCCCAGAACTGACGATTGCTCCTAGCCAATAAGAAGACGAGACCAGAACGGGAGAAAGAGTGAGTTTGTACGGAGAAGGAGGGAATTTGTACAAGGAACTCTATGCGCATGTGAAAGCCTGCTTTGGCGCTAGTAACAGACAGACGCGGCGCGCGTCTATAAAAAAAAAGTTGATCGCGGGCTGTGATTCAGCCTGCATAAGCACGCCCGCTGAGGAGCTCTCGGGAGACGCACCACTCTCGGCCAGCCATGGACCATCCAGGCAGCGTGTGCCAGTCATCGGGACAGCCACCGTTGGACACCTGCGGCCGCGTCGGACTGACTTAGTGCCCGGTGAACAATTAGCATCCATTCATGCGAAAATGCTCGGTTGGAAGCATCAAAGTGGTGCGTCTAAACGAAAGCTAAATGAAAGGCGAAGTTACAAAGAGCGTGAAAAGAAGCTACCAAAGATGACAAAGTACCTACTGAATGCCGCTTCCGTGGAGCAGTATGTTTGCTCTACCCAGAGTCCATGTCAAACTCGCAATAGTACTGACTATGCTTCTGTGGAGGACTTGCCAACTCCATCACCACGGTTTCCTGGCAAGAAGCAAGGTTTGACTCATCTTGGTTGTCTGGATCCTGTGAAAACGGTGCCAACCTTGGTCGTCCATATTTCTGAGCAACCGACGCTAACCGAGCCCTGCCCTGTTCCTGAGTCAGCAACGTCTATGCTATTCGGCCGAGGCCCTGCCACAGAGCTCAAGGTGTCCGGTCCACCATACCCAATTTCTATTACTGCTGATCAACAGGTGCCAAACCTCCCCGATTAGCCTCCTTCTACTGGCGAGCACCAGGAAACAACACTCCAAGAAACGACACTTGTTTCCTGTTAGTCTGGCTTCAAATAATCATGTTACCCCCCACAAAGTGTGCCTTGAGAGGAAGAATGAGACGGCTTCTTGTTGCGGCAACAGAGAAGTACAGACACCTCCGCGCAAGAGGCACGTTACGAGATTCTCTGAAGTGACCCTGCTAAGTGGCCAGACGTTATTACTGACAGCTTTCGGAGTGTATGCCTTGAGAAAGGGCCATTGTATTTTCAAAATTGGGCAGAAAATTTTCCCTCTTCCGGAAGGTAATATAAAACTCAAAAACGCTATATGTCACCTCATCTCTTCGTGCGAAAGGCTGGAAATAGGGAGGCGTACGAGCGACACTGGTTAATGTACTCGGAATCCAAAAGTTCCGTTTACTGTTTCATGTGCAAACTATTTTCGATTTCAAGCAACCCCAGTGCTTTCACCACGCACGGCTTTTCTGATTGGAAAAGAGCAGAAGAAAAGGTTTGCACATATGAAAATAGCGTCGAGCACCGGAACTACGTGGCAGCATGGCTCGCCCACTCTAACTCGAGCAGCACAATTGACAAGGAGCTGGTTAAACATCTTGTCACTGGGAGCACTTACGGGACAGAGGGGTTGAAGCGCGTAGTCATAGTTAAGCTTCTAGCTGAGCGCAACCTAGCATTTAGGGGCAGTGAGATTTTTGGTTCACCAAGAAATGGTAATTATATGGGAGTGCTTGAGGCCATTGCCAAGTTTGATCCCTTTCTAGCGGAGCACATCAAATGCTACGGGAACAAAGATAAAGGTCACCTATCATATCTGTCAAAAACCATTTGTGATGAATTTATCGAGCATATGGCAAAGGCTGTCAAGGAATGTCGCGTTTACAAAGTGAAACGTGCAAAATACTTCTTTAATTGTTGATCGACTCCAGATTTACTCGCGATGATCAACTGTCAGTTGTTTTTTTCTTAGATTTGTTCCAATCGAATCGCATACCGGCTTGTATTTTTTCGATACCGTGATGTCCCTCTTGACGAGCGATGGCATCTCAGTTGATGATTTTAAGGGCCAAGCTTATGATAATGCGTGTAATATGTCAGGAAAATACAAAGGACTGCATGCTCAAATCAAACACCTGAACGAATTGGCACTCTACGTCGCGTGTGCTGGTCATTCACTGAACGTAGTTGGCGCGTGTAGCGTTGACAGTTGCCTTGGGGCAGTCAAATTTTTCCCTGTAATTCAGAGACTGTATGTGTCCTTTGCAGCCTCACCTAAGCGATGGAGGTATCTTTTGGACAGCATGGGCGGAACTGGCCAGCAGCTTGTTTTGAAAAGTCTCTCCGATACTAGGTGGTCAAGACACGCTAAATCATGTAAGGCCATTATGAAAAATTTCAATGCAGTCTTGTGTTGCCTTGAAGCTATAGCAAAGAACGAGGAAGAAAACGGTGACACTAGGAACGAAGTGCACTCTCTCTTCAAGAAAGTGAAAAAACTAGAGACTGCATTCATGGCAATTTTCTGGAGTGAAATCTTGGAGCGGTTTGACAAAACGAGTGTAGCACTTCAGAAACCAGGCCTAGACATTTGAACTGCTGTAGACCTACTGAGCTCTCTAGAAGGCTTTGTTAATTCTTTGCGACCTCTTTTGATATTTTCGAAGAAAGAGCACGCACGCCAAGTACCAATCAACGCTGTCAGGATGAGGGCAAATGCATCGTTTCGAGTGAGCACCCGGACGGGAAAAGCGATAGTGTACTACAAGATAGAAAAAAGTTTGTCATAGAGACCTACAATGTTGTACTTGACAGTCTAGGCTCTGCTTTGCGAGAGCGAAAGGCTGCCTGCTCTGAACTCTGCGAAAGGTTCAGATTCTTAAAATTCCCGACAGAAGTTGGGAGCGAGGCCTCTCTGGCACAGCAGGCTGAGAAGTTGGTGAAAACCTACCAAAATGATTTGGAGCCAGAATTTTGCGCTGAAATTGTTCAGTTTGCGAACTTTCTGCACAACTCTGTGTGCCAGGACACGAGTCCCCTAGGAATAATGAAGTTGCTGCTCAAAAGAAAGCTTATTGATGTGTTTCCGAACCTTTCTATTGCTTTGCGAATGTACTTAAGCATTACCGTGGCAAACTGTGAGGCTTAACGATTGTTTTCCAAGTTGTCGCTGATAAACTCGCTTGCTATCATGTATATTGAAAGTGACCTTCTGCGCGATCTCCCGTATAAACCGTATATAGGTCGAGTGGGAATATAAGTCGACCCCCTTACCTTGAAGTGAAGAAAACAGAAAAAAATAGAAAAGAAGCAAATATTGCCGAAACGCATTTGCAACGTCGGCTGCGTCCCTCGACCACCGGAGCTGCGACTTTAGTCCGAACTTTCATCAGTGTCGGAAGACGATTCTTTGTCACTCACCGCCTCCCACAGTGCATGGTCCCCGGTTCCATGCAGCGTGTTGCTTATGCAGCACTTCTTAAAAACCTTTTGCACCATGGCATCTGGCAAAGAATGTCAGGCCGACAACACCCAGCTGCAGACGGTCGCAAGTGGAGGCCTTTGTAGGCGACCCGTCGGCGTCCTCGGATTGTCGCCGACCATCAATTCATTGTACTCCTGTCGCACTCTGTCCTTAAAGGGAAGCTGAAAGGGTTTTCAATTTCTATGATTTGCTGGGATTGGGAAGAACAGACCTAATAATTTACGGTTCGGAAATTTTTTTCATCGTTTTCTTAATATAAGGGGCGGAAATCGCTTTCTAAATCACCCCCGCGGACACGCCCCCATCGCTTTCCGGAGCGCCGGGTGAGGTGGTTGCCAGAGGAGAGAACCGGCGAGAGTGACGTCACTCGCGGGGACCGAGCTGCCGGACCGGCGTGCTGGCATGTGCTGGCATGCCTCTTTCCGTCCTGCGCTTTACTGAACGACGCTACGAGAGGTTTGCCGCCGCCGCTCACGTTTGTTTTCTTTTGCGATTTTCGTAAGCTGTTCTTTCCTTCTCTGCTGCGTGAGTGCCTACAGCCAAGGGCGCCCAACATGCCGTCGTTCTGTGCAGCATTTGGCTGCGCGAACACAGGTGGGCGAGACGATGTGGTGTTTCACAGGTTCCCGAAGGACAAGAAGCTTGCAGCGCAGTGCGGTGAGGAGAGATAAGTTCGTGCCGACGAAATCAACTGTGCTGTGCTCGGACCATTTCCGCATAGCCGGATAGCCTTACGACAAATGCGGAAACGCGTTGTTGCCAGCGTTGCTATACTCCGTTTCATATATCAGGTGCAACGCTGTGGAGGCTTGAGATACTTCTTGGAGTGGCTGCGTTCGCACTTAGAAAAAGTTCGGTGTTTCTTGACCCAATTTTTGAGAAAATGTTTCATATATAAGCTCAGTTCTGAATGAAAAAAAAGAATTTACCCATAGAAACAATCCGTGTACTTATACGGCTGCTAACACTTCTTTTAAATCAATTTTTTTTTCCGTATTTCTTAATTGCAGCCCGTCGCGGCAGCTTCACATGCATGCTCGCGCGAGCAAATACCGCTGGCACGCTGCGAAGCATAGACGGAAACGCGCGCAGTAATAAATTTTGGTGACCGGACTTTGTGCGTAGCTTCCACAGCGTTGCACCTGAGGTATGAAATGGAGTATAGGCTTGCCTAGTGACATTCGACGTACGGTTGCAGTTATCGTGTTTACCACACGGCGGTGCAAAAACTGCCTCATATTTTTATGTCAACACTAGCATGGAGCACGCATACCAATTCTTGATTGAGCCACAATCGCAAAGTCGTCGAACCATAGTATGAATATTGCACATATAATACCTCTGGCCATCTCTGGATGTGTATGATAAGCAACTTCCATGACTGTACCTCGCAGCACTGCATGTGCGCGCTTTGAAACGCGGCACTTATGTTCGCGATCGTGTATCAACACTCAAAAAACCACGGGACTTCACACAAGCAGCGACAAGGTGCTTGACATCGCGGAATTGCACCCGTGTTTACAATCTAATGAAAAGTTAGTGCTTTGGCATTCTTCCAGCAGCAAGTTCCCAGTGACACTTTAGCGCATTTTTTCTCCCGTCATTGGAACGTGCAGCTACATGAAAAAAAAAAAACATGCGTACCAGCTAAGATTTCCAACGCGCGAGAAGGTGCACACATCGCTCCCGCTTTTGGCACACTCAACATCGTCGTTACCGCCATCGTTTTCCGTATCGGCTGTCGGTTCGAACATGTACGGCGAAAATACAAGCTGTCCGAGACCGCGAGAACGTTCCATAATGCTTACAACTCAGCTATGAAGCCAGAACCATAGAGAAAGGGATTGAATTCCCTTTCTCTATGCCAGAACAGAACAGCGTGCTATGCTCTGAAACGGCGGCGCCGGCCGGCGACTGCTGCGGATGACGTCACAGAGGCCCCGGCCAATCACGGACAACAGCGGCGTTCGCACGATGCCCTGAGGCGCTGGTGCGCGTTTTCATGAAAAAACAGCCGCTTGCGCTTGTTTCCGGCCTTTTTGAACCAAATATTCGTGTTCAGGGGACTCAAAACTGTAGAATGCCGCAGAGAACTCATTTTTTCCCAAAAGTTTTTCAGCTTCCCTTTAAAGGGCTTGTTTAGTACGACGTCGAGTGGCTGAAGGGTAGACGTCATTCCACCAAAAATGATGACGAGGTCGGGCCTAGCTTCCGTGAGCGCGCGCTTTACCGATTCTCTCAGGTGTCCGCGAAACGCATCTATAACCAGCATGCTCCGATGACGCAGCAGTGCACCGGGCTGGCGATTCCACACCACGCGAACCCACTCAATCATCATAGTCTTGTCCATTGTATCCTTTCTTATTCACGCGCACAACAACACCTGAAGGGAAGGCTTTCTTCGGCATGGTTTTTCTTTCGAAAATGACAAAAGGAGGCAACTTTCTGCCATCTGCCTTGCACGCAAGCATGACAGTGAAGCGCGAGTGCTCACTTCCTGTTGACAGAAGTTTCACTTCTTTGGCGCCGCGTTCGCTGACCGTGGTAGCCGGAGGCATATCAAACCAGACAGGGGACCCGTCGGCGTTTGCAATTTGTCCGAGCATGTAATCGTGCTCCTCTCTCAGCCAAATCACATACCGCTGAAAGCTGATGAGCTCATCGGCGAACTCCTCTGGCAGCTTCTGGCATATAGATGTGCGGCGGCGGAGAGAAAATCTCTTGCGCCTCATAAAACAACGCACCCATGACTTTGGTGCGCTGAACTCTTCTCGGCGTAGTCTGACCACGCGCAAGCTCCAAAGCTTTGCATTGAATTGAATGCACAATCATGGGTAGTGACCGCGCACGAAGGTGCCGCAGAAAGTCCGCAAGCGCATCGTCAAGCTGTGGATGTACTGTACGACGTCCGCGAAAGGTAATTTTGCTCGGTTTGCATGCAAACAACTTATCTTTCTGTCCGCGCCAATACCGCAAGCTCTTCTCCGAAACGCCGAACATGCGCTGAGCGGCCATGTTCCCGTTCGCTTTAGCGAACTCTATAACTTTCTTCTTGAAAGCCGCTATAAACTGCCTCCGCAAGCCGCTACTCATTGCTAACGCGGAATTGCAGACGAGGTCAAACAAAACAGCGCACTCGAAGACTAACAGCCACGGAATGAAAAAAACAATGCAAGCAATCACATTTGGATGTCGATACGGCTTTGGCTATCCGTTCGCGAACAGGTACGCCACGGGTTGCCATACTGCGACTCACATTCTGCTAATGGTCGCTATAAAGGCGAGGGGCAACTTTTACTCGCTGTTAAGAAAAAATCTTGACCTATATTCCGGTTTATACGGTATCCTTCAAAAAGACTATATCTGATTTCGCCAAAGCGAAGGCGCGAACGATGCCATTTTAAAAGAGGACTGTTTGCGCTATACATGAATAGTTCCAATAAGTTAGTTGTGTCGTCTCCCAGCCTCCACGTTGCCAATGAAACGCTGAGCAGTGTAATTCAAGATATGCAAATCTTCATTCTTAGTCTCTTGTTTGTTCTTGGGATATTTAGCATGCTTATAAAGAACCCATTTTTGTTGTTTTTGATAGTGCCACGTTTATTTGGTGTCTTCCTTGCTTGTCTTACCTTTAACGAAATTATTTTCAAATAATGTTTTGTAATTACAGATGGTAATTCTCATCTGCATTCCAGTGCATTTTTATGGTGTTTGTGTTGCCTTAAGTATTGTAGGTATATATCTAATGCATATTTATAGAGTAACGTTTGTCAGGATTACTGCAGTCTGATGCTTGAATTTTAGCAAAGAATGTTTTGGTTACAACCATGCATCTCTTCACAGGATTAAACTTAGTGATGCAAACAAAGCCTAGCTTCAGAAGGATTGACATTTGAGCTGTGTTGTCTTTTATACGCTCTTGTTTGTCTTGAGCGCACTAAACTTTTCTTTAAAGCCTAGCTTTTGCTGAAAACAGATTACAGATTAATCACAATGTGAACATATGTGCTGGTGTTTACAACAGCACGCGTTTCAAGCAAGTTTTGTTGTTTTCCTTATAATAGTAATAATAATAATAATCCGGTTGATTGCACTTCGTTCTTTTTAACTTGGTGGAAATGAAACGTGGCATATTTCCAGTAGCGTAGCAAGTGACAGGGGTGGGGGTTAGTTGGGGAAAGAGGGCCTACATGCGCATTAGCCCAGGGCACCCATTTTTCTTAATCTAGCCCTGCCCGTACCTCGTGCCTCGGCTGCTGCTGCCCATGATACAGCTCCGTTTTGCTGTTTCAGTTCTAGCTGCACCCGTAGCACCACCGCTAAAACACAAGATTTACTACATAGCAGAAGGAATACATTTGTGGCGCATTTCATTGGTTGTTCCAGAGCACTCAGGTAAATGTAAAAGTACCAGGAATCGTAGAGGTCTCAGCGACAAAAGTTCATGGGTATTCAAAGACTTTCATAGCCCTGCCAAAGCATTTCCAGGCTGCAGAACAGCATCACATGTGTCACTTTTTACTATAACACTTCCAAAACACTTTAGATAGCTTTATTGAACTATAAATACAAAAAGTTATATTCAACATGGCCAGCCTTGATAACTCGCAAGTTCCTTACTTCTAGCTTCTAACGAGGCATGAGAAAAGCACCATAAACAAGGGATGGGAGCCAACACCAAGTGCCGGTGTCTTGCTCTTGCCCACTGTGGGGTTTTCCAGTTCAATGCAAGTCATACGAAACGAGATGCATGAACACTCGCGGCGGCTTCAGCTTTTTATGCTATTGTTCTTAACGTGGGAAGTTACCGGGTTCACATTGATTCACTGTAGAAAGCGAGTCGCATAATCGATTGTAGATTGTACCACTCATGAAATTCAAAGGCTTTCAAGGGCCTTGAAAACACATTTCAATTTCGAAGGTTTCAAGGACCTGTGCAAATGCTAAACTGTAGGTGTAAATCTGTTTAAAGATGTCATGAAAATAAGTAGGACAAGTAATGATATGGCTTTGTTTTTACTTTTCATGGGAACAGTGAAGTAGTTGATATTTTCCACAATTTCTGTGGAAAATAGCCTGTCAACAAGTTACATTATCAAAGTGTTTTGAAAGAACGAGTTCTATGTGCTTGACCTACATTCAAAATTCCATTCTTATAAACCATGAAGGAAAAAAATTTAGACAAGTAAGGAAATAGAGCAAAGTACTTGGACAGCTGGTGAACTAAAGCACAGGTAAACATGCTAACAAGATGCATACACAAGACAGCATGCAGCTGTATGCATCATAGTATGCAGAGTTAAACTGCTACATATTTAGATGTGCCAGCTTTTTTTTAATGCTAAAGTTTCTTGCTTGTTGCATTAAGTAATGGCATCTCAAGGGCCCTGAACCACATTTTATCGTAGTAAAAAAGTGCATTTGAAGGTAAAATAGTATATTGCAGAAATACTTTGCCGAAGAAGTACAATGCATTCGGCAGAAGCAATCAAAGATTGCCCTAATCCCCTCCGCGGGGCTCCTGGTCCTTCAATACCTTTGCACTGCGAAAGCTACGGCAGAGCGGGGCATACCTACAACCCTCCACCTGCTAAATGTCACCGTGGTGGGCAGTGTAAATTTGAATTTGTATGTTCATGAAGGTGCCACTACCAATTTTGGCACCTACAATGCACCAAAACTCTGAGGTTGTTCCTAAAATTACGGTGGAGTACAGTGTCTCATACCTTTGCTCTCTTAGTCTACCAGATAGCTACATGCAGCTTTCACACTCAAAGTAGCAAGCCACATTTTTTTCACACTTATTTCTATGGCAATGGTACAATTTCTGACAAGTGAACGAAACATTGTCTTTATGTTCCTCATAACGAGCTCCGGCCATGATGGTGGCACACCTCAAAGATATGCAACTTCGGAAGCAGACGTCTTGTTCCAGTCAGATATTCGCGTTCGGGCAAGCATGCCATGTGCCTGCAGCCATGTTGCACGGAAGCGAATTTACAGTCGTTAGTAAGTACAGGGGTGCATTACATTTCCGGAGGCGGAAGACATTTGTGAAATGTGCAGGCATTTGCGCCTTGAATATCTCACTGCCTAGGCACTACGGAAAAGTTTCTTTGCTTGTGTTGTATGCATCTGTCCTTGGGCATGCCTGCATTATCGAGTGGGGTCAAGTTTATGCTCGGATGCTGGCGTGGTGAAACAGATGACACAGTGGGTACCGATGCCCAATTTGATGATCGCTGTGCCGGTCAAACTCTCTTGTGCTTGCAGTGCTCATGCTGAGTCAGTCATGCTGGATGATATCGTCCTCGTGCCAACCTTCAATATAACATCACCGAATTTCCCAGGGGAGCAGTAGGACCATGTAGTAGAGGCCGGGCCGCTTATAATGAAAATCTAGAAGACACAGTGCCTAATCCTCAGGGCGTGACATCAAAGCGTCGCCTGTGGTGTTTCAGGCAATAGCGTTCATCCGCAGCTGCTAAGGCACCATGTGTTTATTTCACTTAAAGGGGATCAACAAAAATGCTGCTGAAATATCACGGAGAGCAACATATGAAAAGCTTGCAAGAACGAAGATAGTGCTCCAGGAGAGCATGCTCAGCCTCTACTACTGCCCCTACTGCTCCCCCAAGAAAAATTTGCGTTTTTTTTTTAGCATAGAGCACTGCAAGGTGCCAGAAAGGTATAATCCACCATGACTGTACCGTTACCGTTAGACACATTGATCACCAAATAGGGCGTCCGTGCCCACTGCATACCTTCTTTACAACGCTGGCAGCCAGCGTCGGGGTTTAAACAAACTCAACCCCACTCCACAATGCTGGCACACCTAGGGAGAAATGCATACAAGGTGAGCGCAGAGACTTCTTTTGTAGTGCCTAAGCGAAGTCACATATTTAAGGAGCAAAAGCCCCGAAATTTTCTCTCTTGCTCCTGCTCTTACTTGGAACTGCGAAAAAATGTCGCGCGCCTCGGGAAATGCCACACCCCGCTGGGGTTACTGGCAATTGTAAAGGCACTGCCCAGAAACCACTCGGAGCACCTCGGCGAGCCACAATGAGCTCAGCGAGCAGGCTTATCGCAGTGACTGCGGTATCAATGTTCCATAGAAGATACAGCTACGTGCAACTTTATTGCTTTTGCTCTGGCACATGCCAGGGCTGGAGTGTGTGCTTATGCTCAATTCTGGCCGTGCTAAGTGGTCTGGATTGGCTTTGAATTGCACCAACTTAACGTATGCATATAGTAGCCACATCCGAATGCTGCATTTAGAGGCGCTGTCTACAGTTTAATAATAAGTCTGTCAATTCATCTATACAAGAGCAGAGAAGAGTGAGTGAACTAGCAAGTGTACGTGTGGTCTCACCTTAAGTCTTGTGTGCTTCAAGGCTAGTCAAATGTTCTTGAAAGGAATTGAAATTAGCGAGACCTGATGGATACAACACCAATAAGCAGTGTGGCTGGACAATTCTTGGCTTCTAAAAGTAATCATATTTTATAAAAATTCAAAATGCAGATTTTCTTGAACCACACCTCAGGCTTAGTGAAAAAGGCTTTCTGCTGATAGCATACACTACTGTACCTCATCCAAATTTTGCACTTGTGTGCAGCACGTGCAGCTCACAAGTGGAGTGCGGAGTCATCTTTTTCTCAAACCTTCTTTTCAACAGAGGCCTTTTCCTGAACCTTTTGGGGCTGCTGGCAACTGCCCCTTGACGTCAGTGTGCACATTCATAGACAGCGCTGTCATTGGCCCATAGCTAAGACCAATTAAAAAAATTGTGCACTTCTTCCTGGCTGTTACTGTGCATATTTATAGACAGTTTAATAAACGGGCTGAAATAACTGAAAATCTGCACTTCCAGAAGAAGCCAACTGTCGTCTGCTTACGCTCAGCCACGTCCACATGCATGGAAATGAAATTTCGGCCACACTGCTTATCAGTGTTGTAGCAGTAAGGCCTCGCTAATTTCGATCAGTTTTGAACACTAATTTAGCCTCGAACCACACATAATTAGAACACAGCCTCGAACCGCACATACACAGGCCACACCTCGCATGGAATGGCAGTTAGCATTTACAGTGGATGCACACCACTGCACGCCAAGGCTGAGCTAACATTGCTTCCAGCCAGTCCTAGCTAGAAACCTTGACAGATATCGCTTCGTAATGAGCTTTTGCTAAAGTTTTTCGAAATGCACAGTTTGGATTTGTGTACTACATCACTGCAGGACAGCAAGTCCGCGCCACGTAGCATGGTCAGACTGGCGTGAATGTGCAATCCAGTCCTGTCGTGCGTGTAGCAAGTGAGCTACATTTTGCATGTGGTTGTGTCTGTTGCTTAGTGTACAAACTGCTGGAAAACTCCCTGCTAGTTAGATGTAGCACCGCGCAACTTTTTCAGTTCCCCGTATGCAAACTGATGCTCAAGGGTTTCTGGGATGGGACTGCAATTCAAAAAGAAAGGACATTGCTGCTGGAGGGCTTAAGCCCTCCAGCAGCAATGTCTTCTAAGAGGGACTTCCAAGAGGACTTCCAAGAGGGATTTCAGCAATCTGGGAAAAAGACATTTTCCTTTAGCATACCGGCAGCACATTCCTCTTTATCCTGCAATGTTTCTCGGTCCAGAACCGCTTTTTAATACAGACACAGTCCAAGGTTTCGTCAGAGATGTGGTCTTGCATGTTATTAGTCCCGCACATTCGTAGCGGTTCCTCTCTTTAGAGGATGCTGCTGGGATAGTGTTACTGTATAGCACCTGCCTCCAGGCTCTTGTGTTTCAAGGGCTCTGGTGAGGCAGTTGTGCTGTAGTTAATTTTTGCATCTTACATGTTTCTTATATCATCATTCTCCCGCATTGCAGTGTAAGGCTCGCAGTACTCGTCATTAGACATCGCCATAATCTTATAGCATGTAGATTTTACGCACTTCACAGCGACTATTTCAGGCCCCTTTACAGCCAAGTCACCTCTTCTTCACAGAACTCATCATTTCGCCACGAAATCACTAACTGTCTTGGCGCTCTTTGGCCGTACCTGGCCCTTGCGCCAGTAAAAACCACACATTCATCATTGAGCAATAGGAAAGAGGTGGAACCACTGTATTGTGTCTAATGGTGAGTACTTTGAAGGCTAGCGAAATTATTTCTTTAAAACATACGGCAAGAACTTTTGAGACTGACCTTGTACATCCGTATGTCATCAGTTTTGCTTAAGCATCGAAGGATTAGAAAACATCTGCCTGTAGAAATTTTGCACCATACCTATGGCACTTATTTAAGATAGCCATAGAACACATTGTTCTCTTCTTAAAATATGATGCCAAAGAGACATTTCTAATAACATCGCGATTTCAAAGCCTAAAGTTTTCTGTTGCAGAAAGATACAGATAATATTTGGTCGATAATACCTTAATTGACCTCCTCCTTCGCCCCTCCCCCCGCCCTAATGGATCCACTTCCTACGGGCAGCAACTTTTTATAGTTATATTAATAAATGTTTTAACAACACCACCAACAACACTTGTGTCATACCTTTTGGGTGCGAAAAATGAATTGGAAATAACAGCAACCTCGAAATTAATCAACTTTTATGGGTCGTGTAAAGGCGCGCTCACACTAGCGGGAGACTTCCCGCAGCGGCACAGCCTAAACCTCGCCGCTGCGTCGCAGCTGCTCGGAATGACGATCACACTGCGCGCGTTTTCTCGCTGCGGTTCTTGGAATGTAGAGAGAGGAGGTGTTGAGGGAGGACCCTAACGAGGCAGGAACACACAGGACAGCGCGCCGAGCAACAGCCGAGTGTCCCGCAGCACGCGCGCAGCCTCCTGCCTCCGCCGACGGGGTCACTGAACTGGGACCGACGTCACGGTTCACGGTCGGCCCCCATTGGCTGTTCTTGTCAGCGGCACGGCAAAAATAGGTACCCGATCCATCGCTCTGCGGGACGGCAGAGCAGCCTGTCTGCGGGAGAAAAACCGGTTTGTGTGGGAAGCGGCGTGCGGGAAACGTTCTGCGTTGCGCGCTTTCCCGCTAGTGTGAGCGCGCCTTAAAAATGTAACGAGACTCGCACATCATCTCCTCAGGGCCTCCGATTTCAACTGGCTCCAGGGATGCGCCTATGATGCTCTCATGAGCTGGTGCAGCTCGGGCAGAATAGCAACAATCCACAATTAGTGCCGGAATAACAGAGCAACAAACTGCCATTTTTCATCGACCATTATATAAACAAGAAGACCCCAGCCCATGATTCGCTGCATGAAACCTTGTGGGCACACATTTCCTTCATTTTTATATTGCCTAAATATTGTACAATTACAGACATTCTACTTAATTCTGGCAAAATGTGGACATAGCATAGCAGCCCTTGCATCCTTAGTTTAGTAATCATAGTAACCAGCTTGAAATATACCAATAGAAGTGCTATTTCCATCCTTAAGTCTTGCATAACCATTGCAGCGACCGAGGGCAGACAGGAAACGCCATGCACACATAAGAAAGAGGGCATACACAGTGGTGCTTTCATGCAGTTCTTGAAAACTCGATAAATGTGTCCAAATTTTCCACGAAATAGAACATTGAGAATGCCAACTGCTCTTGAAATTGCGTGGCACACAATATGGTGTGATATCAAAATAAAGCTGCTTAGTAGCTTTCGAGTCCCGTATAGCGATCTTGGTAGTCACTAGGGAGTTACAAAAACGAGACTCAAGGCAGGCTATCAGCAGCATAATGTACAATAAAGCCAAAAAGGCATACAAAAAAATTCCAAAAGGACTTCTTCTTGGGCAAGTTGGTGCTTAGATTTCCTTGGTATACTTTGTGGCGCAAAATGCATTTCTTGAAAACGGACAGAGGAAAGGAAGACAGTGAAGCGCCAATTTGAAATGAAGTGAAGTGCTTTACTGTCTTCCTTTCTTCTGTCCCTTTTCAATAAATGTATTTTGTGCCACAAAGTATACCTAAGAAAGCATACAAAGAAGTTTCTTTTTGGGGATGCTGTTTTTAAATGCACTTTTAAAATCACTTTTCAAACTTGCCTGTTACAAAGGATCAGGGCTTAGCATGCAATGGGCCATTTTTCAGATTGTAGGAACTTCTTAAAATCTCTCTAAACTTCTTGAGAACATATAAAGGTTGCCTTTCTGCAAGAGCTCCAGGCATTTCTAAGCACATCGCCTGTTTGATAGCTACATTTAAAGGGGCCCTGGAGAACCTTTTCCGAGATCTGAAAAAAACACATTCTGATGAGTGCAGCATCTTTCAAGGATTACAGCTCAAGAAAGTGTTCTAAAAAGGCCTCATATAAGCAAAGGAATTAGGAGCCTAATATATACCTTCCCTATTACTCCTCAATTCACTGGTTCTCTCCAGTAGGTGCAGTGCCAGTAACAATGACAGGTTTATCACACCTCACCTTTACTTTTCCAAAGCAAACTTATGGCAACTTTTTAAAGTGGGCCTGAGACAAAACATCTGAGAGTGATAAAGGAGTGGCGATGCATTAACAACTGTCGGTTTTGACTTCCTAATAATCTGTAATGAATCTGACAGGGTGTGAACACAAGTAATTCGTCAAAAAAAATTTCCCGATCACCATTCTCTATGGGTTGGTACCATATAATGTCAACTTGAAGCTCGCCACCACTTAAAAAAAATGGCAAGCAGGAGCCTTCTGGAAAGTTGTCGGTACGGACTGATTGTTAACTCCATTCCCTACATGCAGAATGTGTTTGCTTGGTAAGATCAACAGGTGGTTCAGTGCTGCTTTAGTGCATTAAAATAGCAAGAGAGTTTCAGTGTCATTTGCCTTTATATTTGTTGCTCAGATAAGCCAAAACAAATGCTGACTTGTGCATATCTTGTGCATATGACTTGTGCATATGACGTGTGCAATGCTGACTTGTGCCTGCACAGCATTATAGTGACAAGCTTTGCAGCCACAGGCAAAATGAAGGCGCTACTACAGCAGACTTCCATGTGTATTAGATCCCAACCAAAGGTTGTGGCTGAAGCCCATGCATTACCATGGGACGAAATTTTTTTGTTATTCAGATCCTAACATTCAACTTTGTCGGAGAATTCATACTTGGCTGGTCATTGCACACGTGTTCAATCCTAATGGTGACTGCATTGGTTTTAAGAACCCTAATAAAATGACCACAGTTGTTCAGTTAAACACATTGCATAGTTATTTTATAAGAAGCTTACAAGGCAGTGCAGGCAGGTCCAGTCGAGGTGACGCAGTTGCACCCTCGTCTTTGCCACCATGGCAAGCGCCATTGCCTGAAGAGAATATATATGCATGTACATTGATTTTTGAGGTATAAAGGGTGTTTCACATAACTGCAGCCAAACGTTGAAAATATGCAGAACGAACCAAGGTAATGTTGCTTGCCATCGCTAGGAGCTGCTCAGATTATTTTTGCATTCTGCTTAAACACATAATTAGGCATAATTAATCAACTTTCCAATATTATAACTAAATGAAAAGTGAAGGAGAAAATTGTAGAGCAACATAAAACAACTCCCGATACAGCTTTCTGTTGCTCAATACGTGCCACATAAGTGTTTTTCCGAGCATGAAACAAGCCTGCTAATACACGCAAAATTGCCACACGACTGGCTGCTCAAGGCACTTTGCGTGTATTTGCAGGCTTCTTTCATACTTGGAAAAACAATTTTATGTTGCACGTATTGAGCAACAGGAAGCTGTATCGGGAGTTTCATGTTCTACAATGTTGTCATTGACACTTTTCATCTGTTTGAGAAGATTATTAATTACGACGAAGTATGTATTTCGAGAGAAGGTAAAAAAAATCTCGGTATCTCCGAGCGACAGCAAATAACATCAGCTTGGTTTGGTCCAGCTACATGGTATTTGCATATTTTTAACGTTTGGCTCAAGTTACGTGGAACACCCTGTATACTAAATTAACAATTCAGCACTTTGCAAGGCAAAGGTACAGTCATGAAAGAAAAAGTGGGCTGCTTAAATAGGATGAAGCTAAAAAAAGGGTGGGGGTGGGGGAGAGAAAATCCATACAGCTTCCAGTAAAAGGAAGATAATTTTGGTTCATGTACTCAACCGTACACCAACATTTTTTGGGTAGTTATAGAGCTACCCAGGAGGCAAGCACATGGCAACACAAGGTTAATCTGGAAGTTGCTGTACTGTATCCTGCTAACGTTTATTGCATGCACTTCGACTTGCCAGTTCAGCCTGATGCACACATCTGCGAGCTTCCTGGTCAGTCCAGTCAGCAAAGCGACTGCTCTGTCTAGGCGAGTCTAGCAGTGCTATTGGAGGAATTAGAGGGCACTAAATGGGATTTAATAGGGCTCAGTGAAGTTAGGAGGCCACAAGAAGCATATACAGTGCTAAAAAGCGGGCACGTCCTGTGCTACCGGGGCTTAGCTGAGAGAACTAGGGGTCGGATTCCTAATTAATAAGAATATAGCTGGTAACATACAGGAATTCTATAGCATTAACGAGAGGGTGGCAAGTCTTGTTGTGAAACTTAATAAGAGGTACAAAATGAAGATTGTACAGGTCTATGCCCCTACATCCAGTCATGATGACCAGGAAGTCGAAAGCTTCTATGAAGACGTAGAATCGGCGATGGGTAGAGTGAAAACTAAATACACCATACTAATGGGCGACTTTAATGCCAAGGTAGGCAAAAAGCAGGCTGGAGACAAGGCAGTGGGGGAATATGGCATAGGCACTAGGAATAGCAGGGGAGAGTTATTAGTAAAGTTTGCGGAGCAGAATAATATGAGGATAAGGAATACCTTCTTCCGCAAGCGGGATAGCTGAAAGTGGACGTGGAAGAGCCCGAACGGCGAGACTAGAAATGAAATAGACTTCATACTCTGCGCTAACCCTGGCATCATACAAGATGTGGACGTGCTCGGCAAGGTGCGCTGCAGTGACCACAGGATTGTAAGAACTCGAATTAGCCTAGACCTGAGGAGGGAACGGAAGAAACTGGTCCATAAGAAGCTGATTAATGAGTTAGCGGTAAGAGGGAAAATAGCGGAATTCCAGATCAAGCTACAGAACAGGTATTCGGCCTTAACTCAGGAAGAGGACCTTGGTGTTGAAGCAATGAACGACAATCTTGTGGGCATCATTAAGGAGTGTGCAATGGAAGTCGGTGGTAACTCCGTTAGGCAGGATACCAGCAAACTATCGCAGGAGACGAAAGATCTGAACAAGAAACGCCAATGTACGAAAGCCTCTAACCCTACAGTAGAATAGAACTGGCAGAACTTTTGAAGTTAATCAACAAGCATAAGACAGCTGACATAAGGAAGTATAATATGGATAGAATTGAACATGCTCTCAGGAATGGAGGAAGCTTAAAAACCGTGAAGAAGAAACTATGAATTGGCAAGAATCAGATGTATGCGCTAAGAGACAAAGCTGGCAATATCATTACTAATATGGATGAGATAGTTCAAGTGGCTGAGGAGTTCTATAGAGATTTATACAGTACCAGTGGCACCCACGACGATAATGGAAGAGAAAATAGTCTAGAGGAATTCGAAATCCCAAAGGTAACGCCGGAAGAAGTAACGAAAGCCTTGGGAGATATGCAAAGGGGGAAGGCAGCTGGGGAGGATCAGGTAACAGCAGATTTGTTGAAGGATGGTGGGCAGATTGTTCTAGAGAAACTGGCCACCCTGTATACGCAATGCCTCATGACCTCGAGCGTACCGGAATCTTGGAAGAACGCTAACATAATCCTAATCCATAAGAAAGGGGACGCCAAAGACTTGAAAAACTATAGACCGATCAGCTTACTGTCCGTTGTCTACAAACTATTTACTAAGGTAATCGCAAATAGAATTGGTAGAAGAGTTGGTCTAAAAATTAATCTGCAGAAAACTAAAGTAATGTTTAACAGCCTCGGAAGAGAACAGCAATTTACAATAGGCAGCGAGGCACTGGAAGTCGTAAGGGAATACATCTACTTAGGGCAGGTAGTGACGGCGGATCCGGATCATGAGACGGAAATAATCAGAATAAGAATGGGCTGGGGTGCGTTTGGCAGGCATTCTCAAATCATGAACAGCAGGTTGCCATTATCCCTCAAGAGAAAAGTATATAATAGCTGTATCTTACCAGTACTCACCTACGGGGCAGAAACCTGGAGGCTTACGAAAAGAGTTCTACTCAAATTGAGGACGACGCAACGAGCTATTGGAAAGCAGAATGATAGGTGTAACGTTAAGGGATAAGAAAAGAGCAGATTGGGTGAGGGAAGAAATGCGAGGTAATGACATCTTAGTTGAAATCAAGAAAAAGAAATTGGCATGGGCAGGACATGTAATGAGGAGAGAAGATAACCGATGGTCATTAAGGGTTACGGACTGGATCCCTAGGGAAGGGAAGCGTAGCAGGGGGCGGCAGAGAGTTAGGTGGGCGGATGAGATCAAGAAGTTTGCAGGGACAGCATGGCCACAATGAGTACATGATTGGGGGTTGTTGGAGAAGTATGGGAGAGGCCTTTGCCCTGCAGTGGGCGTAACCAGGCTGCTGCTGCTGATGATGATGATGTCGGTTTCTTCACGATGGCTCTTCGCCCGTCGGAGCACCGTCACAGTGCCAATCGACTTTTCTGGACTGTGTTCACAGCACTGCAAACCGAATTGCACGACCAGCGGATAAAGCAGGCCCGCATCTTTCAAGCTATCAACCACTTAGAACAAGAAAGGGAGTGTGCTGAGCAGCGGTGCCGTCAGGTGATTCTCGCTGCTGTGCTGTTTAGCGCACGCAAAAGGCAAATATGGATGTATCCGCGTGAAAATTCGTGGTATGAAGCAACATTGCCCCAGCTTCCAGATAGCCAATTCCAGGAGAACTTCCGAATCAACCGATGTACTTACATCGTCAGCGTGTGTGAAAGCATGAAGCGGCAAGACACAGTCATGCGCAAAGCAATTTCCTTGGACAAGTGTGTCGCGATTGCCTTGTACCGGCTAGCCACCTCTGCGGAAGATAGGACTGTGGCTAATCTCTTTGGTGTGAGCCGCTCTTCGGTGAACCTCATCTTCAGAGAGTTCTGTTATGTAGTTGTACGGTGCTTAGAAGCGCGCTTAGTGCGACTTCCCCGCGCGCATAAAATGAAGGAGCACCTGCGTCATTTTGCAGCGATCACCGGCTTCCCGTAATGTGTGGGTGCCCTAGACGGTTGCCCCCCTAAAGAGCATGCAGCCGACTATTACAACTACAAGGGGTGGTATCGTTCGATTCTTTTGGCTGTTCCCCGCAGGGGCGTCTGCGTCAGCAGGCGTTCGGTGCGTTGCGACACCACGTACCAGAGCACACGAGGGTTGGGCCCTCCGGCGTGTAGCCATGCGCGGCTTAGCCGTGTCTGGGGAAAGGGGGATCCTGGAGGTTGAGCCGATGCTGGGTGTTTGGACCTTTAAGGCCCCACGGCAGAGGCAACACACCTCTTCAGCCTCTGCTTCACATAGACGGCACCCCTGGACTGACCCACCCGGGGGAAATAGGTAGTCGCCTCTTCCTGTCCCTCTCTTCTCAAACCTTCGCCTTTATCTCTAACTTTATATCTTTCCTGTCTTCTCTCTTCCATTAACTTCCTTTCTCCACGGCGGCAAAGGTTAACCTTGTGTGGATATCCTTCCTTGGGTACACCATATTGGGTTATAGTGATGGCGTACGGCTGGCGTCGTGCAGGCTTGTACACAAGCTCTGCCACGTCCCCCCGTTGGGCTCCATGGTGGGCGGTTGGCGCTGTTGCCAAACACACACATTTCCTATGGCAGCTCAAATTTCTGTTGTCCATGATCGGCGTCTAAAAAGATGTCGCACCGAAGTACCATTTAAATTCTCCTTTCGAAGCAACGCTCCATCTTTCCCCAAATACTATGTAGTCCACAGTGAAAGCAACATGCCTGTTAGAAAACTCTCTCCATTCCTGGTAGCCAAATGCCTGAAAGATAAAATCGGACAGATATACAAAGCCTCCAAAATGTCTAGCGGGGACTTCCTCCTAGAACTGAATAACAGAGATTGGGCAGATAAGCTATCTGAACTTACCAGTATTGGCGAGACGACAGTGACTGTTTCAGCCCACAGAACACCTAATACAAGCAGGGGAGTAATATCTGAAGAAGGTTTTATTAATTTAAGCGACGAGAAACTGCTGGAAGGTTTCCGGGAACAAAATGTCACCAAAGTACAATGAACAGTAATCCGCAGAAACGACCAAGAAATCCCCACCAAACATGTTTTACTCACCTTCGGTACAAGCGTAATGCCTACTTCACTCGATGCAGGTTATGTTAAAGTCAATGTAAGACCATATATCCCTAACCCCAGATGATGTTTCAAGTGTCAAAGGTTTGGACACACTTCACATGCATGCCGAGGACAAACAACTTGTGCTAAATGCAGCTCTAACGAACACCAATTTGAGAATTGCACCTCTTTCCCACATTGTGTTAACTGCAAGGGAGATCACCCAGCTCATTCACGGCCCTGCCCTTTTTGGAAAAAAGAAAAAAGTCATTGCTCTAACTGTAAAAGAAAAAATTTCGTTCTTTGAAGCCCGAAAACGGCTATCGTATCTGCCGCGAAGAAGTTATGCCGAAGTGCGCAGGCGGGGGCAGCGTCACAGAGGCCTCTGGAGTCCTCTGAGCCCACGCGCAGTGGTGCCGCAGTGACTCCTCCCACTCCCGTGGTGGAAGCAGTAAGTACTGCTCCACCCTCTTTGACGGCCCTGCAGACACCAGTCCCGCAGGGCCCTAAGATCAAACGAACCCCAAGGCCCGAGACACGTGTCTCGGCGCCTAACTCTCGATCCTCCAGCGCCTCAGAGAGAGCAATGGAGGTCGACGCAAAAACCCTGGTGTCATTGACCCGAAGGAGAAGCGCTCCCTTGAGCGCGGTAAGAGGGACAAAATCCCAATAACCACTCAGAATAAGAAAGCGATAACCTAAAGGTTATCGCTCATTTGTATAAGCCTTTTAAAATCCATGTCACCTAACATCTCACCTCTTATTCTTTCCGTAGTGCCATTTCTTACCTTTCAATTTCAAAATGGCTTTTATTATCCATTGGAACTGTAGAGGTCTCATACACAATCTAGGTGACATTAAAGACATCAACAGCTTTTCACCAGTTGCAGTATGTCTCCGGGAAACAAACCTCGGTCCAAAAAATAATCAAATTCTCAAAGGTTTCACCGTTGTGCGAAGGGACCGCGAATGTTCCAGCCGATTGTCAGGTGGAGTGGCTATAGTCGTGCAGGGCGGCTCTCCTACCCGAAATGTCCAATTGAAAACATCTTTAGACTGGCTGTTACCATTCTGTCTTTCAAAACCATCACCATTTGTTCACTGTATATTCTACCCCACACACATTTTACTACTAAAGACTTAGAAAATCTAACAGATCAGTCACCAGAGCCATTTGTTTTAGTAGGTGATTTTAATGCTCATTGTACTCTTTGGGGCAGTGTCAAAACTTACCAAAGGGGGCAACTCGTTGCAGATATTATCCTGTCAAATAATATTTGTCTTTTAAACTCAGGTGCTCCAACTTACTTCTCACCGACTTCCCGCACATTTAGTTGTTTAGATTTAGCTTTTTGTTCGCCCTCTCTTTTTACTGATTTTAAATGGGTAGCTCTCGACACCTCGTATGGTAACGATCATTTACCCGCACTCATCAAACTCCTACCATCACCACAAACCTTAGTAACTAGACCACGCCGATGGAAAATACAGCTTGCTGACTGGCAGGTTTTTATGGAAAACGCGAAAGTGGAAAATGTCTTTTTGTCAGAACTCAGTATTGATGAACTTAATAAGAAAATCACTGAAGTCATAATCACAGCGGCAGAAAAGGCGATACCGCAGTCTTCCGGTATTGTGCGCAAAAAACTAAATCCTTGGTGGGCAAACGAATGTACTGAAGCCAAGAAAGAACAAAATAAGGCCTGGGGAATCCTACGGAGGTACCCCACTTATAACAATCTTCTAAATTTCAAACAGGCCAAAGCGAAAGGACGATTTATTCGAAGAAATGCAGAGAAATTATCATGGCAAAAATACATATCTTCCATCAATAGTACAGTCACATCAAAACAAATGTGAGACCAGGTGAGGAAATTTAGAGAATACTCATCATACACAATACTGCTGCTTACATGTCCAGACACACAAACAACACTACAGGATCAGGCCAACTTATTAGGTGAACACTTTTATAACATATCCAGCTCAGGAAACTATTCAAATTCATTTTTAATATATAAAGAATCGGCTGAGAAAGAGTGCTTACCACTGGGGCTTCAGTTGAAATGTACAATGAATTGAACAGAGTTCTCTCTGCCGGTAAAAAAACAGCAACAGGTCTTGACCGTGTGCACTACACAATGCTGGCACACCTATCCCAAGCATCGGTAGGGGCACTTCTTGAATTTTTCAATAAGATATGGGAGTTTGGGGTAATGCCCACAGATTGAAAAAAAGCGGTAGTAGTGCCTTTTCTAAAACCTAGTAAACCCGCAACATCCCCTAGCAGCTATAGACCCATTGCACTAACAAGTTGTCTAGCAAAATCCTATGAGAGCATTATCAACACAAGACTCACATTCATCCTTGAAACAAGAAGCCTAATAGACAAACACCAATGGGGATACAAAAAGGGCTGCTCCACCACTGACCATCTCGTGCGGCTAGAGCATGAAATACGTGATGCGTTTCTTAACAAGCAATACTGCCTTGCTGTTTTCTTTGATATTGAAAAGGCGTATGATACCACATGGCGATATGGAATTTTGAGAGACCTGGCTGACATGGGAATTCGCGGAAGAATGCTAAATTGTCTATGCGATTTCATGTCAAATCGAACATTTCATGTACGTCTTGGCACAATACTCTCGCGCACATTTACACAAGAAAATGGCGTTCCACAAGGTTGCATTCTTAGCACGACACTCTTCATAGTCAAAATGAACTCTGTAAATAAAGTCATCCCACCATCAGTTATGCACTCAATATATGTCGACGATTTGCAAATAGCTTGCCTCGCCTGAAACCTACCCACCTGCGAACGACAACTACAAATAACAATAAATAATCTTACACAATGGGCTGATAAAAATGGTTTCCGGTTCTCAACACACAAAACTGTTACAGTTCTCTTTTCGCAGAAGCGAGGGTTACACTGCACTCCAGGTCTCACTTTACATAGTACAACGCTGCCAGTCAAAGAACACTATAAATTTCTAGGCGTAATGTTTGACACTAAACTGAACTTCCTGTCCCACATTAACGCAACTAAAATTAATGCAAATAAAGCGCTAAATATCCTCAAGGTTTTATCACGTAAGCACTGGGGATCTGACCGAACATGTCTACTACGTATATATCGGTCCCTTGTACGTAGCGTCCTCGACTACGGCAGTGTAGTTTATGGGGCAGCTAGGCAGTCCTACATTAAGCGAGTTGATCCAGTTCATAATCTCGGCCTACGACTGGCAGGTGGTGCTTACAGGACATCGCCTGTACAAAGTTTATATGTTGACTCTAATGAGCCTTCATTACAGCACCGCAGAGCACAACTTACACTTTGCTATGTATTAAGAATTCGGTCATCACCACAACATATATGCTACAGCATCGTAGCACAATGCCAATCACGAATACACTACACAAATAAACCAAACATGATTCGGCCACTCATCTTGAATCACAAACAATATTGTCAGACCTATGATGTTCCTCCCGAAGCTCAGCAGGTTGCCGAAAGGCCACCAAGATTGCCCCCGTGGTGCAATTTTACACAGCTGTGTGACTGGACGTGTACACATATAAAGAAAAAAAGACATTCCACAAGAACATATAATACAAGAGTTCCGAGCTATCCAAGAAAAATATAAAAATTACACAGAATTTTACACTGACGGCTCTAAAACACAAGAATACGTAGGTGTCGGGATCATAACAAAAAATTGGGAAAACAGCATTCGCATAAATAGTTTTTCTTCAGTTTTTACCGCCGAAGTTTATGCAATATGGATGGCAGTTAAGAAAATTACTTCCGACAAGCAGAAGAATGCTATTATTTATACCGACTCGTTAAGTGCCCTAAGAGCCTTTAACTTAAACTCTGCGTATGAACCCCTGCTTGGCGATATATTAAACATAGTATTTAACAAGAAATACGAAGGAACCATACGATTCTGCTGGGTCCCAAGCCATGTTGGGATAGCAGGGAATGAAGCTGCAGATAGAAGCGCATCCATGGCAGCGCACAAAAGCATAACACACATAACACTTCTATACAAAGACAGTATCAGAGCGGTTCGTAAGGCCCTAGCATCAAAATGGCAACAAGAATGGAACTCGTGCGTAAAGAACAAGTTACATATAACTAAACCCCTGCTTCGCGAGTGGGAATCATGCACTCACCAAGAACAGTTCTATGAGGTAATGTTATGTCGACTTCGAATGGGACACACGCATCTAACACACAATTTTTTACTTCGAAACGAAAGTCCACCAACATGCGAGAAATGTCACGAAACGCTGACAGTAACCCACATCATTATATCATGCCCACACACTGAAACACAGAGGCGGAAACATTTCAAAAATTTGTATCACTTACATATACCTCTGCACCCTGCCTTAATATTGGGCGATGATCCACTAGTGCCATTCACTAACTTGTTCCAGTTTTTAGGTGAAACCGATTATCTACATGACTTTAATAAAACACAGCCATTGCTACCTTAACATTGGATTTTATACTGTCCTGTGATTGGCGCAGCATGGCCTTAGTCGCTTTTGCGCCATTAAACCCGAATTAACTAACATCTTTTGGCTGTTGTGGACCACCGGTACGGATTTATGTATGTCAATGTGGGGTCACGTGGAAGGAACCAGGACGCGGCAGTTTTCGAAAGGTCGCGACTGCCTAAAGTTTTGGCAAGTGATCTGTTTCGACTAGAAGCAAAAAATGTCAAAGGTGTTTTAGTGTGCCCTCTCCTTCTTGCTGATCAAGCGCTTCCTCTGCAGCGCCACATCATGAAGCCGTTTCCTCGTGCCGGGCCAGTTGGTTCCCCATCGCAAGCATTCAACTACCGTCTGTCGAGTGCGAGAAGACTTGTAGAGAATGCATTTGGTTGACTCGAAGCATGGTTTAGCATCATGCACAAGGGCCTCGAAGTAGATATTGACAATGTCAATCGCATTATTCGTGCATGCTGTGTACTGCACAACATATGTGAAGAACTCACAGATCACTGCGATATGACCTGGGTTGAAGCTGTGCAGTGCCAAGACGCGGGTCGGCTGCAACCACTGTGCAGAAGTCGCTGTGAAGAGCCACTCGGAGTCACAGTTAGAGATGCCCTTGCCAAGCACCTTGCTGCTTGCCAAGTTAGCTGAGCATGCAGTTCTCGGTGCTTCTCAGGATGAAGTTTAGAATGTATTTTGATCTTTTATAGCCATTGTTCAGCTTTATCATTATTTTTCTTCATTTTAATATCTTGTGCTTTCCCTTTATGTTTTGTGACAATGTGTGTCAGGTTTATGCTCACTGATCCTTTTTTTTATTTTTTGGTGGATAAATTTTCACACCAACCTTCCCTGCCATTTTGCTGTCAATATGTAGTGTGCTCTTTGTTACATTAAATTCTGTGTAAGCACATGTAAAAGGCACAATTCCACGTATAAACATGCGACTTTGCAGGAATAATAACTGTTTGAGATTTCAAATTATTTCAGATAGGATGAGCCAGTACACAAACAATTTTGAATTGTAGGTGCGACCACGTGCAATCTGCTGTAGCAAAACTGCAAGAAATATTGAACTGAACAGACCGCAAAGGGAACTGAAGCTTCAAATCTGCTTAATATTATAGAGTCCACATAACACCTATATTTAGTTTTACCAAGCACACGTGTATTTTCCGTAGTTTCTTTAGCCAATGCATACTTGCACTTTTTCCAATTGAAACTTGAGATTGGGAAATGAGTACTTAACACTGGGAGGGGGGGGGGGCACTTGGAACTGGCAGGTATGTAGGCCTTGAGCTGCGTGCTGATCAATGACCTAGCTCTCTTCGTATACTTGCTTGAACTTTACATTCCTCGTCAAGAGATGTAGAAATAATTCAGTTTCCAGTTTGCCAAAACGTAATTAAACCAATAGCTATTTATAGCTTTTTAAGCATCGGTAACTCGTGTTTCAGCTTGTTTGTGCAGTGTTGGGCAAGCTGATGAATTGCGTCCTGTTTTGTCCTGTGGTTATAAGTTGGAACTGGAGCTGTCCGTGTAGTCTGTATTAACATTGCCGGGGATTGGTCTCTGGAAGGTTGTTCTCCGTCAATGCATCGCTGCTGTGCGAGGCCCTGGAATGCCACTCCCTTCACTAGGAATCCGTGTTGTGTAATGTTTCAGAGATAAATGAATATTTGTTTTGTGCTATACATGATCACCTTTTATTTATCATTTGGTACAAGATACTTCTCCAGCATTCTAATCATGCTTGCCTGCATGTCATTAGATTCTGCTTGCAACTTGATGAACGTCTTGTGAAGCTTGTAAATTTTTTTAGAAGGTTTCGCTGCTCGTTGTTCTGCTTGCTTGTGTAAGCTTACAAGTTCATTGAAGTTTGTCGACGCAGGCCTCTTTTTTTTTCATTTATTCAACCTTAAGGGCCCGAAGGCATTACATAAGGGGGGGCATGCATCAAAGTCGAACAGCTTCATAAGAAGCTGTTCTCTTCCTTCCTTTAGCCTAGCAGTTCGCAGAACGGCTGCCTGCTCTGGCGCCCAGGTCATTCACTACCTCAGGCTGTGGACTGTCTGTAGAAGGCTGTGGAGTTTGGCTGTCAGTGGGAGGCTCCGGAGTAATGCTTAGTTGACAAACACTGCTCTCCTCAGTAGAAATATCGCCATCGTCCCATGATGCAATGACCGCTGCAGAATTTGGCAGTTCATTCACTTGCTGCACCTGCAAATTTCGGTATGCCAATAACACATGAACATTCGATGCAGTAAAAGAGTGGTAATAACTAAGAAACAAAGCGTTCAGATCACCGAGATAAAGATATGGCTGCAAGGTTGAATAAGATTTGGATGGAGCTGCAATAGATGTACATACCAAATGAAAATGTCTGCATACATACATACATACCTTAAGACACATACCTTAAGAATTAAGAGTATATTCTGCAGATTAAGTTGAGAAAGAAAATTGTTGGCAACTTACAAGCCTTCTGCACACAGATGTAACGTAGAAAGCTTGTATTTTCACTACAGGTTGCAAAATTTTCAGCAAATCCTGGCATGTAAAAAGAATGGTGATGATGAAGGCTTTTTGCTACCAGTTAATTCGTTCGCTGAAATCATAGAAGGAATTAATTTGTAGCAAAAAACCTATTTTCATTCATCATCAGCATTCTTCAGGATATGCAGGATTACACAACACTGCTACAAGTATGTGCTGTGCATTCTTAGGTCTGTTTATTATAGTCTTGTTTTCTGTGCAGCTACCCTAGTTATTCCTTC
This sequence comes from Dermacentor albipictus, assembly GCF_038994185.2. Lineage (NCBI taxonomy): Eukaryota > Metazoa > Arthropoda > Arachnida > Ixodida > Ixodidae > Dermacentor > Dermacentor albipictus. The sequence continues at coordinate 120,372,755 of NC_091827.1, forward strand.
GTGTAGAGAAATGGATGAAAGAAAGGATCCTAATGGATCCTCGAGAGGTTTGCTGGCGGCATGCCCCTCCAGATGATAGGATAAAAATGAAATCATGTGCACATAGGTACAGTACATACCGCAAATACAACACTTTCTGCAGCGATGTAGGCAGCCTATTGCTCACGGATAGTATGAGCCATGCCGTACAGAAATCAGTGCCGGACAACAGATGGTTACAAATGCTGGCAAGTATTGTGAAGACCTGAAGATTACCTCAATGTTTTCCTCCATGAGCAAGTCGTCGTTGATCGGTAGTGCTCTGAGGAAGCCGTGCAGACACCGGTACAACGGCCAGGTGATGGCTTTCGAGCCGGTTGCGGTGCGCCTGAGCTTTCTGAAATTTTAATATATTTGTTGTGTCGGCAGTGGCAGGCAAGCGGGGGGCCCCGACCAGCGAACGCCGGCGCAGTGAAGGAGACTCGGAGCGAACTGCTCCCGATGGAAACCGGAACGAAGACTCGGCCACCCTCGGCCGTTTATTGCTGATAAAGGCTTCACACGCCAGATGACGCCTCCCGATTGGTCCAATGCTCGTCGCATGACAGAAGGGGGGTGCGCCATCTAGCTAAACAACTACAAACCATACATGTGCGATGACACATAGATCTGACAGGGGGCGACACTATACTACAATATTCATTTCGTCAAAGTGCAGTCTAAGCAACGCAGTAATCGCTCCAATACAGCTACTATAAATGTACCATAATTACCAAAGACGATCTTTGTAGCACTGCTGCAGAAAGAAGGAAAGACCACTACCTGTTAAGACTAATTACTTCACTAGTTTTACTTCCCTTAAGCGATAATAAATCAAGAAAGGAGCATATAATAAAATAGGTCTAACTAACAGAGATGTAATTAAACATGCTAATCTGTAGTGTCGCCACTAGGATATTTAATTCTGCAACAGTACTTATTTCGTGTGCAACAAATATAGCCGTCTGCACAACGCATTGTGGAAGGTCATTGTAGCAGTAATCGTGAAAATGAAGGTAAGCTTAGAGTGGAGCTTCAAATTATTAAACATGTATTTTCATGGTAAACTGATACTGACAGCATACACTTATGTTAATTTTTTTTTTTATTTGAAGATGGCAACGAAATTTTTGTTTCACAATAGATTAAAAACCATATGAAAATTTCGCATGAGAGCACACAACGCTCAACTTGCATTCCATTGTGGTACGCAGTGCTTGTCCATGCCCTAGCTAAAATTTTTATGACGCTCCATGCTCTTTTCATATCTGGTGGTAATTAAAATTTCCTAAAGAAAATACACTAAAAATGCTTTCTTATGAGTGCATGTTGGATATGACTTGACCAAATGTTTTATTAGAAATTAATGAGTAAACACCAGCATATTACAGCAGCGGCATGCACACATGCTGAGCACCTTAACATTCGGAAAAAACAGCCATACATTTGGAAAGAGTAATGATAAGTGGTGCAAACCTGCAAATACACCAATAGCTCAATGAAAGTTTACGAACCTCTTAACAGTCTAAACAATACTATCAGAAGCATAGCATCAACTTACATGCAGAAAAATAGAAACAAGCACTCCCTGTTTTCAGAGCGTGTCATTCTGCAAGAGGTTTCAGTACTTTTACAAATGATGGTGACAAGCACCTTATTCGAGGTTAGCTGCTTCATTCTTTACGTCTTGGCACTGTTGCCACAGAGTTCGAAAATAGTAAACTGCAGCCACGCTCTCGGGCAAAACAAAATAAATACACTTGAAAACAAATGTTTGCCACAGCAGCAGAAGCTACCAGTGCAAACTGCCAGCTTCTACGCTTCTGCGATTAGCTAACCAGCGTGTGAAGACAGAACACCTGTGGATGATGTCGCCTTGTGCCCATAGCTTCTAGAAGAGTGCCCCAGGAAGTTGTTCCTCGGTGCAATATATTAAAAAATCTCATATTCACAGACAGAGAGCATCACACTTAAATAAAAAGGGCATACCTCTAGTGGGCTAATACACCATCAAACCTCTCATTAAACATCAAGTGCTAATACGCAATATGCAAACACATGTAAGATGCCTGGACCAAACTTTTTGTTGGTTCTATGAACAATATTCAAAAGAAATACTGGCTGTCTTCAAATGCTACATACATATGTAAGTCTACATTTGACTATGTAGTTTCACACTGTTTTATTATGCATTGTGTTCAAATCAGCTTGTAATTATTAGCAACATTAACAGCAGAGAGAAACTGAACACGCACATTTTTTTGGTTTGGTTTCAATTTTACATAAACAACCTGTGCAAAAAGCTCTTCTATCCTTTTGAACTCAAGCACATGACAAAGGATCAGCAATCGAATTCCCTCTCTCCAAAGAAAGATGCACACAAATATGCACACACTGACTTCTTCGGCTGTCATGTCACAAAACGTGCCATTGAGCCTACTGCACATCTTGCATTGCAGATTCCGATGTTCATAACATGTGCACAGATTCTCCCAGTGTTAGTCTTTCTCGCAGAGGTTGGGTATTGTTGACACAAATAAGGTGCTTCCTATTTTCATTAATACACAAAGGCGATCAACTTCACTGGGGCAGACTAGGTCATGTGGCCCTTTCTTTTTGACACAAACAGTAAGGTGTGGTGCATGTAAGATACCAACACAAACTAACTCTTGACATTGCAAAATGATACGACAGTCTCCTGCAGTGAAAATTCTGGTAATCAGGAAGAAAGTGCCTGAAGAACTAATGAAAACTGAATTGCATGTCTTGGAAGGCCTTGTGTACTGTGCAGAGTGAAATGTTTGTTGATTAATAATTACCCGGTGATATTCAATGAGATTTGTTGGCTCACATCCCAGCTTGTCTGCAGTCATTTGCATTTTATGCACATCTAAATTTCTACAAGGTTTGCCTGTTTCTAGTAGTAATGTCCTCTCATTAGTTTTCTTCTTTAGTATGCCTAGAAATGCGGTTGCCTGTGGCGAAAAAACAACGCTGGTGCTCAGTGTTTTTAGTTTCTGAAGAAGCACATAGCGTTCTAGAATTTGTAAAGGAACACCGTTCGCTCCAGCAACTAATTTTACGAGGACCCCATTTCCATCTTCGAAAATAAATGAGGAATGCGACCAAAGGGGGCCGAGTTTTGAAACGCTTTTAGGCAAATGTAGGAGCTGGTGGACATTGTAAGTCATTGCACCACAGCCGTAGAGAGTCTGCGTGAGTGCTACAAACTCTGACAAAACATCTGACGATCTCAAAATGTCACTTTTAGTTATGCTGTCTTTCAGAAGAATGTAAATTCCTTCCACAAGCAAACTGAAGTGCTTCAGGTATCGCTCTGGCAAAATACCATCAAGACATGGCAAGGAATAGTGCACAATCCACCATTTCCATTTGCTAGCTTTCCATACTCGAAAGTCTGACAAACTGCGAGGCAAGCAAGTAAACCAATTTGGTGGCCTAATTGACAAAAGCCAGTTGTTCAAACATGCGACAGTTGATTTCTAGCCTATATGATATTCAGAACCAGAGGACTGCAACCACAGAGCACAAAATTGTTTGGCAACACCTTCTAGAACGACATGCATGTAGTTTGGACATGTTCCCCATACAAGGTCATAGCCCTCAAGCTGTGACAACACAGTTTCACTTCTGACTCCATTCACAGTGACATGACAGTGCTGAGCTTTTCTTCCATCTTCCTTTATACTGCTTGAAGTCCTTTCCACAGCAGGTACACTGTGATCAGTGTAACTGTACCTCAGTGCACCTAAGCAGAGGCAAAATGAACAGTCGGCCATGAACATTATGGAGAACTTCAACTGCAATATGATTCAACAATCGCTTGTGCTATTCCGACAAATGCCCTATGCCTTTAGCTGTTCTGAACACCCAGCTAGAAGTTTCAAAGCACATAGTGAACTGTGTCGTCGTTCATTGTCCTCCTCCTTTCCATGAGCTTTATACCGCATGCAATAAGTGATCTACAGTTAACTAAGCAGAGTTCTCTCTTTTAGCATCAAGTTGAACCCAATTGTAATTTTTCGCAAGCTGCACAGTTTTGTTGCTGCTGTTGCAAGCATCATACTCTTTCCCTAAGTTATACAGCATGTTAAATAAGTGAAGATGCCACTGCAGATGATTAGATAGGAATACTGCTAAATAAACCCGCACTGAATTATTCAAGTTCGCACGCTATATATATCCCTGATTGCAGTATAGAATTTAATGCAATATTCAGAAATTAAAAAAAATGGTACAGCTGTAGCCTGAAAAAAATTGAGCACAAGAACGTGTACAATAAATAGTTTTCTGAGGCAGCGACTTGACTGGAACCAAGATGGGCAAGGGCATGCACAGTAGCTTTGCAAGCCTCATTTAAGTTCCAGCCAAGCTGCCTTACGAGATGACCCATTTTGTATACCTTGCTAGGTGCCACCAAAGTAAGCGTGCTCCTACATATTGATGCAGCCTTAAATGTTTCAGATAAGAGCAATTCACAGAAATAAGAACACAATAAAAGTCATCTTGAAGGTAAAAGCAGTCGCAATGCCTTCGGGGTGTGTGGTGCACATGTGCATAGGCACTAACGAATAGACTAACACAAATATACCACCAAGAAGGAAGCCAACAGTCACCAAAACCAAACAGCATAGGGATATGTTCCTTTTTCTAGTGGTGTTAATCAATGGGAGATTAATAGTGTAATTATTTTATTGCTTAAAGATGACCGATTAGAAAGCGGAAGAAAAACCAGCCACATGCAACTGGTAGGATCCCAACCCACAACCTCCGAATTTCGCTTCTGGTGCTGTACCAACTGAGCTACGGTGACCGCAAAGGGGAGAGGGGGCTCCACGCAGTCGATGCCGCCGCTCGGTGGGCCACACAGAACCGGTCCGAAGGGCGAGGAGGAAGGCGCGCTCGCGCCTAGTGAATCCGGTCTGCGGGAGATGGCACGGTGGGCGCCCCTGCGCAACTCGGTTATCGGGATGGCGGAGTGCGAGCTCCCGTCTGAAGTGAAGTCGCGCTGTGTCCAGCGAGCTCACCCGGTCTGTCAGCGCGGTCGACGAGTCGTGAGCGCGCCTGGCCAGCTGGGCCGCCGTCTCGTTGCCCGCGACTCCGACGTGCAAGGGATACACTGCAGGCATAGGTTGCATCGCCCCTGCAGTGTGTGCAGACGGACGGCAAGGCGCTGTGCAAGGGGCGGCGCGCGCTCGTCGAGTAGCAGCTGCTGCAGCGCGGACCTCGAGTCGCAGAGAATCGCCGCGCTGGTGATGTGCGGCGACTCCTCGAGGATGTCCACAGCGAGGTGAAGTCCCGCTAGCTCCGCCGTGGTAGAGGAAGCCCGGTAGTAGAGCCGGCACTGCTTCGTGATGCCAAGTGCGGGAGCTACACAGGCGGCAGCCGCCGAGCCGTCGCTGAGGACGGAGCCGTCGGCATACAAGTGCGTCATTCCTCCCAGGTCGTCCTCGATCCTGGCAGCAGCCTCCTGCTGTACAGCGCAGAGAGGCGTGCGATGTTTGGAGCGAACGCCCGGGAGGTCGAGATACACGTGAAGTGGCGTGCGGTGGTGTGGCGGTGGCCAGGTCGGCGGTACGGGCGGAGGGTCGACCACCAGGCTGTCAAACAGTTCGCACACTGTTCCCACTCGTGACTGGGGCAGGCAACGGATGAGGGACAGGATAGGTCCTGCGTCCGGGGCACAGGAGAGGCGCTCGAGGTGACCGAGGGCACGCACGTCAGTCTTCAAAGAGACGGGCCACGCGCCAGTTTCCGCGAGCGTCTCCGCAACCCGCGATGAGCGAGGGAGGCCGTGGCACATGCGAAGCACTCGGCGGTGGTCGCTGTCGATGAGCTTCCACAGCCGGGCACTGACACGACACAGTGGTAGCGCGTACAGCACTTTCGGCAGTGCCACCGCAGAGTAGAGCGCCGCCGCGGACGAGGCAGGGCAGCCATCGCCACGAGCGAGAAGGCCACGCACTGCACTCCACTCGGCGCATCTCAGCGCGCAGCCGGCGCACAGCAGTGAACCACGTGAGGCGGTTGTCTATCGTGAGCCCCAGGTACCGCACTGTCAAGCGCCAGGGCAGGGGCACTCCATCGACGAGCACGCAGCCGGTGCGGCGGCGAACACCGCAGGGGCGGATCAGGATAGCCTCGGATTTCGTCGACGACAGCCGCAAGCCGATGGCGCGCAGGAAGTTCGCGACGCCGTCCAGCGCCTTCTGAAGCCGGTAGCGCATCTCCCCCGTCGCAGAGGTCGGCCCGTGCACGAGAAGCGCGATGTCGTCTGCGTAGAGCACAGCACGCACAGGGAAGCGGCCCGTTTTGGGAATGCACTCGATGATGGGCGCGAGGGCAAGGTTGAACAAAAACGGGCTCAACACGCTTCCCTGAGGCACACCGCAGCTCACAGGACGGGGCGAGCCGACCGTGCCCCCGACTCGAACAGCAGATGTTCTCCCGGCGAGGAAGGCCTCGATGCAAGCGAGGAGCCTGCCCTCCACACCGAGCTTCCGCACGGCCGAGAGGATGGTGTCGTCAGGGAGGCAGTCGAATGCGCTCTGGACATCGAGGAGCAGCAAGAAGGCAGTCTCCCTGTCGAGCCTGGCCTGCTCGAGGGTGCCGACGACGATAGCGATGCAATCCGCCGTGGAGCGGCGAGCGCAGAAGCCGCACTGCTCGGGAGGTAGAGCACCGCGGGCGTCCGCAATCCACTGGAGCCGGGACAGAGCCATCGCCTCCATCGTCTTGCCCGGGATAGACGTGAGGGAGATCGGCCGGTATGAGGCAGGGCTGTGAGGTGGCTTGCCGCTTTTCAACACGGGGACGATTACAGCATGTCGCCACGAATCCGGGAGGGAGCCGCTGTGCTGGACGTCGTTGTAAGCGTCGAGCAGGAGGCGGCGCTGCGGCTCGTCCAGGTTTCGCAGCATCTGCAGCGTGATCCCGTCCACCCCAGGCGCACTGCGGCGGCGCCAGCCGCGCGACAGGGCCCGCCGCAGCTCGTGATGAGTGAAGTCACTCTCGCACAGGCTTGTGATTGCCTGTGCGTGGTTTGTGTGAGCTTCGCCCCGCACGAACACCGCAGCGTACAGTGCCTGTAACACAGCCGGGGGCGCGCTGGAAGCAGGAGGGGTGGCAGCAAAAGCTTTCGCCAGAAGCTCTGCGAGCTCCAGCTCGCTGATCCCGCGCGCTATGGCGATGGGTAGCACCGGGAGCCGCAGTGCCTTCGGGTTCAAGAGGGCCTGGAGGACTCGCCATCCACGGCGCTCGTTGCAGGCTGGGCGAGCGACGAGCAGAGGCCGGCCCAAGATCGGCGGCGCAGCTGACGGGCGTGTCGTCTGCACACAGCGTCAAGGCGGTTGTACAATGTCCAGTCCGCCTCGGCTCCGGTTCGCATCGCTCTCCGCTGAGCGCGGCGGCGAGCGGCGCGCACATTGGGGAGCTTGATGTACGGGCAAGGGGAACCGGCAGGCACGGCAACACGCGTCGAAGCCCGATTCGCGCAGTCTGCGATGTGCGCGTTGAAATCGCCGCACACCACACAGTCACGCGCGAGCGAAGCGGCGAGGCGCGACAGGAACGTCATGTCGCACTGCAGAGCGGGTCGCACGTACACACGCGACCGACGTATCGGTGCCGCGTACACGGACGGTAACGGCCACGCACTCGACCACTGCACAGCACAGATGTTCCGTGGCGATGAGGGCGTGCGGGAGAGAGGCACACACATACACCGCTGCGCGAGGGGAGCCAGTCGGGTGCGCCGCGTCGGTGCAGGGCGCAGCATCGCAGTCGTCGCGTCGGCACTCAGTGGGGCTGCTGTATCCGATGTAGCCGGGCAGCGAGACCTCCTCTGCACGCGCATACGTTTCCTGGAAGGCAAGGACGTCGTAGTAGTGCAGAGGCAGCTGCTCGGCCAGCTCGGCGTGCCTTCGCCGCAGGGAGTTGCAGTTCCACTGCAGTATGCGCGGCCGACATTCAGCAGTGGGCCTGGCCATGATGGTTCCGTGGCTGTTGTAAGGCCACTGCCTGCAGGCAGATGGATCGGAGCGGGTGGTCAGCTGGCAGCATGGTGCTCACTGCTTGCATGGTGAGCAGCAGGTTTGCTACCAGCTGATCCACGGTAGGCTGGCCAGGTGGGGCAGCGGGTTCCGGCGTCTCCCAGCGGCGGGACGCTCGAGGGGCTGATACAGGAGGTGTTGCTGCGGGGCTGGGGCCCTTCAGCGCACTGGCATATGAGCGTGCCGGCGATGAGCACTCCTGCTGCTTCTCCCGGACGGCTGCCCTCACGGCACGGCTCGACAGTGCCGAGGTGGATGAAGCCATGATCGTGGCCACCCGCCTTTCTTCCTGCCATTTGGGGCAGGCCGGAGTGTCTGCCCTGTGGGGGCCCCCGCAGTTCCTGCAGCGGATGGTCTCGCAGGAGTCGCTCGCTGCACGGCTTTTGCCGCAGGATATGCAGTCGCTCGGCCATCGGCATGATTCCGGGACGTGTCCGAAGCGGCCGCACTGCCTGCACTGTACAGGGCGGGGCCTGGCTGGCCTCACTCTGAAGCCGAGCTTGTAGAGGCGTATGTGCTCGGGGGGGACCGGTCCCGCAAATCGGATTGTCACGGTGCTCCCGTCCAGTGTGGCCTACAGCACAGGAGCGGCCGACTCGATCGCCCCCAGCAGGTCCGTCTCTGCGGGCAGCCCGCTCACCCCGTGCAGGAAACCGGTACTCTTGCCGCGCTCGGCCGGTAGTCGGGCAGTCACGGGGGTTGCGTGCAGCTCGGTAAGCTTGAGCAGCCCCTCTAAACACTCCTGGGTAGTGGTGTTAGCGGCCACGATGTTGCGCCTGTGATTGACGCGTACCGCTGCTACACCTGGCCGTGAAGAGAGAGCTGCAGCAAGGGCGAGGCGCGGTGTTCCCTGGAAGGCTCCGCCGGGTGCCGGAGGTCGGAACAGGACGGTGCCGATGACCGCAGGGTCCACCGGCAGTGCAGCAGCTTCCAGGGCTTTCGAGCGCCGCCTGTCGCCTCTGGACTGTACAAGGATAAAACCGCCTGGGGTTGGTTCGCGGGCGGGTGTCGTCTCCCTCTGTGCAGCCGCAGCAGGCACGCTGTGGCTGGCCGGGGAAGCAGGTGGGTGCTGCTGTTCGTCCGGGGTATCGCGGGATGGAGGCGATACAGCAGCCGGCGTTTTCTTTCGCTTGTGTTGTTTTTTTCCTTTGGGCTCCGGCCGCGAAGCAGGCTGGCGTGATGGGCCCTTCAGGAATCGTGCCGCCGGGTGCTCGGAGTTCTGCTGCGGTGCACTAGCGGGTGTATCGTCCGTCAGCTCCATGGTGGCGGCGGTGTTTTCGTCTGCAGCTGGCTCGCTAGCAGACGACGCGGCCGGGCGCGCGTCGCCATTCGGAGCAGTCGGGCGCGCCCTCGCTCGGAGGGGGCTCGAAGGACGCGGCGGCCAGCTCGGTGGGGTGCCGAGAGATGGCGCTCGAGCTTTCCGCAGGTTAGGGTGCCTCGATGCGCGCGCCCCCCTCCGCCGCTCCGTGGAGGGTGGGGACAGCCGCGTCGTCTACTACGGAGTCTGCCGTATTTGTGCCCACTTTCATCGCGCTTCGGGAGCGCGCACTGTTGCCGAACGCGTTTCCTTGAAAGTAAGCTGTTTTTCTCGCCGAACGACACGTATCATTATGAATAGAAGGAGAATGACTCAAATGATAAAATGTCACACTTTCGGCGAAGTCAAGAACCTCTGGCTGCTATCAGAAGGCAGTCATTCTTCGAAAGTGCACACACACAAACGAGGCTGAAGTGGGGTATTTGGAATGTATTGCGACATCCAATATTTTATAAAACCTCTTATATTCTCTGGCCTTAAAAAGTTCGCGTCGAGTTAACTGAATATTTCTTTTTCATTACAGCAAAACACGTATGTAGAAATCACTGAAAGAATCCACCAAAAATATGGTGTAGTGATCAAAAGCTTTGCGACACCGCTGCATCAATTTATTACAACAATGTGCGAAAAATATGAAAACGCTATAGAAAAAAGTTATAAAAAGTACACACCAGCTATGTGCACACTATCAAAACTGTGGTTTCACTGCAAGTATACTGCAGGACACGTTTCTTCCGCGGCCGTTGACTTCTTTCTTTTCAAGCTGACGCAGGTGAATGCGTAACCTCATTCTGGCATAGGTGGAAATGAAAAGCTTCTGAACAGTTGCACTGTGCACTTGGCAAGCATTCACGTTGAACTTAACCATTTTGCTCCAGTACGTCACAACAGCCTGTAAAGGAGATTGTACAGTAAGGCTTTCGGTCCATTCCGTGATTCCCTTGAATAGCTCCTCGCACGACTTCAGAATACTCACTACTTCAGCACTGGGGTAATGCAGGTTGTCGCCGTTCCGGATGTATTCTTTTAGCTTTGTCAGGTAAGAATGCTGACTGTCTGTCGAACCTAGCAGAGCAGTTTTGCACTGCTCGCAACTGCTTATCTTTTTGATAATGCCTTTCACGAGGAATCCGGCAATATGAAAGAGGGTGCTACATTCTGTACATGTCAGCTCTTCAATGAACAGTATCTCAGAATCATCGATTTCAGATGGGTCTAGTTCAGCTAGCTCACGCTTGCCATCTGTCAGTAGATCAACCAGATACTCTGAATCATCGACAGCATAGCTGGTTGTCTTCGGCGTGCGCCAAAATTGGCTAATGCACACAACTTTGAGAGCATATTTCATGTCCAATGCATCTGGAACTGGCTTCTTCAGGCGAACAACAGAGAAAAGGTTTTCCAGGCAATCTTTCAGTATTCTGCCAGTTAGAAAGAAAGTGTAACCTTCAGAGCTCTAAAGAATGTCCTGGAGTTGAAGTACAGCACTAGTGGTGATTAGAAGGCCTGCCTGTGATGGCTTCCATTGCGAGGTGCTGCCCATATTCATGCCTTGAAAAGTATTGATGGCCAGCTTGAGAGTACAGACAGCTTCATAATGCTTCTCCATGTCTTGAAGACTAAGAGAAATGGAGGGGTGGCGCGATGACATCAGAGTATACCACTTTGATACAAGTTCTAAAAACCATGCTGTGGTTTCGGCTTCTTGCTCCAGTATTTTTTCTTTCACCAAGTACCGGATTGCAGCGGGGGTCTCTGAAAAATTGCACTGCAAGTCCCACTTTCATCTTTGTGATATGTCCCGAGGAAACGTGCTTCAGAAAGCTTTGGCGCGAGCTTCAGCTCCCTTTCTTTGTCGAACTCTAGGACAGCACGTACATACTCTAGTTTCACATCCTTTGAAGGTAGGTTGTGCTCGCTGACGGTTGCATCACTTAATGTGAACACGATAGAGTTTAGAAGCTGACCCTTGATATTCTTGAGCACATGGGCAGCATCTGCATTGAAAACTAACTCCATTTCACTGAATGACGGATGTGTTATAGAGCACGTAGTCTTGGAGTTCCGATGGCTGGAAAACCCGAGATCGCACCACATCGCTCGGTTTGATGCGCCCATATCTGACGTTACTGCACGGACTCTGAGCGAAATATCTGCACACTGGCGGAGAATTTCGATAACGCAGTCCTTGAGAGTACTGCCGTCGACGTGGCTCCCAGTAAAATGGTATGCGATCACCTGTTTCCATCGGTTGTTGAGGCCTCCTACCATGAACACCAGTGCATGACTAGCGGGATTATCTGGCTTAGGTGGAAGCGTCACACCTCCGAACACGGTGTCTTCAGCACGGTCAAGCTGAAACACTTGCGCTATCTCCATTTCGTCAAGGAACAAAACAGTCTCTTTCAATATCTTCCATGCCTTGCGCTTTGATCCTGAGGAGTTCAACAACATCATTCAAGATTCCCGGCGAGAATTTCAACCCCTGGAGATGACATTCATGACCACAACTTCGCGTCCTGAAGTGTACGTTGGCTAAGAATTTTAAACACAATGCTTGGTGGTGCGGTATATGCTGGCATAATCGATCGTACCCAGTATCAAGCGCGAAATAGTAATGAATGCCTACAAAAGCTGTAACGCCGTTTTTAGCGCGCACGTTGGGTATTATTTTAAAGCAGTACACTTATCTATGGAGCAAGCAGCACGGAAACGAAACAAGGAATATAGTACTTACACTGCATAGGCATGAAGTGTTGGCCGGCTGCCACTTGTCCCGTTTCACTTTTACAGTCCACAGGAGCCTTCTTTTCGGATCTCTCGGAAATGAAAACATTCTCCAGCCATTTCGGGAGTGATTTGTGCACGCAGGCACGCAACACCCCGGCATGTCTTTCTCGTCTTGCGGCCAAGAAAAATTGCAACCGACGGGAAACAGGCCGCCGCACGTACAACTGACGCAGGCGGGACGAGGAGGGGGCACAAATATGGCGCGCGTCCTCGCCGAGGCGGCACTGACCCTTTCAAAGGATGTCCCCACCCTCCACGGAGCGGCGGAGGGGGGCGCGCGCATCGAGGCACCCTACCGCAGGTGGGGCGGTCTGCTCGCTTGATGCTGGCTCGGGTGGCGCTCCAACTTGCGCGTTCGGGGAGGAGGGGTTGGTAGCTGTTTCCCCCGGGTGTCGGGAGATGGCACTGCCGTGGTCTTCTTGCGTCGTCGGCTCTCCCGAGCAGGGGAGGCACGCTCAGCGGCTGCTTACGTGGCGCGGCAGGCTCGTCATCCTCGCTCTCGTTCTCGCGGGCGCGTTTCCGAGAAATGAACTGGTCCATTTCTTCATCGTCCGAGAGGGGAAGCGGCACCTCCACGTGGGTTTCCTGCACGCAGGTGCCGTTCTCGGATGGCGCCGTAGTTGCTGCTGGGGCTGCCGGTGCGGTCGTAGGCACGGTGGGAGCTGCAGGGGTCCCCAGCATGGGCGCTCGTACCCGCAGTCACTCGCCCAGCATGCGAGTGGCGCGACGCTCGAGGTCCTCCCTTGCCCAGAGCTTATCGAGGGTCGCGGGGCCGAGTGTCAACCGGCTCAAGCTGGCATGGCGACGATGGCGGGCGCGTGGCGGCAGCTCGCCGGGTGGCCGAAAATCCATAATGTGCGCCGAGGCCTCTTCTCGCGTGCGGGAAGAGCCGAAAGCAGCGAAAGGCGCGTCAACGTGCTCCTAAGCGGGCGCAACCATGTGCGACGCCGAAACACGTGGAGACAATCGAGGCGCAGTCCGCAGCGGCAGGAGAAAGGTGCGGTCCCAGCGGGAGAGGCCGGCGCGGGGGAGGGGGCGTGCCTACCGCCACGCGCGGAGGGTGCGCAGTATGGCCGTTTTGGCCAAGAGATTCTTAAGAAGGGTGGAAAAATATGGGATTAGGTGCAGCGCAGAAACTCTCTCTCCGCAGAGGACACCTCAACCGCGCTGCACAGGGGAAAAGGGGTATTAAAAGATGGGTGAGAAAGAAAAGCGCGGCGGCGACAGCCGCAGTGGCAAGGCCGTGGGTAGGGCATGTTTAGAGGCGGCTTTGAAGCGCCCCAACCTCGGCGAAGGTCAAGAGCGCGCGGAAAAGGCGCCTGTGTTGTGAAGTGCAGCCCGAGGGATGCAGTAGGTCGTCCAGTGGAGCACATGACAAGTTCCGCGCACGGTACACTTGCGCAAGAGTCGATCGTGTGGGCGAGAGAGCAGGGCACTCACAGATAAAGTGTTCCAATGTTTCAGTCGCGCCGCATTTCTGGCAAAGGGGAAAGAGCGCTCATTGCAGTCGATGCCTCCTCTCGGCGGGCCACACGAAACCGGTCCGCAGGGCGAGGAGGAATTCGCGCTCGCGCCTATGAAGCCGGCCTCCGGGAGATGGCGCGGCGGGCGTCCCCGCGCATCCCGGTCGTCAGGATGGCGCAGCGCAAGCTCTCGGCTACAGTGAACTAGAGTACTGTACTCTCGGCGGATCCTGAGCGGCGCGTTGTCGAAGGAGCTGACCCGCCGCGTGATCGGCGTGTTGTGATGGTATGCGCGTCGCGCGAGCTTCTCGACGGCCTCGTTCCCAGCGACGCCAACGTGCGAAGGCACCCACTGCAGTCGTAGATGCAGTCCTCGCTGCTGCAAGGCATGGAGTCTGCACGCAACACGCTGGGCGAGCAGTGGGGCGCGCTCCTCGAGGAGCAGCTGCTGCAGTGCGGGCCTCGAGTCGGTGAGAATCGCCGCGCGAGCGATGTGCGGCGATAGCTCGAGCGCGTCCGCAGCCAGATGTATTCCCACGAGCTCAGCGATGGTGGAGTTGGCGCGGCAGGGCAGGCGGCACTGGCTTTCGATGGCGAGGCTCGGGGCGAAGCAGGCAGCAGCCGCGGAGCCGTCCTCGAGTACCGAGCCATCCGTGTACAGGTGCGCTCTCCCTGCCAGGTCGTCCTCGCTGCAGCCTCCTGTACGATGGCGCAGAGAGGCGTGCGGTGCTTGGAGCGGACGCCTGGCAGTTAGAGACACACGTCCAGGGGCACGGCGAGACTCGGTGGCGGCCAGTCTGGTGATGGAGCCGGCGGGTCAGCCACAATTGCCTCGAACAGCTGGAGCATCTTGCCCACGCGGGATGCTGCGAGCTGCCGCAGTAGCGAGACGATAGGGCTTGCGTCGGGGGTACTGGAGAGGCGCTCGATGTGGCCGAGCGCGCGGACATCGGCCGTCAATGAAGGAGGCCACGCGCCGGTTTCTGCCACTCGTGATGCTCGCGGCAAGCCATGACACATGCGTAGCACTCTGCGGTGATCACCGTCGATTTTGCGCCACTGTGAATCGCGCACAGTGGCAACGCGTAAAACACTCGCGAGAGCGCTAGCGCACTGTACATGCTGACCGCAAACGATGGGGGGGCTGCCGTCTCTGTGCGCGAGAAGCCGGCGTATCGCGCACTCAATACGCAGCGTTTCGGCTCGTAGGCGCCGCACAGCCGGAAGCCAAGTGAGGCGATGGTCGATTGTAAGGCCGAGGTATCGTACCGTCGGCTGCCAGCTCAGTGGAACGCCGTCTACTAGCATGCGGCCGGAGTGACGGCGTGTGGCAGCGTGGGGGTGTATCATAAATGCCTCGCTCTTGGTTGAAGACATTTGCAGGCCAATGGCATGCAGAAAGCCGGCGACAGAGTCGAGGACCTCCGGCAGCTCGCGGCGCATCTCGGCAATGGCAATCCTCGGCCCCCGCACATAGAGGGCGACGTCGTTCGCGCAGACAAGAGCACGCACATGGAATCGACCAGCTTTCGGTATGCACTCAAAGATGGGAGCGAGGGTGAGGTTGAACAGAAAAGGGCTCAACACACTACCCTGAGGCACACCGGTGGTCACTGGTCGTGGCGAGCTGGTTGCGCGGCCCACCCAAACGGCGAATGTCCTGTCGGCGAGGAAAGCCGTGACGTAGGCAAGTAGGTTGCCGACCAAGCCGAGAGCTTCAACAGCTGAGAGGATCGGCTCGTGTGGGAGTGCGTCGGAGGCGCTGCGCACGTCGAGAAGGAGGAGGAAGGCAGCTTCTCCCTCGCGCCTGGCCTGCTCCAGCATGCCCACAACAGCGATGCAGTCGGCAGTAGATCGATGTGCACGGAAGCTGCACTGCTCGGGCGGGAGGGCGCCGCGGGCCCGCGCAATGCACTGCAGCCTCGAGAGCGCCATCGTCTCCATGGTTTTTCCTGGCACCGACGTCAGCGAGACGGGTCGGTCGGAGGCGAGGTCGCATGCAGGCTTGCCGCGCTTCAGCACCGGTACGACGACAGCACAGTGCCAGGGGTCCGGTAGGCAGCCCTCGTGGAACACGGCGTTGTAGACGGACAGGAGATGCCGGCGGCGGTCGTCATCCAGGTTTCGGAGCATGTGGTGTGTGACACCATCTGCTCCGGGGGCGCTGCGGCACAGGATGCGCTGCTGCTCGTGAAAGGTGAAGTCGTCGCTGCACAGGCTGTCAATCGCCCGCGCGGTATAGGGAACCCAAGCTGAAGTTTGGGCGCGCGACGACAGCATGCACTGCTGCCCCAGCGAGTGGGCAGTGCAAAATTGGGGATAGATGGCGCCCGTGCCGCCAGGCGCAACCAGTTTGCAGGCGGCCACTGCACGTGCGCGCCCGCGCTATTCAGTCGAGCCGGGGCGCTGGCGCGTCGCGCCGCCAGCTAGGAACGTTGTCAAAAGGCTTCTTGCGCGAAGTTGAGTTTTCACAATGGCAAAAGGGGCCCCGCCGAAGCGAAAGCGCGGTCCGAAGTACTGCTGTGTCGTAACGAGCCCCTAATTCTCGTACCTTCAGTACTGGCACAGTTACTTCACTGAAGCAGTGCATTCTACAGCATGAATGTTTTTCTAACTCATTTGGGAAAAGGTCCGAGACATCTTGTTCTAGGCGTCTCTTTGGCTTTCCGCTTGACTTTCCCCATTTCTGTGGCTGGCTGATGCACGAATTTACTTCTTTATTGTTTACGTAAATGCACACCGCAGCTGCGTGCTTGCACTGAGCCGTAATGCCAACTTTGCAGGTGCATCTCCTTCTCGAAAGCAAGAATTCCTCTTTTCATGGTACGACCACTGCAGCTATGAAAGAATGAAAATAAGGGTGATACAGTGAAGCCATTTGCCACTACTTTTCAAATGCAGCTGCCTTCCAAACTTGCCTCTACAAATATTCAGCAACATGGCATTGTGCGCATTTCCAAAGCTAACTCAAGTTTGCACCTCTGCCACAATACTCCAGGCTGCCCTATAAAGCGAAAATAAAGGCAATATAATATGCTTACGTTTACTAATATAAACATTCAGCACAGTGTTTCGAGTATGCGTTCATTAGCGCGCTAATTACGCGAGCGCATCACGCGCGCGATATCATATCGCGCCTTTAATTCTGCATCACTCACACTGAACTGCGTTCGCGCAGCACGTTTTATGCGCCTGTAAAGCCGATACTTTCACAAAACTCGAGTGCAGGCATGACGCAACCGCCGAAATCAACGAGGTGAGCAGTTCAACTAGCTTAGCAGTGCTTAAATTTCAGCTGCCTCGCCACCAAGTCAGTGGGTGATCCTCCAATGGGCGAAGCACAAGTGTTGTATCTTCCCAGGCTTTTCAGTGGGATGCCATGGCCGTACTATTATTTTTTTTTCGCACGCCGCAAACGTTGGACCCCGACAGTAGACGACAACTGTAAGGCTGCCATATCAAAACAACTAAAGCATACGCTTCATATTTGACAGCGAAAAACATCGAGAGTGCGCAGCTTCATTTCGCAGTGTGTATAGACAATCAGTATTTTTAACGTATGACAGAATGACCCTCACCTCGAGGTACACGTCATACACGATATTGTCGCTCACTTGGGAAGTAATACATTTTGCATTGAGCTGTGCATCGTTGCTGTTGATTGCTCCACAGAGTTTACGTGACGGACGAGCTTTTCTCCTTTTAACAAGTTGGCTTTCCTAAAATAGCTGGCCGATCTTTTTGAAGCCGATACAATGTGACGCGCCGCACGTGCAAAGCGAGGAGAGGGCCCTGCACGTGCACAAAAAGCGAGCGGCTGCAGCGCGGCGCAGCAGAAATGCGCAGTGGATAATCCCAGTTTCGACTTTTTCTGATTTTTAACGATTTTAAATGTGGTGTACTGAAGACATCATATGGCAGTGATCATCTACCTGCCTTAATCAACCTCGCATCAACACTACCTATTATATCTCACAAACCGCGCCGTTGAAAACTACAAATGGCAGACTGGTCTGTTTTCACAGAAAGTGCCAGGCTGGAGGAGCTTACTTTAACAGACTTAAGCATTGACGAAATAAATGAAAAATTTACTAACTGTATTATTTCTGCAGCCGAAAAGGCCATTCCGCAATCTTCTGGCGTTGTTCGCAAAAAGCTTAATCTTTGGTGGACACATGAATGCACCATAGTAAAAAAAGCAGCAAAATAAGGCCTGGGGAATCTTATGCAGGTACCCAACACATAACAACCTTCTAAATTTTAAACAAGCCAAAGCGAAAGCTCGACATATCTGGAGACAGGCAGAAAAATGTTCTTGGCAAAAATATGTATATACGATAAATAGCACCGTTACATCCAAAAGGATGTGGGACCGGGTCAGAAAGTTTAAGGGGGACTACTCAGCATACACGATACCCATACTTACACCTTCAGGCACTCAGACAACACTACAAGAACAAGCGAATATACTTGGGGAACATTTCTATAACATCTCTAGCTCGGCTAATTATTCAAACAGGTTCTTAAAATACAAACTGTCGGCAGAAAAAGAGAAGCTACCATCTGCGTGCATGTCAAGGGACGAATACAACGCTCCATTCACATTACAAGAGCTTATCAGGGTTCTCTGTGCTGGCAAGAAAACTGCAGTAGGTCCTGACCTGATTCATTATTCCATGCTTGCACACCTGTCCCCAGCATCCGTAAATGCTCTCCTTAAGTTTTTTAACAAAGTATTTGAATCTGGAAGCATGCCAACAAGTTGGAAAAACGCAATAGTTGTGCCTTTTTTAAAAACAGGTAAATCCCCCACATCCCCAAACAAGCTGTTTGGCGAAATCATACGTAAGTGTCATAAATGCGAGATTAACTTTCACACTTGATACACGGAACTCCATCGATTTTCCCCAGTGCGGCTATAAAAAATGGTGTTTAACGACAGACCACCTCGTCCGACTTGAACACGAAATACGTGAAGCATTTCTACAAAAACAGCACTGCCTGGCAGTGTTCTTCGACCTTGAAAAAACGTACGACACCACGTGGAGATTTGGTATCTTATGTGACCTCGCCGCGTTAGGAATCCGTGGCAAAATGCTAAACTGTCTCGCTGATTTTATGTCCAACAGAACATTCCAAATCCGTCTAGGCACTCCCGCAGGGGCGTCAGCAGGCGTTTGGTGTTGCGACACCACGGACCCGAGCACACGAGGGTTGGACCCTCCCGCGTGTAGCCGTGCGCGGCTAAGCCGTGTCTGGAGTAAAGGGGATCCTGGGGGTTGAGCCGATGCTGGGCGTTTGCACCTTTAAGGCCCCCCGGCGGAGGCAACACACCTCTTCGGCCTCGGCTTCACATAGACGGCACCTCCAGACTGACCCACCTGGAGTAAACCGGCAGTCGCCTTTTCCTGTCTCTCTCTACCCTCATCTTCGTCTTTCTCTTCCCCTTTTGATCTTTCCTATCTTCTCATCTTTTCCATTCACTTCAACTTTTCCTGGTGGCAAGAGTTAACCTGGTGTGGCTGTCCTACCTTGGGTATACCATATTGGGTTATAGTAACGGCATACTGCTGGCGCTGTGCAGACTTGTTTACATGTTCTGCCACGTCCCCTTGGGCTCCGTGGTGGGTGGCAGACGCCGTTGCCGAGCAACTTACTTTTTCCCATGGGATCCTCGAACCCGTTTTCACCTGATCGTGCCTCGAAAAGGGTACACACCGACGCAACCTCGCTATTCATTCCCCAAAACAAAGAAACTTTCCCGAAATTCCACGTACTTCACTGTGAACAGTTATCTACTAAAGCTAGAGTAATCTCACTATTTCTTGTCGCCAAGTGCCTAAAAGAGACCATTGGAGCTGGTTACAAAGTAACAAAGAAGGCAAGTGGGGATTTGCACCTGGAACTAAAGGACAAGGAACAACACAACAGACTTGCACACCTCGTAGCCTTTGGCAACATCCCTGTTTCTGTAAGCGCACATCGAACTATGAACACAGTCAAAGGCGTAGTTTCAGATGAAGACCTAATGACACTGAATGAAGAACTCCTGGATTGATGGAAGGACCAAGGCGTAATCCATGTGCAGCGCATCAAAATCAGACGGAATGACAATGAAATCCCAACAAAGCATTTAATACTAACTTTCAGCTCAACTACTCTACCCGAGACTTGAAACTGGCTATGTAAAACTACATGCTCGACCCTACATTCCTAACCCACGACGTTGCTTCAAATGTCAGAGATTTGGTCACGCATCCCAGAGCTGCCGAGGACAGCTTATGTGCACAAAGTGCGGCGCAACCGGTCACTCTGCTGACAACTGCAATAATGAGGTACCTTGCGCGAGCTGCGACGGCAGTCACCCTGCGTACTCCAGAGCTTGTCCAGCCTGGAAGAAAGAGAAAGAAATAATTACAGTAAAATATACGGAGAACATAACATTCCGTGAAGCAAGACAAAGGGTCTCTGGGTTATTTTCCCTGAAAACATCTTTCGCTGAAGTGGTGCAACGGGGGGCGGCACCACAATGGCCTCTGGCGGCAGCCCGGACCATGCCTAGCGTGCCGAGGCTAACGCCACCCGCCCCTACGGTGGGAGCAGCTAATGCTGCCCTGCCATCTCTCAAAGTGTCCACACCAGTGGCCTCTTCAAGCTTCGGCAGCAGCCAGGGCACCGCAGAGGCCACAGGGGTCCTGTCGACCTCCGGCCCCGTGGGGACGAAGACTCCGTCGCTTGAGACGAAGTCTACGCGACGCACACATCGCTCTCTGGAGCGGGTCTCCCGTGCCTCGCAAGAGGCTATGGACACTAGTCCAAGCCAAACGGCGCAAGTAGCGCCGAAGGAGTGTCGAGGTTCTCTTGACCGCTCCAAAAAGGACAAAACACCAATTACAGGGCCTAACAAAGGCCCTGTAAAGTAATGTCATTCTCCTCTCTCTTAAGACACACAGCACAACTTTTCTTTTTCAACATGGATGACATCATACAATGAAATATCAGAAGATTATTAAGAAACCTACAAGACATCCAAGAAAGTCTCTAAGTTTAAACCTAAAGTGCTGTGTGTGCAAGAAACCCACCTATCTTCCAAACACACTAACTTCCTCCGACAATACATGACTTTCCGGAAAGACCGCGAGGAAGCTGTCGCATCATCTGGCGGTGTAGCTATCATTGCTGATAGAAGTGTAGCGTGTCAGCATTTGAGGCTCCAAACGGCCCTTGAGGCCGTGGCCGTTCGAGCCGTACTTTTAAATAAACTCATTACCATCTGCTCTTTGTACATACCACCACATTATCAGCTTCACAGGCGCGACTTAGAATCATGAATAGATGAGCTCCCGGAGCCCTATATGATTCTCGGTGATTTTAATGCACACAGTAGTTTGTGGGGCGATTCACGCTGTAACGCGCGAGGTTGCGTCATTGAACAGGTGCTTTTTTCCTCCGGAACATGTCTCTTGAACACGAATGAGCCCACGTATTTTAACCTAGCCAACAAGTCATACTCTGCCATGGATCTTAGCATTTTATCGCCGACGCTTTTACCATATTTTAAATGGAAAGTGCTTAACAACCCATATGGGAGTGACCACTTCCCAATAATCCTAACTATGCCGAAACAAGATCAACTTCCCCCGCAGCTCCCTCGGTGGAAGATTGACACAGCCGATTGCGAACGGTAGAGATCTCTTACACACATGACTTGGAGTGAGATGTCTGGTATAACTATAGATGATGCTGTTGCATATTTTACAGCTTTTATACTGGATGCCACCTGTAAATGTATTACTCAAGTGAGCGGCATGGGTTCCAAGCAGCGTGTTCCCTGGTGGAACGATGCATGTAGGCAAGGACGGAGGAAGCAGAACAAAGCGTGGGCGCTGCTTCGCGATTCGCCAACAGCAGAAAACTTGGAAAACTTTAAGCATGTCAAATCCCAGGCAAGGAGAACGTGCCGGCAAGCAAGACGAGAGCTGGGCAAAGTTTATATCAAGCATCAACTCGTATACAGATGAGAGAAAAGTCTGGAATAAAGTCAAGAAATAGCCAAATAGTCAAAAATACCTCTAGTAAATAGCCACGGAGAAAGCCTTGAAGACCAAGCCAACTCTCTCGGTGCACATTTTGCATACATATCGAGCTCTTCACACTACTCCGAAACCTTCCTAAAGTACAAAACACAAATAGAACAGCAAAAATTAGAATGAAAGTCTGCTAAAAATGCAGTGTACAACGGTCCATTCTGTATAGCAGAACTGCAGGCAGCACTAAACTGTTGTAATACATCCGCCCCAGGTTCAGACCGCTTAATATATGAGATGTTAAAACAACTACCACCCGAAACACAGAAAACCCTTCTCTACCTATACAACGTTATATGGTCTTGCAGCGAGATCCCCTCCGTTTGGAAGGAGGCTATTGTAATTCCAATTCTGAAACACGGGAAGGATCCTTCCTCTGTATCAAGTTACCGACCTATAGCGCTAACAAGTTGCCTGTGCAAAGTATTTGAAAAAATGATTAACTGTCGCCTGCTACATATCCTCGAATCAAATAAATTCCTCGACCCATACCAGTGTGGATTTCGCGAGGGTCAATCCACCAGTGACCATCTCATACGTATCGAGGCACGTATTCGGGAAGCTTTTGTTCATAAGCAGTTTTTTTTATCAATATTCTTAGATATGGAGAAAGCTTATGATACTGCGTGGCAGTTTGGGATATTGAGAGACCTCTCACAGTTAGGTATTCGTGGCAATATGTTTAGTGTTATTGAAAGCTATCTGTCTAATCGCACATTCCGTGTTCGAGTGGGCAATGTATTGTCACGGAAATTTATACAGGAAACAGGAGTGCCGCAGGGCGGTGTGCTCAGCTGCACGCTCTTTATAGTAAAAATGAATTCTCTGCGTCTACACATACCACGTAACATCTTCTATTCAACATATGTTGACGATGTGCAGATTGGATTCCAATCAAGTTCTCTTGCAATCTGTGAGCGACAGGTCCAGCTTGGCCTTAACAAGGTCTCCAAATGGGCTGACGAGAACGGGTTCAGACTGAACCCACAAGAAAAGCACATGTGTCGTTTTCTCGAGAAAAAGAGGCCTGCACGCTGATCCTGAAATTCTGTTGCATGGTGAGCGTCTGCCTGTAAACAAGGAACATAAATTTTTAGGCATAATTTTAGACGCGAAATTAACCTTTGTACCGCACATAAAGTATCTTAAAATCAAATGTATGAAAACAATGAATATCCTAAAGGTGCTCTCACGCACAACCTGGGGCAGTGATAGAAAATGTCTCATGAATTTGTATAAAAGCCTCATACGCACACGACTAGACTATGGAGCCATAGTCTACCAGTCGGCTACTCCAACTGCTCTAAAGAAGCTAGACCCTGTCCACCACTTAGGAATTCGCCTGTCCACAGGTGCCTTTAGAACAAGCCCAGTGGAAAGTCTGTACGTTGAATCCGATGAATGGTCACTTCAACTGCAGAGAACATACTCGTCTTTCATGTATTTTCTTAGAGTAAACGGAAACAGTCAGCACCCCGCGTATTACACTATAAACGATTTGTCCAGTTGTCAGCTTTTTCGCAACTGGCCCACTGTGGCAAAGCCTTTCTCACTGCATGTCAAAGACATAGCTGAAGAAACAAGTTTTCCCCTGCTTCAATACCACCTTATGTCCCCTGCCTGCTATACGGCCCCCGCCGTGACAGTGGGAACCAATAGACTATGATACATCTTTCGTAGCTGTCACAAAGCACGCCCCTGTCGCGCATATACGAATGTACTTCCTTGAATTACAGCACAAATACTCATGTCCTGAATTCTTTACAGACGCATCAAAGTGTAATTCAGGCGTATCTCACACAGCGGTCGGTCCAGCCTTTTCGGATGCTGGTGTTCTGCACCCTAAAGCCTGGGATACATGGAGCGAAAAACCGGCGTCCAGGCGGCGAAAAACGCCCGGCGTCCAAAAATTTGACGCCCGCCGGCTTTCCGGACAGATCGGAAAAACCGACGCCCGGCGATCGACGCCGGCGGAAGTGGCGGGAGTGCATCTCGTGCTCACCAGGCGTCGCGACGATCGATCTCCCACCGACTTCCGGTAGCCGCCGAACGTTTTTGTGTGTTTTTCCTTTTTAGCTGGTGCCTCCGTGGGAGCGCGGCCGCGCTGGAGCGACGGAATGTTGGCGTTTGCGCTTGTTTAAACGCGCACTTTTAGTCTCTCTGCGCGTGTAAAGGACACCATCGATCGTTACAGCCGAATATTGAATGTTTCAGAGCATTAAATGAAGAGTACAAATTTGTGTATACATATTTTTCGTCTGCAAACTTAAGTGACGTGCTCACGAAAGAGATAATTATGTATACGGTACAGTTTTCTTACCAACCCTTTCAAAAGTCGCAATTACTGTGAAATATCCTGCTTAAAGCCTTTATTCTGCGTAAGTGTTGATTATTACTCGAAATGCAGGAAAATAAGTGACAGCAAAGGTAAACTTTGCCCGTATTTACAACGTCAAATTGCAGTAAACTCGGCGGACTTCAATAAGTACATCATGGAAGTCTAAAAAAAAGAATTGGCGCCGATGTGCTCAATAACATTTCCTCGTTTTAAGAAGTTAACTTTCCTCGAGGGTGGTGAGGGTATTAAACTCTTTGAATTTACTGGTGACGCCAGCGTCACTATAACCGTCGCGTGGGTGCTATGAGCTAGCAGTGGATATGTTCTGAACAATATTTCGTCTTTTCGCAACTCTTGGTGGTGCTTGATCACACAGATTGCGCCCTTTTCTTTTCAAAGAAGTAGGCTTCCATTCATACTCTGGAATATCGGGGAAAATTGTTGATGGCACCGCATCGTTTTTCGACTGAGGCACATCGCCAAAAATGGCCGGCAGCAAGAACGAGAAAAGAAATTAAACGTACGAAGGCAAATTTAAAAAAAATGCGTAAACTAAATAAAGCAACTTTTATAAATTGCTGACTTCCGTGTCACAGCTTGCACATGCTGTTGTCGGCGTACGTATAGAAAAGGCGACGCTAGCAAAGATAGCATACAAAGAGACAACTGAAATTGCTACGCTAAAAGCCTAATGAAATCCAGAAGGGTACACGGCAAGCTGTACGCCCTGAGGTGAGCGGCAGACGAAACTAATGAGACACATATGGTGACGCACAGCACCGGGGAGCGTCCAAGGAGCGCACATGTGAAGATACCGAAGGATTCTGCTTCCACGTGAAATGCCGAAAGGCGTGAGAATAGTTTACAGAGAAAGTGGGTGTTCCAGACAAGCCAAGCGTTGGTACGAAGAGAAAGCGCCCACTCGGTATACGGTTGTCGCGGATACAAGAGGTGCGCGGAGGCTGCACAATATCCAAGTGCTCTAGGGACAGCACTGTAACCATGGCAAAGTCATCGAAAGCAGCGAGACTAGAATACAATGATAAGCTCATTTCAGCAGTGCAAATACGTGGCATAATTTGGGATTGCGGTCGCCAGGACTACAAAGACCAGCGAAAGAAAGCTGCTGCATGGGCAGAGATCATCACCGATACCGGAAGTGATCAGGAAGGTAAGTTCACAATGTTGGTACTGATGCAAACAAATTTATATGCGGAAGTGATCATCCGATGATACCACCCTTTGTGCTTTCGGTACACGACCGCGTTGATTTATATATTCGTCGCGCCAACTTATTGTCGTTCTAATTGTAGGATAGTTATATAATTTTTGCACCCTTGATGTCCCACCAAACTCATTCCTCCTGCTTTCCTGTTGTTGTTTTATTTCTTTTTCATTCCCCTCTATCTCAGTATATAGCTTTCAAAACCAGTGCGCGATCTATGTGTGCGTGCACACACGGAATGTTTTGGGCGCCAGGACGCGTGTTTGGGTTCAGCAGCTTCAGGCGCTGTTTACACCGCGCGTTTAGATTAGTAACTATTCTAATTTTTTTTACCAAGTTACTTTAGGCTCACGCTCGTAACGAGAGCCGCCCATTTCACGCCAAATATCGATAATTCTATCCTCTCCAGCTGCAGTACAAAACGCTAGTTCTTTGAGGAGGCTTTAAAACAGGAACTGACACTGAAGTAAATATCAATAACCACAATTTATTTTTACGCGAAGTAAACGTCGCTGTTGGAGATCCACAAAACCTTCTGCAACGCCTGCACTCCGCGGTGATCGCTCACTCAACGTAGCCAGACCCGCCAGACGGCGCAACGCCAGCCCGCTAAAATGCTTGAAGCTAAATGAAATGCGTAGAAATCGTTCCTAAGTGACTCTAAGAAACTTTTTTCGAAGTTGTTTAGTCAGTAACAATAAATAATACAATAAAAACTCTGCTTATTCTTTTTTTGTTATCCAGAAACACATTCGTAAAGTCTGGCTACAATGTGGCGGTCGCGCGGCGGCGTCCGCCCGTTTGTCGCTGCATGTAAGCGAAGCCAGCGAACCACCGGCGTCGTCCCGCCGCGTCTATTTCCGCCGCGCGATGTTCGCCGTGAAAGAACGCTCCATGTATCCCGCGCTTAACACAAGTATTTTCACAGCAGAGGCCTACGCGATATTGGCCGCTGTTAAACACATTAAAGAATTTAATATCCCACAGGCAGTTATATACACAGACTCCTTGAGCGTCGTAAATGCTTTGAAAACTGTCAAGAAATATAAAAACCCTGTAATTATTTCTCTATACTCAGCATTGCTAAAAATCTATGCGTCTAAGCAGCATATCGTCCTATGCTGGGTGCCGGGGCATCGAGAGATAGAGGGAAACATGTTGGCTGACCAGCTAGCCACATCCATCCACGCAAACGCTTCCAACACTTGCACGACTGTCCCTGTAATGGAACTCAAGCCCTCAATCAGAAAAAAGCTAAGGGCTTTCTGGCAGCGCTTGTGGGATAAGGAGACGGAAAATAAATTGCATGTTATCAAGCCGTATCTAGGCAACTGGCCGCCGGTATCAAAGAATCGCCACACAGAAGTAACACTTTGCAGACTCGGGATAGGACACACATACAGCACACACGCATACCTCTTGTCCGGTGGTGATCCACCCACGTGTGATAAATGTGGTGAGCCACTAACCGTGCTTCACATCCTGCTGCAATGTACTCAATTAGACACTAATAGGAAAAAGCATTTTCCATTACAACATCGACAGCTAATTCCACTCCATCCTCTAATGATTATAGGTATAGAACCTTTCTTCAAACATGAATCCCTGTTTAGATTTTTAAAAGATGTAGATAGTTTCCATATTATAGCCCCAGGAAATCCGTAGCACAGCCTCTAACAGAGGTTTCTGCTGCGGTAGGTACAATAAAAGAAAGCATCTGCCTCTCAGCCTTTGGACTCAAAGGCCCCCCGGAGGCATTAGTGCTATTGACATATTCTTGCATTTTACCTCCATGATCACTTATCACGCGTACTATATCCAGAGACCACTGCATGTATCACTATCATAATTTTATGCTATATCCTATTTTACGCTTCCATGACACTGATTGTTTTAGGCCACTTTACAGCCATGTTACATTCCACCATCGCCACTCAGAAATCAGCGCTTAACACAACATTATCAGTCATGGCGCTCTTTGGCCATACCTGGCCCTTGCGCCACTAACCAACACACATCCATCCATGTACGCAGATTGAAACACACAGACGAGCACTTTTGCACAAATTATGTCAACTACACATACCGTTACACCCTGCTCTAATTTTAGGCGATGATCCACTGGTCCCATTATGTGACGTCCGTAAATTTTTAGACGACACTGGATTTTTACATAGAATATAGATTACTAACATAGTCTTTCACTTTATAAACTGTATTTTAGAACACC
Organism: Dermacentor albipictus; assembly: GCF_038994185.2. Lineage (NCBI taxonomy): Eukaryota > Metazoa > Arthropoda > Arachnida > Ixodida > Ixodidae > Dermacentor > Dermacentor albipictus. The sequence continues at coordinate 120,400,296 of NC_091827.1, forward strand.
TCGTGTTTGGCACAGCGTAGCCTTAGCCGCTTTTGCGCCACTAAACCCACATTTAACCAACAGATGGTGCTACCCGTCAGGAGCAGTGGCGCGCAGCGCGATTTTCCCCTCTCACGAACACAGCCATGTAGAGTATGGTGTACTAGAATAATGTCCTAGTGACACGATGAGAAAAGGGCGCGCCTGCCTCTTTCTGTTGACGCCACCAGGTGTCGCCACTGCGACCTTTTCTAGCAGACCAGCTGCTGTGTGTGAGTGGTTTTAAAGGGTGAAAAGGAAGAGATAAATACAGCGCTGTTACTGCCTCTCGTGCGAGGGCACCTCCACGGCGCTGTACGGGTGAGGGGAAAGGGATAAAAAGGGTAGCGAAAAAACAGAGTATAGAAGTGAGAGATAGCCCAGCGGTAAGGTACGTCAAGAAGGCGCGGTGGCTACAGCCGCTCGTACAGTTCGGCGCCGTCCAAGAATTCAATCAGCGCCGCGAAGGCGCGTCCGGTCACCGATGAGTGTGCCGCCGTGAAGAGAAGCGCCTCGGTCCTGTCGCAGGGCAGGCCAAGGCGACGGTAAGCGCTCGTGAGTGTGTCGCGTTGCACGGAGTACTCTGGGCACCGCAAAAGCACGTGCTCTAAGTCCTCCACATCGGCGCACTTGAGGCAGAAGGGGGTCCCCATACCTTGCAAGCGGTGTATCCTTGCCGCGGTGCGGTAGCAGCCGATGCGGAGGCGAAGCAGCAGCGCCCGGTCTCGTCTGTGAAGTCCCGTTTGTGGTAGCAGCTTCGGTGGGTTGCCACTGGCGACTCAGGCGTCCGGGTGTCTCGAACGCAACATGCCAGCCACGGTGTGACGGGCAACATCGAAGGGAGTCGCGACGAGCGATCGAGGCACCGACGCCGTGTGGGCGTCCCTCGCGAGCCGGTCCGCTTCCTCGTTCCCGTGTATGCCGATGTGGGCAGGCACCCACTGCAGAACGAGGTCGCATCCCTGCTCGCAAACGCCGTGCAACTTGCGGAGGAGGCGCTGAATTAGCGGGGATCCCTGGTCGGCCCTGGCCAGCATGTGCCGTGCCGCGCGGGAGTCCGTGAGGATGGCCGCCGCAGGGATGCGCTGCCGGAGGATCAGTTCGGCCGCCAAGTCGATGGCCGCCAGCTCCGCGTGCGTTGATGAGACCGCGTTCAGAACGCGGCACTGACTGTGCGCCGGGATCTCAGGAGCTACGCACACGGCAGCAGCAGCACCGTCCCGCAAGACAGAGCCGTCGGTGAACACGAGCACCTGGCCGGCCAGCTGCTCGTTGATGGCTTCAGCCGTCTCCTGTTGCAGGACGCAGAGCGGTGTTGCGCTTACCTCGAATGCCAGGGACGGTCGTGCGGATGAGCAGACGACGCTCTCGATGCGAGGGCAGAGCAAGCCACGCACACGTGGCGCTGGAGAGATGGGCACGGAGAGATGGGCGTCTTCCCCGCCTCGGCGAGAGTGGCGCCGCTCTGCGAAGACCGCGGGAGGCACAAGAACTGGCGTACAACGGCTCGGTGATCCGCATCCATCACCTTCCATCGCATCGGCTGCAGGTCCGTCAGGGGCAGCGCGTACAGAATCCGCGCCGAAGCCACGGATTTGTACAGGCACAGCGCGAAGGGCGGCGAGCAGCCTTGGCCATGAGCGAGCTGGGATCGCGCAGCGCCCGCTACCTGTGCGGCAGTAGTACTAAGGGATTTTTGGAACACGAAAAGAAGAGATAAGTGCAGTACCATAACTGTCTCGCTTAGGAGGTCACATCAACAGTACTGCACGGGGATGGGAAAAGGGAATAAAAGAATGTCGAGAGATAAAGATGGAAGAAGCTGAGCGTAAGTCCGCGAAGGGGACAAAATAAAAGAAGCGAAAAACGGGGCCTATGGCCGCGTGTATAGGTTGGAGTCCTCGAAGAACTCTACGAGAGCCGGGAAGGCTCCTTTGAGTAAGCCAGTAAAACCCCTGGGGAACAGGAAGTCCTCTGGACGGGCTGTGGGGAGACCAACGCGTCGATAGGCAGCAATTAGGTCTTCACGAGCGGAGCTGTATGCCGGGCAATCGAGAAGGATGTGTCTCAGGGTTTCGTTTACACCAGCATTGCAGTTCTGGCAAACAGGACTAATTGTGCCTGAGCGGCGGGAGAGCTGCTCTGCTGTGTTGAAACAACCAACGCGGAGGCGCAGCAAAAGTGCGCTATCGGCGCGAGGACGTTCGAGTTTCGGTAGCGGCCTGGGAGGTTCAACGGCGGCGACGCGACTGTCAGGGTGCTTGATTCTAACTGAATTTGCTACCATTTGGCGTGCAGTGTCAAACAGCGAGACGTAGTTGGAGACTGGCGTGACACGAGAGTGAGCCTCTTTGGCGAGGTGATCTGCTTGCTCGTTACCTTCGATTCCAACATGCGAGGGAACCCATTGGAAAATGAGGTCAGAGCCCATTTCTTGCGCGTAATTAAACTTTAAAGAAAGTCGTTGCACAATGAGGGGGCCTCTCTCCGCTTTGGCGAGCGTGAGTAGCGCCGCGCGAGAATCCGTGAGTATGGCGACTGGCGGGGGGAGCCGCTCGATAAGCAGATCTGCAGCCAGATTAAGGGCGGCGAGTTCGGCGAGGGTTGAAGCAGCCGCAGCAAAGGCGGCACGCCCTATGCAGTGCGAGTTCAGGAATTACACATGCAGCAGATGAGGAGCCGTCATTAAGAACGGCGCCGTCGGTAAAAACTAACACGCGCCCCGAAAGTCGCTCATCAAAGGTAGCGGTGACCTCCTGAAGAATCGCGCAAGTGGGCGTGCCCCGCTTGCTTTTCACTCCGGGTACTGTCGGGCGGATGTCAAGTGGGCGGTGGTGATAGGGAAGGGGCGGGAGCCAGCCACAGGCGGGGGGCATTTTCACAAGCGAGTGAAATTCCATTGCTCGCCGTCCCATGCCGGAATGGGGGAGGGAGTGGAGGCATGTTACGAGCTTTTGCCCCTGCGGCGTGCGTTGAATCTACATGGTTTAGGGCGCGCTTTTCGGCTCTGAGTGAAAGGGGGAAGTCTTTGACTTCAGCCAGAGTGGGACCAATTGGCGAAGAGCGCGGGAAGCCATAAATCTACCGGATTACCGTTCTGTGCTGCAGGCCGAGGGACCGCCACAAAGTAGGTTTGAGAGAAGCCGTGGGGAGACCGTAACGTATTCTCGAGGACGCGACCGCATTGTACACTCTGAGAGCGAGTTGCGGAGAGCAGCCGCGGCCTCGAGCGAAGAGTGAACGCGCGGCGCTAGCAACTTTAGCGGCGCTCTTGCGAAGAGCGATCACTGCCGGTCTGAAGCTCAGACGGTGGTCTATTAGGATGCCAAGGTACCGAACTCTGCGAGCCCGCGGGAGAGAGACGCCGCGCAGACTGAGACGAGGAACCTCGAAGCGTGCATTGAGACGAGGGTGTACGAGCAGGGCCTCGGTTTTGGAGGGCGAATGATTGAGGCCTATGCCGGAAAGGAAGCCTTCGACAGCATTGAGGGCGCATTGAATGCTTTCACGAACTTGCCGGCCGCGGGAAGTGGGTCCGGTGGCGAAAAGGGCAATGTCATCAGCATAAACTGCGATGCGCACATCATGAGGAAGAGCATGCGGAACGAAATCCCTGATGCGAGCGAGAGCCAAATTAAACAAAAAAGGGCTGAGTACGCTGCCTTGGGGAACACCGGTGGTGACGGGATGGGGCGCACTTAATGTGCCACCTATTCGTGCACGGAAACTGCGACCAGTAAAAAAAGCGGCTACATAGGAAAGGAGGCGGCCAGTGACACTCATTGCGCGAAGGGAATTTGCAATTGAAACGTGCAGCAAGGAGTCGAAAGCGTTCTGCACGTCCGATAAAACAAGATACTCTGCTTGTCCACGGTGCTTGGCGTCCTCGAGGGTGGCAATGACGTCGGCGAGGCAGTCGGCTGTCGATCGCTGTCATCGAAAGCCACTGAGTTCGGGAGGCAGGAAGTCTAATGCGGCACAAATCCATTCGAGGCGGCGGAGGGCCATGGCCTCGAAAACTTTTCCAGCGGCGGATGTAAGTGACACGGGCCGGTAAGAAGACAGATCGCGTGAGGGTTTGCCTCTCTTGAGAAGGGGGACCACGACGGCTTCCTTCCATGAGGGTGGCAAGGCTCCGGCACGCCAAACTTTGTTATATTCCTGAAGAAGTTGCGGGAGCTGCGAGCGGTCGAGGTTGCGTAACATTTGGTATGTTATGCCATCTCTTCCCGGTGCAGAGTGGCATCTGCGGCTTTGAGGAACGTGCGTCAGCTCTCCGGCGGTGAAATCGGCGTTGCACAAAGCACGGATTTCCTCTCTAATGCATTCCGTCGGGAAGAAACGGAACGGTGCAAAAAAGCTCGCACCTGTTGTTTTCAGGTGGAGCTAATTCTGCAGGATCAGAGTGGGGAATGGTTCGTATTGGGGCAAGCAAGCTGTCCGCCAGCAGTTCAGCAGCTTCCATCGTATTGATGTGGCGAGCAATAGCGAGAGATAGCACAGGGCAGCGTGGCACTTTGGGACGCAGCATGGCGCCGAGAATGCGCCAGCAGCGCGATTGGTTTCGTGGGTCGTCGAGGCTGACGCACAGACTATCCCAACTTTCGTTGCAGCGACGTCTGAAGTGGCTGCAGCAAACGGCGTGGATCTGATTCTAGGCAGTCCAATGTTCGGGATTATCCGTGCGGATAGCCTTTCGCTGAGCTCTTCGACGGGAAGCGCGCAGGTTGAGCTGTTTGATGTCCGGCACAGGGAGGTTGGCAGGCACCTCACATGTCACCGTCACACGACTGGCACAATCGAACGATGTGTGCGAAAAGGTCCGACGCGACTGGCACAGCAGCACACAGTTCGCGAAAGCGGGGCAGTTCACTACACTGTACGATCTCACCTGTCAGCACACGTTGTGAAAGGGCTCGTGTAAGATGGGAAAGTGGTCGGATCCCTGAGTGTCGGGCCTTCGTTGCCAGTCATACTGGCAGCGGTCGGAGACGAGAGAGAGGTCGATCATGCTGCGTTTGACTCGTCTTCTTGCGAAAGTCGGCTCCCCTGTGTTAATTAGGAGGAGACCGGCAGCGTGAATGGCGTCGAGGAGATCGCCTCCGTTTGCATCCATGTGGCTGCTTCCCCACGAGGTGGGATGGGAATTAAAGTTATCGCAAACGACGTGGTCGCCGTGAAAGTGCTTGCACAGGCGAGTTATGAAGCGGGTGTCCCATCTTCACGGTGGTGCCACGGTAGTGTCGTCGGAACCAACGCGAGCAGTGGCGGCCACGCATTCCACTCCGGTGCACTGAACACTAGAAGTGTGCCAGTTGAGTACGAATGAACAGCGAAGCACGGGAGCGGCCAGGTGGGTGAGACGGGTCGACGCACGGGTGGGCAGTACACGTGCTGATTTCGCAGTTCGTGGCACTGTGATACTACAGGTATCCAGGTATAGAGAGCTCCTCGCAAATATGCGTCTCGCAGGGCGAGAACGTCATACTCGTTCAGAAAGAGCTCGTCTACCAATTCTGTGTGACGGCGGCGCAGGGAACGAACGTTCCATTGGAGTATGCGCGGCCTAGGCAAGATGTGGTTAGCCATGATGGGACAGGGCGTCGTGAGCGGCTAAAGCCGCGGTGCACAAGTTGGGGACGGGCGAGTTGGCTGCCACGGAACCGAGCAGAGCCTTGACCGTGGCAGCAAGGGCAGCAATCTTGACATCCTTCTGCGATTCCGTGTTGACAGGCTCGGTTGGCTGTGGCGCGCTAGGTGGTGCGGGCTTGGCTGTACGAGCGTCCCGGTTGCGTCACGGCGCTCGGACGAGCTTCGAGTTGCCGTTTTGGGTCGACATTCGATGCGCCCTTGACCGCCTTTTCAGCCTCGCGACGACTGACGGGATGCTGAGAGGAGAACATGATTTCGGCAATCCTCTCATGCTGCCAACGAGGGCAGCGAGGCTCAGTGGCGAGATGGCGATCGCCGCAGTTGGAGCACTTGGGGTGAGCAGCATTGCACTCTACCGTCTCATGAGCGCCACCGCAGCGTAGGCAGCGTGTCTGCCAAGTGCACGCGGCTGTAACGTGGCCATACCTCCCATAGTGGATACACTGCACAGGTCGAGGGTGGCGGGCGCGAACAGGGCGACGCTGTTTGAATATGGCCAGCTCGAGGTGCCGTGCTTCCGACGAACTTTACCGCTATGTTGCGGCCGCTACGAGAACAGCCCACGACGGGGGCCGCCCTTTCAATGTTCTGGGCGATGGTGTCGCAGTCGAGGGCAGGGTCGACGCCGAAAACGACACCGGTGCAGGTGTTTTTCGCCGCGATTTTTGACTTCACCTCGACGCCACCGTCAGCGAAAACGGCCCGAAGCGGCGTGAGGTCAGCACCCGGAATGCAGTCCATGGCCACAACGTTGCCCCGCAGGTTGACACGTACACGTTGGCTGCCAGGTATCTTTGATAGCTCGGCAGCAATGGCATCCTCTGTCAGGGAGAGGAAGTTGGCCGTTTTCCCCTTCGGTCGGAAGAGGACTGTCTCGGCGGCCGCGTTTCTCGGAGGAGGAAGTTGATCCGGTTGCACCCAATTTCGGAAGCACCGACGTCGTTTGGGCCCTTCGGAGGTGACCTTGATTGTCGGGGCTTGTTCTGTTACGGTTCAAGCAACTTCTTTAATCAAAGTTTGGTCGCTGTCAGTCCGTGTAGAAGGAGCAAGGGCGCGTTTGTTTAGAACGGTGGGCTTGCTTTTTGGGGCTTCCCAGGAGGGCATCTTGTCGTAGTCAGCCTGTGTGAAGGCCTGAACCAAGGGGCGAAGCGGCCCGAGGACAGAATTACTTTTAAACTGCACATGGCGCTCGTTGCGGGAGCCACAGTCATTGTTATTTGCAATTCCAGGGGCCGGGCGAGGGGAGCATCCTTCCTTCCCTTCCCGTAGCCGTGAACGGGCTGAGACACTTGAAAGGAGGGGCTTCCCGACGTGATTATGCTCCGAGTCAAGCATGTGGGTAGGTGTGTCATTGTCATTCAGATTTTCCGGCACGGAGGCGGGAGTGGTGACAGCAAGAGGTGTGTCGTTGAGAGGACGGCCCCGTGGGGAGGAGACTGCCGTACGCGCAGGGATTGAGGAACGCGGAAGGGCTGTGTCTTCCGTGTTTACATGCGGCGCGGCATTGTCTATGGCAGACAAGACGGGGCGAGGAGCGGGGGAGAGAGAGAGATTCTGTTTGGGAAGGAATAAACATGGGGTGAAGTGCAGCGCAGTATCTGTCTCTCAGATAAGGACACCTCAACCGCGCTGCACGTGGGGATGGGGTAGAAAAAAGTGGTTAAAGAGACAGGGAAACAGCAGCAGCGGTCCAAACACCGTAGGTGTGGGGAGGGGGCTCAGAGGCGATCGGCCAGGGCGATGTCCTCGGCGAACACCAGAATCGCTCGGAAGAGGCGCTTCTGGCTCGAGATGCAGCCTGAGGGGTGCAGCAGATTTTCCACCGTTACACAGGGATGTTTGTGCGTATGGTAAACTTTTGCGAGGGCTGCGCGTGCGTTCGAGAAAGTTGGACACTCACTCAGCAAATGTTCCAACGTTTCCGTCGCGCCACAGTCCCGGCAGAAAGGGGAGAGGGCTCCTTGGAGGCGATGCCTCCTCTTGGCGGGCCAGACGGAACCGGTCCGCAAGGCGAGAAGGAAAGCGCGCTCGCGCCTGGTGAAGCCGGCCTCCGGGAGATGGCGTGGCGGGCGTCCGCACGCAACTCGGCCGTCTGGGTGGTGCAGCGCGAGCTCACGGCGGATTCGGATCAGCGTGGTGTCGAACGAGCTTACCCGTTGCATGATATGGGTGCTAGGGTCGTGTGCGCGTCGCGCGAGCTCGCCGATGGCCTCATTCCTGGCGGCGCCGATATGTGAGGGCACCCACTGTAGGCGAAGATCGAGTCCCCGTTGCTGCAAGGCGTGGCGCCTGCATGCAACTCGCTGAGCGAGCAGGGGGGCGCGTTCCTCAAGTAGGAGCTGCTGCAGGGCGGCTCTCAAATCAGTGAGTATCGCCGCTCGAGAGATGTGCGACGATTGCTCGAGCACGTCCGTGGCCAGATGAATGCCTACGAGCTCAGCGGTGGTGGAGGATGCTCGGTAGGGCAGGCGGCACTGGTTTTCGATGCCGAGACTCAGGGCGATGCAGGCAGCAGCAGTGGAGCCGTCCTCGAGGACCGAGCCGTCCGTGTATACGTGCGCTCTCCCATCCAGGTCGTCTTGTAACCTCGCTGCAGCCTCCTGCACGATGGCACAGAGGCGTGCGTTGCTTGGAGCGGACGCCTGGCAGTTCGAGACAGACGTCCAGGGGCCCTGCGAGGCTCGGTGGCGGCCAGGCTGGTGGTGGAGCCGGCGGTTCAGCCTCAATGTTCTTAAACAGCTGCAGCATCTAGCCCATGTGTGATGCAGGGAGATCCCGGATGAGCGACAGGATGGGGCCCGTGCTGGGGGCTCGAGAGAGGCGCTCAATATGGCCGAGCACGCAGAGATCAGCCGTCAGTGAAGGGGCCCAGGCGCCAGTTTCGGCGAGCGTCTCCGCCACTCGTGACATGCGGGGGAGGCCGTGGCACACACGAAGCACCTTGCGATGGTCGCGGTCAACGGCGCGCCACAGGGAGTCGCGCACATCACAGAACGGCAGCGTGTAGAAAACCCGCGAGAGCGCCATCGCTCCATAAACACTGATGGCGAAGGAAGGGGCGCAGCCCTGCCCGCGCGCGAGGAGGCGGCGAACCGCACGTTCCACACGGAGAGAGGCGGCGCTTAGGCGTTTCACTGCCGTGACCCAGGTGAGGCGATGGTCGATAGTCAGAGCGAGGTAGGACACCATCGGTTCCCAGCTCAGTGGCACACCATCGATGAGCACACGGCCGGTGTGGCGGTGTGCGGCAGCGCGAGGGTGCACCATTATCGCCTCACTCTTGGTCGATGACAGCTCCAGGCCGATAGCACGCAGGAAGCCGGCGACGGAATCCAGGGCCGCCTGGAGTCGCGTCGCATCTCGGTGATGGCAGACGTCGGCCCCCGGACGTAGAATGCGACGTCGTCCACGTACACAACAGCGCACACAGGGAAACGGCCAGCTTTCGGTATGCACTCGATGATGGGAGCGAGGGTAAAGATAAACAGAAATGGGGTCAACACACTACCCTGAGGCACACCGGAGGTCACTGGCCGAGGCGAGCTGGTGGCCCTGCCGACGCGGACGACGAACTTCCTGTCGGTGAGGAAAGCCTGCACATAGGCTAGCAGGTTGCCCACAACACCGAGGGCTCGTACAGCAGCGATGACGGATTCATGTGGGAGGATGTCAAAAGCGCTGCGCACGTCGAGGAGGAGAAGGAATGCGGCCTTTCCGGCGCGCCTGGCCTGCTCCAGCGTGCCGACAACAGCGAGGCAATCTGCAGTGGAGCGCTGTGCTCGGAAACCGCACTGATTCTGGACAGTGCCATCGCCTCCATGGTCTGGCCTGGCACAGATGTTAGCGAGACCGGTCTGTATGAGGCGAGCTCGCGCGAGGGTTTGCCGCGCTTGAGTACCGGCACCACGACAGCAGAGTGCCACGACTCCGGTAGGGATCCCTCGCGGAAGACGGCGTTGTAGGCGTCTAGGAGGTGCTGGCGCTGGGCGTCGTCGAGGTTACGAGGCATCTGATGTGTGATGCCGTCTCCTCCGGGGGCGGTGCGGCGTGGCCTGCGGTGCAGGACGCACTGCTGCTCGTGGAAGGTGAAGTCATTGCTGCACAGGCTGTCAATCACCCGCGCGGTATGCGTGCGATCTCCCCCTCCCACGAACACAGCCGTATAGAGCGCCTGCAATGCAGCCGCAGGGTTGCCGGGTGCTGTTGACGCGTTGGCGGCAGCAAAAGAGTCCGCTAGAAGCTCGGCGAGCGCCAACTCCGTGATGCCGCGGGCAACAGCGATGCCGAGGACTGCCCAACGTGGGGTCCTCAGGTTCACAAGGGAGCGCATGATGTGCCAGCCACGGTGCTGGTTTTGCGGGTCAGCGAGTGACGCGCAGAGTCTAGCCCAGCTGCGGCGGCGCAGCTGCTTGGCATGCCGTGGGCACACAGCGTCCAGTCTGTTATAAGTGGTCCAGTCAGACGCGGCACTCGTGCGGATGGCGCGGCGCTGGGCACGGCGGCGGGCGGCGCGAATGTTCAGCAGCTTAATGACCGTGCAGGGAGTGCCGGCCGGCACAACCACACTCGTCGACGCGCGCCTAGCAGACTCTGCTATGTGCGCGAAGAAATCGGCGTCGCGCGACCACTCATGACACAAATCGCGGAAGAGCGTCCACCGAACCACAACGCACACGCGAACGACTCCGCGGCTGGGGGAGGTGGGTGATAGGGAAGTGATCCGATCCGGCAGTGTCCGGTGCGCGTTGCCAGAAATATGAGCAGCGCTCCGAGACAAGTGCCAGATCGATCGGCGAGGTTTGTACGCCGCGGCGCACAAACGTGGGCCTCCCGCTGTTTAGGATGGACAGGCCCAGCGTCGACGCGGTGGCAAGGAGCGCTTTACTCGCAGATCACTGTGATCACCTCCCCAGCTATGGTGGTGAGCGTTAAAGTCTCCACAGACGACAGTCTGCCGAAAACGAGGCAATCAGGCGCGTGAAGTAAGCGAAATCGTTCTGCTGGTGGCCGCTGCGGCCGCGACTTGGGCGCATGTAAACAGACGCCACAGAGGTGTCGGCGCCCCGGACGCGCACGGTAGCGGCTACACACTCCACCACAGCACTGCACAGCTGACTTGTGTCGATGAGGACATGTGGGAGGGTGGCGCGGATGTAGAGCGCAACGCGGGGGCGCTTCTGCGGATGGGCGCTGTCGCGGCAAGGCGCAGAAGTGCAGTGTGCCAAGACGCACTCACTGGCACTGCTGTAGCCGACGTAACCAGGCAGCGAGACCTCCTCTGCACGCACATACGTCTCCTGGAAGGCGAGGACATCATAGTCGCACAGAGGCAGATGCTCGACGAGCTCCGAGTGCCGGCAGCGCAGGGAATTGCAGTTCCACTGCAGAATGTGCGGCCGAGGAACACCCTGAGCTCTAACTGCCATGGTTGGTCAGTGCCTCGTGGGCGCCGAGAGCAGTGGCACACAGCATATGGGCAGGCGAATCGTGCGGCAAGAGTTCCGTGGCGCACTTCAGTACGGCAGCGAGCAGCGCGATCATGGCGTCGCGCGGGTCAGCGGAAGCCACGTTGACCGCCGGCGAGGGGCTCGACGTGTTGCCTACGACAGGCGGCCCCACCGGACGGTTGTTCGCGACATCGGCGAACGTGCGGCTGGCGTCGACACGCGATGTACCTCGAAGGGCGGCGAGGGGTGAGGGCCTCTCGGCACTGTCTTCTCGGCGGCACAGACGATGGCGGCTGCCTGGTGGCGCGTGATCGGTTCGATCGACGATGCGACCGTCTCAGCGATGCGGCATTCCCGCTGCCAGTCAGGGCAGCGAGGCTCGGTCGCGCTGTGTCGGCCGCCACAGTGGAGGCACTTCGCGCTCCTCGCAGTGCAGTCAGTCATCGAGTGGCTGCCACCACACCTCAGGCAGCGGCGCGCCGATATGCAGGCCTCGCTGACATGGCCGAAGGCTCCACATAAGCGACACTGTGTGGGGCGGGGGCGCCTGGGGTTGACGGGCCGACGCATCTTGAAGAGCGTGATCTCCTTTGGTGGTGTGCCGCCCGAGAAGCGCACGACACAGTTGGGCCCCGCGCGATAGCAGCCGAGAACGGGCACCGCAGAATCAATGTTCGTGCGCACAGTGTCAGGGTCGAGGATGTATCGACGCCGAAAAGGACACCGGTGCACGAGTCCTTTGGGGCTGCTGCGGCGCGTACAGGGACATCGCAGATGTCCGCCACCGCGAGAAGGGGTGCAAGTGGCGAGTCGGGCAGCGCATCAACCGCTACAACATTCAGTCGAAAGTTTACTCGGACGCGGTGCGCGCCAGCCACCTTCGAGAGCTGTGCCGCGATGGCCTCTTTCGTTGATGAGCGGAAATTCCGCTGGCCCATGGGGCGAAACAGGACAGTGTCGCAGGGCTCCCGGATAGACGCGAAAGCGGCCTCCGATCGCGAGGTACGGCTAGAGTGCACTAGAACATCTGAGTGAGACGAACGAGGCGCCCAAAGCGAGGCCCTGGCTGTCAAGAGAATAGACGGTGCTGTGATCGAAGTAGATTGGCTGGGCGCGCCGGCAGATGCGGCGCAAGCTGTGCGCTGCGGCGTCTTGGCTGTACGGGTTGATTCTTTCTATTCAAACAGGGGTCATTGGCGCAGTACGGCACAAGATAGGTCCCGAGGTGTTTCGGAACGCTTGTAGTCGCTTGACCGTCCTCTCCATGTGCGCATCATGCGAGTTGCAACTGCCGCGCACTCCACAAGTTCGTGTGTATGTCTGGCCTGGCAGCTTACACGGAGTCTACCATAACCTTTTTTCTTCGAATACTGATGAAATATCCGTCGTCATGCAAAGGTAATAAAAAAAGTCCTTAACCAGACGATGTGTATTAGGCAGTGGAATCGTGAAAGCATGCTGTCAGCGCGAGAACGAAATAGATTTATGCGGAATGCATGGACACACACAAAAATAAAGCGCAGGAATGCGTTCGGGCGCGATATTCCAAATGAAAGTCTGGAATCGCAGAGTCGAGAAATGTTACAAAGTCGGAGCGCTCAAGGGCCCCCGCGTACGCAAATCGCAGCAGCTGAGTGCAAGACTGGGATTCGAACACCACTCAGTGCTCAGTTTACTTCTCTCTGAAACTTTTTGTTGTGAGCAGGCAGGCTATCACTGACCAAAGTTCTGTTGTACAAGCAAAATATTTTCTTGGTGTTGCACAAGGATGAATACATTTTTGGTTATGGCAATAAAAGGCCGTGAAACATGCCAATAATTGGAGAGGAATGATGTATATTATAAACCACTGATGGCAAGTGCAACTCAAATGCAAAATATGTTGAACATTTATTTCGCGAAAGCAACCAGCAGTACTGCTTGTCAGTGTCACAGACACCTGCGCACTTTTAGCTGCTTCATCTTTTGACGCCTTTCATCATTTGATTTGTTTAGGCCCTTAATCAGGAAGTGGATCCGTGTTACAATATAAAACTTCACAACCTTGCACTTTACTTCGCCTTCATGGACTGTGCATCCAATTGTTTTTGTTCTGGTCCTGAGCAGTGACAGCACATCCAGAATGCTGTCAGCATGTCATTGATTCATACTGAAGCAGCCCGTAAAGGCACTCTCTAAGTAGTTAATGAACTCAAAGAGCTCTTTAGATCGATACAGCAGTCCACCTGTGTCAGCGAAGCTGGTAAAACCAGAGTGCAGGTCTGACCTCCCCTCTGCATTGCTCACAAGCAAAAGAGTGCGACATGTATCACATCCAGTTTTTTTCACAAATTTCCTGGCGACATATCCTACCATGTGGTAGATAAGGCGCGAGTCACTTCTTTTTTGAACTAGACTTTTGTGCTCACTGGGAACACCGTTGCCTTTCTGGCTGGCAGCATCCTCTAGGGAATCAAGGTCCCCCCTTGAAATATAGCTGTCCATTGTCTTCCAAGGTTGTGGAATTTGACAGGTCTGTGTTTCCTGTGTCAAGTAGTGCTGTGAGGACTAGTGGCTCAACACTAGCACCATCAACAGGTCTGACCAGGCTGTAAAAGCTGAGGCAGTTAACAGTTATCAAGAACTGCTCAGGTGTAGGATGGTCATTACACCCTGATGACTGCCATACAACCCCGAACAAGTTTTCAACTGGATCCTGGCTTAACTTGGCCGTCATTAAGTACTTAAATCCAACTTCTTTGGTTAAATACTCCAAAAGTCGCAACACTCCAGACAATGTCACTCTAAAGCCGACAGCCGTTGTCTTGCTGATGAAGCCAACCCCTTTGACGGTGCACTCCTCCCACTTAGTGATGTATTCCAGGAAAGCCGACAACACAGCAGCACCTCTTGAGTTTGGCCAGAGAGCTTCAGACTTGTAGTGCGATGTCATTGTTTTGATCAGTTCGTTGATCATTCTGAAAAAAAATAAAGATCTGCTGTCACTACAGGTTAGAGCCATACTATTTTCACAACTGAAGACAACTTTTTGTCGCACATGCTGCCTTATCACATGCACAGATTGAGAGTACAAAACACGTTACCTGAAGAATTTTTCCGTAGCATCTATGGCTCCTTTTCCATAACTTGATTCAAGTCTGTCCTCATAATGATGCAAGCCAGGCAACACGCGGTCACCGAAGAGCTGGAACGCGAGGGTGACCCGCATTTTGGCAAAATTGTTTGGGTCCAGATGGCTTAAAGTCAGCCCTGGCATCGCCTTCAGCATCACATTATCTTTGTCATAGTTGAATGCTTCTTTAACAAAATATGTTGAAACCTGCATCATAAAAAGAAGCACATTGTTAGTCACTTTGCAGGATAACTATGCTGGAACACTCAAAACAGATAAAATCTTACTCTTCCGTCTGGTGTATTAAAGCCACCTTTCAGCAGTGAGTTTCGAAGGCATTTCAGTAGATGCGGGAAGTCTGAAAGGAAATACAGATTCCTTTTTGCATCAATAGGATTTCTCACTCCGCACGTAATCTTGCTGGCAGATGCCTTAATGCCCATTAGTGTCCACATTTTCCGATTCCATGAGGCACCATCACAGGTCACGAAATCTAGAGTCCCGCTTGCTCAGCCGAAATCACTGCTTCAATAAGTATTTTGCATAGCAGGTTTCCCTTGACATTTCCATTCGCTGCAAATGTTCCTATTATCAGCGGAAACCGCCCAGTGAGCGGGACAAACATGACAACCATTCCATGCTCGCATGGAAGTTCTGCATCTTCGAGAGGTGTGAATGGGCCGAGATCAACAAATCCACGCAACTTTGCACACTTTTCCATTTATAGGTGCTCTGACAACTTCATTTCATCAATCAGAAGGCCCCCATGACGACTGAAACTGTCCATTTTGCTTGTTTTTTGTTTGAGGATTTCCATCACCTTCTTGTTGAATCCAAAGCCACTTTTGTATGCTGCAGTGTACTTCTTCAAAGTGGTGTTACTTGGAAGTACAAGAATGTTGTGCTTCCTGATGTGCCTATAGAGTTTCGGGCTCCTCATTTTCATTAATATGCACTGAAGCACCCATTCTTTAGTAAAGTTCATGCCCCTTTGTACTCTTTCTTTTGCAGGCATCAAAGCAGTGCCGCACGCTTTCCGGTTGTTTTTTGGGCAACATAGCAATGCTCCCCGCAGGGGCGTCTGCGTCAGCAGGCGTTTGGTGGGTTCCGACACCATGGACCCGAGCACACGAGGGTTGGCCCCTCCCGCGTGTAGCCGTGTGCGGCTTCGCCGTGTCTGGGGAAAGGGGGATCCTGGGGGTTGAGCCGATGCTGGGTGTCTGGACCTTTAAGGCCCCCCGGCGGAGGCAACACACCTCTTCGGCCTCGGCTTCACATAGACGGCACCTCCAGGCTGACCCACCTGGGGGAAATCGGCATTCGCCTTTTCCTGTCTCTCTGTTCGCACATCTTCGTCTTTCCCTCTCCCTTTTAGTCTTTCCTGTCTTCTTGTTCTTCTGATAATTTCCAACATTCCTGGCGGCGAGGGTTAACCTAGTGTGGTATGACCTACCTTGGTTATAACATATGTGGTTATAGCGACGATGTACAGTTGGCATGGCAGGGCTTGTTCACCACATACCTTGTCGTGTCCCCTTGTTGGGCTCGGTGGTGGGTGACTGGCGTTGTCGCTGAAAACTCAACATATTTCATGGCAACTTCCAACCCTTTTTCATCCGATCGTCCCTCTAAAAGGGGGCGCACCGATGCTACATTTCAGTTTTCTCTCAAACCCACCCAGACTTTCCCGAAATTTCACGTTGTACACAGTGATAAACCTGACAAGAAGGCAAGAACGATTTCACCATTCATTGTGGCGAAGTATCTCACAGAAACCATTGGAGGCGGCTATTAAATCACCAAGCTGGCCAGTGGAGACCTATTACTAGAAGTAAAAGACAAAGCACTGCACGACAAGCTAACGAAACTTGTACAACTTGGAGACATCCCTGTCAGTGTAACAGCACATCGAACCATGAACACGGCCAAAGGCGTAATCTGACATCGACTTGATGGACTTGACCGATAAAGAACTCCTGGAAGGATGGAAGGATGAAAATGTAATAAACGTACAACGAATAAAGATCGGACGGGACAACAAGGAGCTGCCAACTAAACACCTGATAGTCACCTTTGGCTCTAGCACGCTACCAGAGACATTAGAAACTGGATATATCAAAATCAGAGTACGACCATACATCCCCAACCTGCGACGCTGTTTTAAATGCCAAAGATTTGGCCACGCTTCCCAGAGCTGCCGAGGGCGGCTAACATGTGCGAAATGCGGCACCAATGATCACTCTGCAGATGACTGTAAGGCTGAGCCCCGTTGTAGTAATTCCAACGGTGGCCACCCTGCCTATTCTTGATCATGTGTAGTCTGGAAAAAAGAAAAAGAAATAATTACGATAAAGGTAAAAGAAAACATAACTTTCAGAGAAGCAAGACAGCGCATCTCACCAACAGAGCACATCTTTCGCCGAAGTGGTACATCGGGGGGCAGTACCCCAACGGCACTTGGCGGACGCCAGCGCCACGCATAGCGAGCGTGTGGCAACGCCACCCGCCCCCACGGTGGGAGCAGCGAAGGCTGCCCTACCTCTCCCGAAATTGTCCACAGTGGAGGCCTCTGCTGGTGCTCGCACCAGTCAGCCCAGCTCCGAGGTCAAGACAAGCCCACCAACCACGAGGACGGTGGGATCCAAGGCCTTGTCTTCAGAGACAAGGCCTTCGCGGAAAACACCGCTCACAAGAGCGCGTGTCCAGTTCCTCTCAAGAGGCTATGGACACAACACCCAGTCAGAAGGCGCAGTTGACGCCTAAGGAGCGGCGCGACTTTGTCGACCGCTCCAGGAAAGACAAAACTCCAATTACAGGGCCTCAAACGGGTGCTGTAAGCTAAATCAAATCCATTCTCCATGACACATAGCACAACATTTATTTTAATATGGATACACTAATTATTCAGTGGAATATCAGAGGCCTGCTTTGCAACCTCGACGATGTCCAAGAAATCCTTAAAGAACAAACTCCAAAAGTGTTGTGTGTCCAAGAGACTCACTTGAAATCTAGTCATAAAAACTTCATACGTCAGTATGTTATTTTTCGGAAGGATCGCGATGATGCCCTTGCATCATCCGACGGCGCAGCCATCATAGCTGACAAATCTATAGCCTGTCAACACCTACGGCTACGAACACCCCATGAGGCAGTGGCCGTTCGTGCTGTACTTTTAAATAAACTGATAACCATTTGCTCTTTATACATACCGCCGCATTTTCAGCTTCACAAACAACAATTCCAAACATTAATAGATCAGTTACCCGAACCATATCTTGTGCTTGGAGATTTAAATGCACACAGCAACCTATGGGGCGACTCGCGCTGTGACGCGAGAGGTCGCCTGATTGAACAATTCCTTTTTTCTTCAGGGGCATGTCTTTTGAATGGGAAGGAGCCCACGTATTACAATCTGGCAAACAAAACATACTCTTCAATAGATCTTAGCATTGCATCTCCAACTCTTCTACCCCACTTTAAATGGAAAGTTATTAAAAACCCTTACGGGAGTGACCACTTCCCTGTGGTTCTAAGCACAGCAATGTCTAATGAATGCCTTCCACAACTACCTCGATCGAGAACTGACTCAGCTGACAGGGAGAAGTTCAGAAATCTTGCTACTTTATCCTGGGACGACATGTGTGCTTTAAGCATAGACGCTGCGGTTGAATATTTTACGGTTTTTCTCCTTGACACCTCCTCCAAATGTATCCCTGTAACAAGTGGATTGTCCACAAAACGCCGTCTTCCGTGGTGGAACGATGAGCGTCGAAAAGCGCGAAAGAAGCAAAACAAGGCATGGGCTTTACTTCGGGATTCTCGGACAGCAGAAAATCTACTTAATTTCAAGCAGGTCAAATCTCGGGGTCGGAGAACGCGGCGACAAGCTAGAAGGAGAATTGGAGAAAGTATATATCGGGAATTAACTCATACACTGATGAAACAAAGGTTTGGAACAGAGTGAATAGAATAAACGGTCGACAGCCTTACTCGTTGCCTTTGGTGAATACTCAAGGCGACAGCATGGAAGACCAGGCGAACTTTCTTGGCGCACATTTCGAACAGATATCCAGCTCGTCGCACTATTCTGAAACATTCCAAAGGTACAAAAAGCAAATAAAAGGAAAACCACTAGACCGGAAAAGCACAACATGCGAGGCATACAATAGACCTTTTTGTATGGCAGAGCTTCAGGCAGCCCTAAACAGCTGCAACAAATCTGCCTCCGGTTCTGATCGCATCTTGTATGAAATGCTAAAACATCTGCCGCCTGAAACACAAAAAACGCTTCTTTGTCTTTACAATTCTATATTGTCGTCCGGCCAAATTCCCTCTGCTTGGAAAGAGGCCATCATAATTCCTATATTGAAATCGGGTAAGGACCCTTCTTTGGCAAATAGTTATAGGCCTATAGCTTTGACGAGCTGCTTATGCAAAGTTTTTGAGAAGATAGTAAACTGTCGCCTGGTACATTATCTAGAAATTAACAAGAAATTAGATCCATATCAATGTGGCTTTAGAGAAAGCAGATCGACGACAGAGCAGCTTGTACGCATGGAAATGTACATCAGGGAAGCGTGTGTCGACAAACAGCTTGTGTTATCAGTGTGTTTTGACATGGTGAAGGCGTATGATACTACGTGGCGCTTCGGGATCTTTCTGCAACGGGCATTCGCGGCAACCTCCTAAGAATAATTGAAAGCTATCTCTCTGACAGGACATTTCGTGTTAGAGTTGGCAACGTACAGTCTCGACCATTTTTGCTGGAGACAGGTGTACCGCAGGGTGGAGTACTGAGCTGTACGTTATTTATTGTTAAAATGAACTCCCTCCACACTGTATTGCCTCGCACACTCTTCTACTCCGTCTATGTGGACGATGTACAGATAGGGTTCAGGTCATGCAATGCTAGCATTTGCGAGAGGCAGCTACAACTTGGCTTGAATAGACTCTCAAGGTGGGCGGACGAGAATGGTTTTAAGTTGAACCCCCAAAAAAAGCACGTGTCCTATTTTCAAACAGGAGAGGTGTACTGCCACAACCAGACATTAACCTCAATGGAGAAAGACTAACTGTTAGCCCTGAACGCAAATTTTTAGGTATTATCCTGGACACAAAGCTTAACTTCATTCCCCACTTAAAATATCTTAAAGAAAAATGCCTGAAGACCATGAACCTCCTCAAGCTGCTCTCTCGAACAACTTGGGGCAGTGACAGGAAGTGTCTGCTTAGCCTGTATAAGAGTCTCGTACAATCACGTCTCGACTACGGGGCCGTGGTGTACCACTCCGCAACAGAGACTGCGCTAAAGATTCTTGACCCAGTTCACAACCTCGGTATACGACTTGCAACAGGCGCCTTTAGAACGAGCCCTGTTGAAAGTCTCTATGTTGAGTCCAACGAATGGTCCTTACATCTACGCAGAACATTCCTAAGTTTAACATACTACACTAAGGTAAAATCAGACACCGAACATCCATGCCATTCCATTGTTAGCGACCTCTCCGCTGCCAGACTTTACCGTAACCGCCCACTTATTAGAACTCCTTTGAGCCTGCGCTTGGAAGCAATGGCAGAAAAAACAGACATACACCTCCCAGAAAATATTCCAATGGCTCCCACTCGCCTTCCACCGCCTTGGGAATGGCAGACCATGGATTGCGATATCTCTTTTGTTGCAATAACGAAACATGCACCTGAGGCACACATACTATCACACTTCCTCGAACTCCAAGCGAAGTACTGCTGTGCCGAGTTTTATACAGATGCTTTCAAGTCATATGCTGGTGTCGCGTATGCAGCTCTTGGGCCTGTTTTTTCCACCTCCGGTACTGTAAATCCTAACACAAGTATTTTTACGGCCGAAGCGTACGCAATACTTTCAGCTGTAAAGCACATCAGAAAAACAAATCTGAATAAGGCCATCATTTTCACAAATTCATTAAGCGTGTAATAAGGGCCTTAATGAGTTTTCGAAAACATAAGAACCCTGTTTTTAATGAACTATACACACAACTCTGCCTAGCATTAATGTACAATCAAAACATCGTCCTATGTTGGGTACCTGGCCATAGGGGCATAAAAGGCAACGTAGCTGCTGACGAAAGTGTGACGTCAGTCGTCTTTAATGAAACGGATGTGAATAGACCTATAGCAGCAACAGAACTTAAGCCCTTCTTACGCCATAAACTGAGGAAGTACTGGCAAGATCAATGGGATAATGCAGTACTTAATAAACTACACGTTATCAAACCAAAATTAGGGAACTGGATAACTGAAAGAACAGCTAGACATAAGGAAGTACTTCTGTGTAGACTAAGAAAGGAAAAAGTACTTCCTCTCCTCTTATCTGCAACACATACCATTGCACCCAGCATTCTTTCTGAGCAATGAACCCCTTTTTACTTTTGGAACAGTATTAAACTTTTTAACTGAAACTGACACCTTAAATGTAATTTGGCCAGGCTACTTGTAGCACGGCCTCCACCTGGAGGCCGTAGCTGCAATGAAACCATTTTCGAGAGTACGTGCCTCCCAGCCCTTGCTTACAAGGCCTTGCTGAGGCACTAGTGCTACAGCCATTACATGTTACAGCCATTACAGGCCCTTATACAGCCATATCACACCTACCATAATAAATTCACTGTTCACACTATTTAGAATAAATCCTTCAAATTACCATTTGTCATGGCGCTCTTTGGCCATAACTGGCCCTTGTGCCATTAAAAACCACATATCATCAACATAGCAATGCTTTCCGCCAAAGTCTCTTCTTTTATTGCAGAATTTCGTGCCTTCATGCTCTCGATTTGTCCCTTCAGGCTTATTATTCTCTTGGACAGGCGCCTGTGCTTCTGCAACATAGACCTGAGCTTTTGGCCCACTGTCGTGATTTGCTTGTGACGACGGTTTCTGAGCCGAGACATCCGTGTCAGCAGGGTCTTGCGCAGATAACGGCATGAAAGGCATGGGACTCCTGAAAAGAAATTAGGGATTTTGTTAAGCCCTCATGTCACACACCAGTTAGTCACAATTATGTAAGGAGAGCAATATTGTTTGAAATAACAATGAATGTCAAATGTAGTGAAGCTACTACCGAAGCTCATTGCAAAATACTTGAGAAATTTGTCATCACTTATCATTCTACTTATGCAAGTGCACTATAGCATGAAAGGGCTTTATGAACAATAAAAGGTTTTGTTCGCATGCTTGAGCAAACACACCTGGGTAATTTGATATATTTTAGTAATATTAACAAAACTCCTATTCCAATTCTTATCACAGCACTTTTGCATTGCATATACCTCGGGCAGCGATACAAAGCAACACAAATTGCAAAATACGCTTGTTGCTTAATTTCTGGACTGTTGCTACCACATGTAGCACGCATCTTAATCATCGTGATTAGGCTTTAACCTAATCTTGCCCTCAGTAGCACAGGGCGTGACCTTCACAGTTTACTGCACATGAAATCGTGTACCACTCTGCACCTGTCACTTCGCTTCACAAATTTACCTTTGGTTGTCATCCCTGTGCATGTCTTGCTGTGGAAGGCCCCATGAATGACTGTTGTTTTTTCCAGAAGTTTTGCAGTGAGATCTTTCTCTAAAATAGCAGAGGTAGAGTGCGCACCAGGACATGCAAGAAAATCGGAGGCTTCAGAAATGACTCTGTCTGCTTCGAGCACAGTCTTCGCAGCACCTTCAGCAACGAGTTTTCGCTTGAGGAATGTTCTGTACGTAATCTCGGTCGCACTCAGGCTGAACAGAACAGCCCTTTCAGAGGTCACCGTGCCAGAACTTGCTTCCAAGCTTGACAGTGCATAAACAGTGCCTTCGTAGTCGGAAAAATTATGCACTGACCAGTACGCTGAAGGGGTCTTCAGGTCCCCGAGATTGTTTGAGTCAAGAGCTGGCCATTGCGTGCACTCCACTGCCGACTCGTCGTCGCAGTTTCCACTGTCGTGCACGGCCGTAGGTACACTCATGCAGGCTTTCTTTTGCAGCCCGGGTTTTCGAGCACGGTAGACGTGCCACGCTTGCGTGGTGCACGTTTCGGGGGTGCCTTTGAGCTCAAATACTTAGGCGTATTGGGCAAAAGCGTGGGCACTGCTTCCGATGTGCGCGGGCACTCCGCGTGCGATTCTCACTTCTTTGCCGGCCACTACGTGCACGTAGTCACGAAGTATGTACCGTTCTTCAAAGTGCAGCTCACAAACTGCGCAGTTCTCATCCAGAGGCTTGTCAGCGCGATGGAGGTTCCGCTCCCAGGCTTTCCTTCGAACCGCATATTTCGGGACGCTGAACAACGACAGCTTCTTCTCGGCTGGGACGCCCGCATAGCCGGTGCGACATCCCGGTGCGTAGCAGTGACGATGCCTTCGATTAGGCATGCCACACACTTTGATGGTAACTGCAGGATAAAACAGTGATCACAAAAGAACGAGCTACGCAAAAAAAAAACCACCGCCGCTAGCTGCTCGAGAACATTCCTGACGCTGCGTCTGCTCCGGCGCAACCCAATCCACTTCGACCGCAGCGCCACCACAGCATTTTCAACGCGGAGCGCCTCACCTCCTAGCAAGCGCGGAGCCGGTTATTCGGCCCACTCAAAACCTTTCTAGTACACTCTAGTACGGCGGCGGCCGCGTCGGCGGTTTCGTTTCGGGAGGGGGGCGTGGCACCCGTCGTTGCCCTCGATGCAGCCGGCATGCTCGGCTGCGCCTTGGGTAGTGAACTATAGTCGGATGCAACTTTAGAAAAAAGGGGAGGCACCGCCCAGATGACCGAAGCGGCGAAGTCACTGGCCGTCCGGCGCATGACGTCGGTCCAGAGTGCGCGCCCATTGGTGGATGCTCGTGTGCATCCGCCTCAGAGGAGTAAACGCCCCCTTTTTTCTAAAGTTGTATCCGACTATAGAATACTCTCTAGTGGCGCGAGCGGCGAGGTGCAGGCGAGCCGTTTTCTAACAGACACCATGAGATGGCGCCACCGCAACTCTTCATAGGCACAGGAATTCGCGTAGTTTTGAAAAGGTCGTCTGTCATCTTGCGTTTTTCATCTCATTTACTAATAAGAATCGCTCATTTATTACTTCTTGCTGTTCTCCGCCTGTCAGTTACAGTGACTAGGCTTGTTAATTATTGAACCGCGTGCGAAAACCACGTACCTAAGCAAGGATACAACATTCCTACTGTCGCGTCGTCTGCTAAACTCCGACTTGCAGAGAGATTTTTTGGCGCAAAACACCATCGCAGAATGACAAGCGGTCAGCATGACATACAGAGCAAATTATTTGCGCGACCATTGCTGTGGTTTGAAGATCAAGACCCGAAAGCAATGCCATTTAGTGTGTGTACTCACAGCCATTGTCCACACACTTTCAGAAGTAAACCGTTTAAGCTAAATTTTATGCGGCATTTTTAGCTCATATATGGCTCAGAGAAGTCAATGGTCTTGTAAATATGATCGATTTACCGCTATGATGTGAGTTTTGTTGTTTTTGATGTAGTAATAATTATAAAATTGATGTCACAGCCATGTACAGATGAACACCATATGAAGCTTTTATTTACAACTGACTTCAGTGCAGAAATGATCAGAAAAAAATCTTGTTTGCAAAAATTCACAACTTCTCTGCCATTGCCTTGTTCAGCACCTACTCAATTTAAGGTGCTTTGACGCCTGCCGCTTGCTGTCGCTGGCTCGATTAATGCTCTTCGTGAAAAAATGCAGACGAGTAGTTAGGTAAAATGCAGTTATTTCTGCAGCTATGGTATGAGCGTGCTCAGGGCATCCAAGCTCAGTTTGCTGCTTTTGCTTAGCAAGGTCCAAAACATCAAGCACACTTTCAGAGTGCAGCTCTGAAAGGCTAAAGCAGGTTGTGAATGACTCTTCGAGGTCAGCCACAAATTTAAACAACTTGCTTGAAGGGTAAAGTAACCCACCATTGTCCTTTAAACGGACAAGCTCGGCCATGTTTAAATTGTCCACTGCCTCCTTGGTGAGCAAACGAAGGTTAAGACACCTTTCACAACCCGTTTTAGAGCGCATTTTCGCGCGACGTAACCAGCAATGTAAAAGGTTAGCCTGCAGTCGCTTGATGCCACAACAATGGAAGAATGGTCAGGCACAGCTTTTGTGAGCAGGGCGTCGGCTGCATCCAAGTTTCCGGCATCGAGAAATCTGTCAATGAGTTTCTCCCTCCCAGTGCAAGTATCCTGCTCACCAGCATCTGCATTCAAGAGTGAACTTAAAACAGCAGGCTCGCAGTTTCCTCTTGACACAGAGTGTGCAAAATTGCTGAAGCTGAGACAGTTCACGGCCCGCAGGGGCGTCTGCGTCAGCAGGCGTTTGGTGTGTTGCGACACCACGTACCCGAGCACACGAGGGTTGGATCCTCCCGCGTGTAGCCGTGCGCGGCTTAGCCGTGTCTGGGGAAAGGGGGATCCTGGAGGTTGAGCCGATGCTGGGTGTCTGGACCTTTAAGGCCCCCCGGCGGAGGCAACACACCTCTTCGGCCTCTGCTTCACATAGACGGCACCTCCAGACTGACCCACCTGGAGGAAATCGGCAGTCGTCTTTTCCTGTCTCTCCCTCCTTCAATCTTCGTCTTTATCTCTCACTTTTTGACCTTTCCTGTCTCCTTCTCTCTTCTATTTACTTCCTTTTTCCTTGGCGGCAAGGGTTAACCCTGTGTGGTTATCCAACCTTGGGTACACCATATTTGGTTATAGTGGCGGCGTACGGCTGGCGTTGTGCAGACTTGCATGCAAGCTCTGCCGCGTCCCCTCGTTGGGCTCCGTGGTGGGCGGTCAGCGCTGTTGCCGAATTTTGATATATTTCATGGAAACTTCTTTCCCCAAACTTCCTGATCGCCCTCAGAAACGAGGGCGCACCAAAGATCTCTTTCAATTTTTCGGACAAGTCCTCAACTTTCCTCGATTCCACGTGACTCACTCAGAAAAGCTAGACAAACTAGTGCAATCCATTTCACCGTTCCTTCTTTACAA
This sequence comes from Dermacentor albipictus, assembly GCF_038994185.2. Taxonomy (NCBI): domain Eukaryota; kingdom Metazoa; phylum Arthropoda; class Arachnida; order Ixodida; family Ixodidae; genus Dermacentor; species Dermacentor albipictus. Next base: position 120,425,536 of record NC_091827.1, read on the forward strand.
GTCTTTAACCGAAGTTTTCGGTACAGGATATAAGGTGTCGAGAACGTCAAGTGGCGATCTCCTTTTGGAGCTCCAAAATCAGAAGCAGTATGAGAAGCTGCCGCAACTTGTGTCATTTAGGGAGACCCAAGTAACATTAACACCGCACCGTACCATGAACACAAGCCGCGGTGTTGTCTCGGACGATGACTTGCTGGAGCTCACTGAGGATGAACTCTTGGAGGGCTTCAGTGACCAGAACGTTATCAATGTTAAAATAATTAAGATCAGGCGTGACAGCAAAGAAATCAAGACCAAACACCTCATATTGACTTTCGGCTCAAGTATTCTGCCCGAGTCTGTAGAGGCCGGGTACATCAAGCTCCGTGTTAGGCCATATGTGCCAAATCCGCTTAGATGCTTCCAATGCCAACTCTTCGGTCACAGTTCGCAGAGCTGTCGAGGCCGTCAAACCTGTGCGAAGTGCAGTGCACACGAACATACTTCTGAAGCTTGCATGAACACTCTCCATTCTGTAAACTGTGAAGGCGAGCACGCCGCATACTCGCGGTCGTGCCCGTCCTGGAAAAAAGAGAGACATAGTCACAATCAAAGTAAAGGAAAACATATCATTCAAAGAGGCACGCAGGCGGGTAGCATACTTGCCAAAGAAAAGCTTTGCCGAAGTGGCGTGTCAGGGGGCAGCGTCACAACGGCCTCCGGCGGCTGTCCGACCCACAGGCAGTGAGACGGCAGCTACGCCGTCTGCCCCCACGGTGGTTGCAGCTAGCGCTGCTCCGCCAACCGAGCAGAAGGGACCTTCTACCCCGAAGTTGGGCGCAGCTGAGACTGCTCCAACCACCCCGGCCCCTTCCAGCGCTGGCAACAGCCGGCGCAGCCAAATTCCCCAGGGAGCCCTATCGACCTCGGGGCCGGTGGGCGCAGCGGTCTTGCCCTCCAAGGCGGGACTCTCCCTGATAACTTCTCGCTCGCAAGAGCACGTGTCCGGCGACGTAACCTCAAGGCGCCCCAAGCGCCTAAGGAGCGACGAGGATCCCTCAAACGCTCCAGAAAGGGCAAAACTCCCGTTACAGGGCCTCGAAAGGGCTCTGTAATCTAAGACATCTTTCAGTTTCCGTACACACAGCACCAACTTACTTTAAAAATGGATACACAAATAATTCAGTGGAATGTCCGAGGTCTTAGAAACCTTGATGATGTGCAGGAAATAATCCACCAACACAATCCAAAAGTGCTGTGTTTACAGGAAACACACTTAAAATCCAAACACACAAACTTTCTCCGACAGTACATAACTTTTCCAGAGACCGCGGTGATGCCGTCGCATCATCCGGTGGTGTGGCGATTCTCACCCATAAAAGTATAGCATGTCAACCTTTACAGCCGACATTCAAATAGCTTTCAAATCTTGTAACCTCGCAGTCTGCGAGAGACAGGTACAGCATGGCCTGAACAAAGTGTCAATGTGGGCAGACAAGAATGGGTTTAAGATCAATCCTAACAAAAGCTCTTGTGTTCTTTTTACAAGAAACAGAGGACTTATCCCAGATCCTTGCATAGAACTGCGTGGACAACAGATACCTGTAAACAAAGAACACAAATTTCTAGGTGTCATACTTTACTACAGACTCACCTTCGTCCCCCACATTAAACATCTCAAAGAAAAGTGTCTAAAAACAATGAACATAATCAAACTTCTATCCCAGACTACGTGGGGTAGTGACAGGAAGTGCTTAATGAATCTCTATAAAAGCCTCATTCGATCACGACTAGACTATGGCGCCGTGATTAACCACTCTGCCGCCCCAAGCGCACTAAGGATGCTAGACCCAGTCCACCATCTAGGAATCCGACTGGCCACTGGCGCTTTCAGAACGAGTCCCATACAAAGTTTATATGTAGAATCAAATGAGTGGTCGCTTCATATCCAGAGAACGTACATCAGCCAAACATATTTACTGAAAGTCCACTCAAATCCTGAACATCCCTGTTTTAATACCGTTAATGACGTGACATATGCTACACTCTTTCGCAATCGTCCCTCCGTAAGACAGCCTTTCTCGCTGCGTGTGAGGGAGCTTAGTGAAGAAATGCATGTTCCACTCCTCGAGCTTCCCCTAATGCATCCAACCAAGCTGCTACCTCCTTGGGAGTGGCAGCTCATACAATGTGATATATCTTTCGTGGAAGTCACAAAGCATGCTCCAGAGATTGAAATCAAGATGCATTTCCGGGAACTCCAGCACAAATACTCCTGCACGGAGTTCTACACAGACGCATCAAAGTCACGCGACGGGGTATCCTATGCAGCCGTCGGTCCATCCTTCTCGGAATCCGACGTACTGCACCCGGAAACTAGTATCTTTACGGCTGAGGCCTACGGACTGCTGTCGGCCGTAAAGCATATAAATAAATCACAGCTCCAGAAATCAATTATATATACGGACTCCCTCAGTGTTGTGAAGGCCTTGATGTCTTTCTGTAATCACAGAAATCCAGTATTTAATGATCTCTACTCCGCACTGTGCAAAGCATATGTATCTAACCAACATGTGATCATATGCTGGGTACCTGGACATAGGGGCATCGAGGGAAACGTTCTAGCCGATCAGATGGCCACATCAATCTCATTGCATGCAGTTAATCCTACTGCTTCGGTCCCTGTCACAGATCTGAAGCCTTTCTTAAGAAGGAAACTACGAAGCCACTGGCAACGCATGTGGGACGAAGAAATCAATAATAAACTGCATGTAATAAAGCCACAATTAGGTTTCTGGCCTCCTGTAACAAAATCCCGCAGGACAGATGTCCTATTCTGCCGTCTTAGAATAGGACACACTTTTGGAACACATAACTTCTTGCTCACGGGAAATCAGCCTCCAACCTGCGGTAGGTGCGGGGAGAGGCTGACCGTCCTCCACGTCCTACTGGAGTGTCGGGAAGCCGAATATGAAAGAAAGAAACATTTTCCCTTAGCATACCGACAGCACATCCCCCTTCATCCTGTTATGTTACTCGGCCCAGAACCTTTATTTGACACCAACGCAGTACTAAGCTTTCTCAAAGATGTTGTCTTGCATATTTTTAGCCCCACATGTTCGTAGCGGGTCCTCTCTCCAGAGGATGCCGCTGCTATAACTATTTTGAATAGCACATGCCTCTAGGCCCTTATGGTTCAAGGGCTCTGGCGAGGCAGTAGTGCTGTAAGCAATTTAACATCTCGCACATTTTAAACATTGCATCACTCTTTTACGATGGATTTTAAAGTTCATAGTATTCGTCATCAGTCATCGCCATAATTTTATAGCACGTAGATTTTACGCACTTTACAGCGACTATTTTAGGCCACTTTACAGCCAAGTCACATCTTCCATAATACATCCTTAACACTACCACCAGTCATGGCGCTCTTTGGCCAAACCTGGCCCTTGCGCCACAAAACAACACACATCATCATCATCAACCTTTACAGCTACGAACGCCCCTTGAAGCAGTCGCAGTGCGAGCTGTTCTGCTAAACAAACTTATCACTTTTTGCTCAATTTATATACCCCCACACTACAAACTAAGCAAACATGAATTTCAGTCCTTCATAGATGAATTGCCAGAACCTTAAGTTGTACTTGGGGATTTCAATGCGCACAACAGCCTGTGGGGTGACTCTCGTATAGATGCGCGAGGTCGTCTTGTTGAACAGTTCCTATTCTCTTCTGGTGCATGCCTGCTGAATAAAAAGGCACCCACATATTATTCTCTCGCCAACAGAACATTTTCATCAATTGACCTCAGCCTAGTTTCCCCGTGTATACTGCCTGAACTCGTATGGGAAGTTATGAACAATCCTTACGGAAGCGACCACTTCCCTATCCTGCTTAGAACACCTGAAGTAAAGGAATATCCACCACAGGCTCCTAGGTGGAAAATTGACACTGCCGACTGGGAAAAATTCCAAACTCTATCTTGTATTTCGTGGGATGACATGTCCTCGCTAGGAATTGACGCTGCTGTGGAATATTTTACAGCCTTCATAATAGATGCCGCATCTAAATGTATATCACAAGTAAATGGCCTGTCGTGCAAACCGCGTGTTCCGTGGTGGAACGACGATTGTAGGATCGCACGTAAAAATCAGAACAAAGCGTGGGGGTTGCTACGCGCCTCCCCCACTGCGGAGAATCTTATTAACTTTAAGAAAGTAAAATCACAAGGAAGGCGAATCCGCCGTCAGGCCAGACGAGAAAGTTGGCACAAGTTTTTATCAAGTATTACGTCATTTAGGGATGAGGCCAAAGCCTGGAACAGAGTAAATAGGATTAGAGGGCGGCAAACACATTCACTCCCCCTGGTAAACACACAGGGAGATACACTGAAAGATCAGGCCGACTCACTTGGGGAGCACTTTGAGGGTGTATCAAGCTCAAAACATTATTCGCAATCCTTCCTAAAATATAAAGAAATAGAAGAATGCAAGCCACTCATCAATAAATGCCGACAGAATGAACCGCACAATTGCCCTTTTAGTGCTGCCGAGTTGAAAGCTGCCTTGAGTGCATGCAAGAGTTCCGCACCAGGATCCGATAGAATCTTGTACGAAATGCTCAAAAACTTACACAATGACACGCAAGTAACACAACTTACACTCTTCAACACTATCTGGGACGCAGGGTACCTTCCAACGGCATGGAAAGAAGCCATTGTGGTCCCTGTTTTGAAACAAGGGAAAGACCCTTCTTCAGTGGAAAGTTACCGCCCGATAGCCCTCACAAGCTGCATGTGTAAGCTATTTGAAAAAATGACAAATCGGCGACTCATCCATTTCCTTGAACAGAAAAAAATACTTGACCCCTGTCAGTGTGGCTTCCGAGAAGGGCGCTCCACAACTGACCATCTTGTACGTGTAGAAGCAAATATCCGGGACGCATTTGTACACAAACAATTCTTCTTATCCATATTCCTCGATATGGAGAAGGCGTACGATACGGCGTGGCGTTACGGTATCTTAAGAGACTTGTCAGAAATGGGCATCCACGGTAATATGCATAATATAATAGAAAGCTATCTGTCAAATCGTACCTTCCGGGTAAAAGTCGGCAATGCACTCTCACGTCCTTTTACGCAAGAAACGGGTGTACCCCAAGGAGGCGTGCTCAGCTGCACGCTATTTATCGTGAAGATGAATACGCTTCGTGCTTCACTACCACCCGCCATCTTTTACTCTGTCTACGTGGACGACATTCAAATAGCTTTCAAATCTTGTAACCTCGCAGTCTGCGAGAGACAGGTGCAGCATGGCCTGAACAAAGTGTCAATGTGGGCAGACAAGAATGGGTTTAAGATCAATCCTAACAAAAGCTCTTGTGTTCTTTTTACAAGAAAGAGAGGACTTATCCCAGATCCTTGCATAGAACTGCGTGGACAACAGATACCTGTAAACAAAGAACACAAGTTTCTAGGTCTCATACTTGACTACAGACTCACCTTCGTCCCCCACATTAAACATCTCAAAGAAAAGTGTCTAAAAACAATGAACATAATCAAACTTCTATCCCAGACTACGTGGGGTAGTGACAGGAAGTGGTTAATGAATATATATAAAAGCCTCATTCGATCACGACTAGACTATGGCGCAGTGATTTACCACTCTGCCGCCCCAAGCGCACTAAGGATGCTAGACCCAGTCCACCATCTAGGAATCCGACTGGCCACTGGCGCTTTCAGAACGAGTCCCATACAAAGTTTATATGTAGAATCAAATGAGTGGTCACTTCATCTGCAGAGAACATACATCAGCCATACATATTTTCTGAAAGTCCACTCAAACCCCCAACATCCCTGTTATAATACCATTAATGACATGACATGTGCTACACTCTTTCGCAATCGTCCGTCCGTAAGACAGCCTTTCTCGCTGCGTGTGAGGGAGCTTAGCGAAGTAATGCACGTTCCACTCCTCGAGCTTCGCCTAATGCATCCAGGCAAGCTGCTACCTCCTTGGGAGTGGCAGCTCATACAATGTGATATATCGTTTGTGGAAGTCGCAAAGCATGCTCCAGAGATTGAAATCAAGATGCATTTCCGGGAACTCCAGCACAAATACTCCTGCACGGAGTTCTACACAGACGCATCAAAGTCATGCGACGGGGTATCCTATGCAGCCGTCGGCCCATCCTTCTCGGAATCCGACGTACTGCACCCGGAAACTAGTATCTTTACGGCTGAGGCCTACGCACTTCTGTCGGCCGTAAAGCATATAAATAAATCACAACTCCAGAAATCAATTATATATACGGACTCACTCAGTATTGTGAAGGCCTTGATGTCTTTCTGTAATCACAAAAATCCAGTATTTAATGAGCTCTACTCCGCACTGTGCAAAGCATATGTATCTAACCAACATCTGATCATATGGTGGGTGCCTCCCCCGGACTGACCCACCCGGGGGAAATCGGCAGTCGCCTCTTCCTATCTCTTCCTCTCGAATCTTCGTCTTTATCTCTTACTTTTCTATCTCTCCTGTCTTCTCTTCACTTCTTATTACTTCGTTATTTTCCTGGCGGCAAGGGTTAACCTTGTGTAACATATCCAGTCTTGGGTATTTATATTAGGTTATAGTGGGATTGTACCGCTGGCGTACGCAGAATAGAATGTTTCTAATCCTGTGGCGTCCCCAGGTTGGGCTCCGAGGTGGGCGGCGGGCATTCCTGCCGAATACAGCAATTCTATATATGGCTTCAAAATTCCCCCCACTCCTTGATCGCTCCCTGAAGAGGGGGCGCACCGATGAAACTTTCAACTTCCTCTTGAAACCGAAAGAAATTTTCCCCAAATACCATGTAATACATAGCCAGCATGAAACCAAAACAGTTCGCACAATATCCCCATTTGTGGTCGCAAAATGTCTGACTGAAGCAATCGGCTCTGGTTACAAAGTAACTAAGATGGGAAGCGGCGACCTTCTTCTCGAAGTGCGTGACAAGCTCCAATACAGCAAACTGACCAAACTTGTTGCGTTCGGTGACATTCCAGTCTCTGTGGGCCCCCACCGGTCAATGAACACTGTACGTGGTGTCATTTCTGATGACGACCTCCTTGAACTTAGTGAGAGCGAACTGTTGGAAGGATGGCAAGAACAAAACGTAGTAAAGGTGCAACGAATTAAGTTAAGGCGTGACGACAAGGAAATTCCAACAAAACATCTAATAATAACATTTGGAACAAGTGAACTACCTGATTCATTAGAGACGGGATATTGCAAACTACGCGTACGACCGTACATCCCCAATCCGCGCCGATGCTTCAAGTGTCAGCGTTTTGGGCATGGGTCTCAGAGCTGCCGAGGGCGTGCTACTTGTGCAAAATGTGCATCTAAAGACCACACATCGGACACCTGTTCTTCTACAACCCACTGCGCTAACTGTGACGGAGACCACCCCGCCTATTCGCGATCGTGCCCGTCATGGAAAAAAGAAAAACAAATAATCGAACTGAAGGTCAAACTAAACATTTCTTTTCCGGAAGCGCGCAAGCGTTTTTCTGTACATAACCAACCGAATCCGTCCTACAGTGATGTGACGCGCCGGGGGGCAGCGCCACATCCTCTGGCGGCCGCGCAAGTCACACGGAGTGTGACGGCGGTTACGCCATCAGCCCCCCTGGCGGAAGCAGCCACTGCTCCTCCGCCCCCTACCACGAAGGGCCAGCAGACTTCCGAGCCTGCCGGTCCTAGGGCCACTGCTCGTGCGGACAGGCCCGAAAAAACCCCGCGCGTGCCCGCTGAGCGGGCGTCATCCAGCGCCTCTGACGAGGCGATGGATGTAACGAAAACTTCTCCGGCGTCTCACACGCCGAAGGAACGGCGTTGCTCCCTGGAGCGCGCCAAGAAAAAAGAACTACCCCGCGTCAAGGGGCCTGGAAAGGTCCCTTGAGCCAACCTAATCCATATCTCTTTACACACACCATAAAACACTTCCAATATGGCCACACAGGTAATGCATTGGAATGTGAGAGGTCTAATACATAATCTTGATGACATTAAGGAACTCCTTCGCAAGTTTAATCCAAGGGTGCTGTGTGTGCAAGAGACACACCTCAATCTTTCACATACTAACTTTCTCAAACAGTACGCCATTTACCGCAAAGATCGCAGTGACGCCTACGCCTCGTCAGGCGGTGTTGCTATTATAGTTGATAAGGGTATCGCCTGTAAGCATTTACATCTGCAAACGCCCCTTGAGGCAGTGGCAATCAGAGCCGTGCTATTTGATAAGCTAGTTACTGTTTGCTCTCTCTACATTCCTCCGAGCCATCAACTTTCCAGAACAGAATTCGAGAGCTTTATTGCAGAACTCCCAGAACCTTACATTCTAGTAGGCGATTTAAATGCACACAACACCCTCTGGGGAGGTTCTCGTTGTGATGCGAGAGGGCGCTTATTAGAAAACTTCCTTTTATCTTCCAATACATGCATACTAAACAAGAAAGAACCCACATTCTACAGCGTGGCCAACAAAACGTTCTCATCCATTGACTTAAGCATAACATCAAGTACATTAGTGCCATACCTGGAGTGGAACGTGATCAAAAATCCATATGGGAGTGACCATTTCCCAATTGTTTTAAAATTAACAAAAAGCGATAAGTTTTCTCCACATCTGCCCCGTTGGAAGGTCGACTGTGCTGACTGGAAACGATACAGAGAGCTGACACATTTGACCTTGGATGACATCTGTACTCTCTCAATCGATGATAGAGTGTCATATTTGACGGCGTTTATAACAGAAACTGCATCAATATGTATCCCTCAAACGAATGGATCACCCTCTAAACGACGCATTCCTTGGTGGAATGAGCAGTGTAAGGAAGCCCGCAAAAATCAAAATAAGGCTTGGAGTCGCCTTCGCGACTGCCCAACTACCGAGAACTTGATCAGCTTCAAGAAAATAAAATCAGAAGGTAGAAGAACGCGCCGCCTTGCCAAAAGGGAAAGTTGGCAGAAATACATCTCTAGTATTAATTCATATACAGACGAAAGAAGAGTCTGGAACAGAGTAAACAAAATAAAAGGCCGCGAAACTCATCCTCTACCATTAGTAAACGCACAAACAGATACTCTTGAGGACCAGGCTGACTGTCTAGGAGCACATTTCGAGCACATTTCCAGTACATCTCATTACACCGATACATTCCTAAAATTCCGGCGACAAGCGGAACAGATGACTCTGGGTGGGAAAGGCACATCCCATGAAGTATACAATCGTCCATTTGGAATGGCTGAGTTCCAAGCCTCACTGAACTGTTGCAACAAGTCCGCTCCAGGAAGTGACAGAATAATGTATGAGATGATTAGACACTTACACCCTGAAACCCAAAAAACACTGCTGTCACTCTTCAATTCCATGTTCTCTGCCGGATACATTCCTTCTGTCTGGAAAGAAGCAATCGTAATCCCTATTCTCAAAGAGGGCAAGGACCCTTCCTCACCCAACAGTTATAGACCTATAGCTCTCACTAGTTGTCTATGCAAATTATTTGAAAAGATGATTAACCGTCGCCTCATCCATTTTCTTGAAAGCAACAAAATACTCGATCCCTTACAGTGCGGTTTTAGGGAGCGCAGATCCACAACAGATCACCTTGTCCGCATCGAGACAAATATCCCTGATGCCTTTGTCCGCAAACAGTTCTTCCTGTCAGTATTTTTAGATATGGAAAAGGCATACGACACAACCTGGCGCTATGGAATCCTCCGTGACCTGTCTGAAATGGGAGTTCGAGGCAACTTGCTGAACGTGATTCAGAGTTACCTCTCCAATCGGACGTTCCGTGTTAGAGTTGGTAACGTTCTGTCTCGTCCATTTACGCAAGAGGCCGGTGTTCCACAAGGTGGTGTGCTGAGCTGCACTCTTTTTATTGTCAAAATGAATTCGATCCAGACTGCCATACCACATACAATGTTTTATTCCGTATATGTGGATGACATCCAGATAGGCTTCAAATCATGTAACCTAAGTATCTGCGAGCGACAAGTACAGCTTTGCATAAATAAATTATCTAAGTGGGCGGACCAGAACGGTTTCAAACTAAACCCACACAAAAGTACATGCGTCCTATTTTCTAACAAGAGAGGCATAATGGCGGACCCCGCAATAGATCTAAATGGAGAACGGCTATCTGTGAGCTATGAACACAAATTTCTCGGAATCCTTTTAGATAGTAAGCTGACTTTTGTACCACACTTGAAGTACCTGAAATCAAAGTGCCTCAAGTCTATGAACTTGCTGAAGCTCTTGTCACGTACATCTTGGGGAAGCGACAGGCGGTGCCTTTTAAAGCTCTACAAAAGTCTAATATTAACTCGCCTTGACTACGGAGCAATAGTCTACAATTCTGCCGGACCTAGTGCTCTGAAAATGCTTGATCCCATTCACCACTTAGGTATCCGCCTTGCTACAGGCGCCTTTAGGACTAGCCCTGTGCAAAGCCTCTACGTCGAGTCAAACGAATGGTCGTTGCACTACCAAAGGACATATTTAACTTTCTCCTACGCCCTTAAAGTTAGGTCAGATGTTAAACATCCTTGTCATTTCACTATATGTGACTTGTCCACTGCTAGGCTGTTTCGTAACCGCCCAGCCACTAGGCCTCCTCTGTCCCTCCGGTTGGAAGCACTATCAGAAAAAACGGGGGTCCCTCTTTTACACAATGACTTAATGGCTCCTACACGGCTTCCACCGCCTTGGGAGTGGCAGACTATCCAATGCGACATCTCTTTCTTAGAAATATCGAAACGAGCCCCGGAGGCACACATATATTCGCATTTTATAGAACTCAAGGAAAAGTACTCATGTGATGAATTTTACACAGATGCTTCGAAGTCTCCAACTGGTGTTGCTCACGCAGCTCTGGGACCCTCACTTTCAACATCTGGACCACTAAACCCACACACCAGTATCTTTACAGCAGAAGCATACGCCATACTTAAGGCTATTCAACACATACGGCTAAAAAATATCGCCAAGGCTATTGTCTTCACAGACTCATTAAGTGTAGTGAGAGCCCTAATTAGCTTACAAAAGCATAAGAACTCGGTTTTTAATGAGCTGTATAGCTTGTTATGTTCCGCATATATGTGCAATCAATCGATTATAATATGCTGGGTACCTGGTCACAAAGGTATAAAAGGCAACGAAGCTGCTGACGAAAGTGCTAGGTCAGTAATTTTTAGCGATGCAGATTCAAATATCCCCATCCCTGCCACAGACCTAAAACCCTTTCTACGCAGTAAATTGAGGAATCACTGGCAGGGCGAATGGGATACACAAAAAATGAACAAGCTTCATATAATAAAGCCAAAACTGGGGAACTGGATAAATGGGAAAATAGCAAGGTACAAGGAAGTACTTCTCTGCCGATTAAGGATAGGCCACACATACGGCACCCACTCTCATCTCTTGACTGGGGGCGATCCTCCAACTTGTGCTAAGTGCGGCTATAATCTCACTGTCCTCCATGCTCTTATTGAGTGCCCTGCAATAGAAACAGAGAGGAAAAAGTATTTCCCTGCTGCATATCGCGAGAATTTACCCCTTCACCCTGCATTTTTTCTTAGCGATGAACCTCTTTTTAACCTGCAAACAGTCTTAGAGTTTTTAGCCGAAACGGACACACTGAAAATCATCTGGCCAGGTAACTTTTAAGCACACGACTAACAGCCCTGCATTCAAGGGCTCTCTTGAAACTCTCTTGTCAGTGTTAAGTTTTATTGCATCATGTTTTAACGAAAGTCCAATGCCATAGCCCATATCACACCCTAGTCATCATCATTATTTTAGCACCTATGTATTCTACTCCACTTACCGCGGAAGTTTTAGGCCCTTTTACAGCCATATCTCACCTACCATGATGAGTTCATTAGGCACGTCACCCACAACACATCGTAAACATTACCACCTGTCATGGCGCTCTTTGGCCAAACCTGGCCCTTGCGCCATTAAACACCACTCATCATCATCATCATCATATGGTGGGTGCCTGGACATAGGGGCATCGAGGGAAACGTTCTAGCCGACCAGATGGCCACATCAATCTCATTGCGTGCAGTTAATCCTACTGCTTCGGTCCCTGTCACAGACCTGAAGCCTTTCTTAAGAAGGAAACTACGAAGCCACTGGCAAGGCATGTGGGACGAAGAAATCAATAATAAACTGCATGTACTAAAGCCACAATTAGGTTTCGGCGTTGGGTGTGTTGCGACACCACGTACCCGAGCACACGAGGGTTGGACCCTCCCGTGTGTAGCCGTGCGCGGCTTTGCCGTGTCCGGGGAAAAGGGGATCCTGGGGGTTGAGCCAATGCCGGGTGTTTGGACCTTTACGGTCCCTCGGCGGGGGCAACACACCCCTTTGGCCTCGGCTTCACGTAGACCCCACCCCCGGACTGACCCACCCAGGGGAAATCGGCAGTCGCCTTTTCCTGTCCTCCTCTCCAATCTTCGTCTTTCTCTCTCGCCTTTTTCATCTTTCCTGTCTTCCTCTCTCTTCCATTTACTTGCTTTCTCCACGGCGGCAAGGGTTAACCTTGTGTATGTGCCCTCCCTTGGGTATAATATATTAGGTTATAGTGGCAGTGTACGGTTGGCGCCTGCAGCCTTGCCCGTTAAGTCCTGCAGCGTCCCCAAGTTGGGCTCCATGGTGGGTGGCCGCCATTGCTGCTGAAAACATACTAAATTACTATGGGAACACCCGCATTTCCCCGCCTACTTGATCACCACCCTCAGAAGAGGGGGCGCACCGAAGACCTGAGCACATGTTTCACCCGCACTAAAGAGACCTACCAGAAATACCATGTTGTACATAGTGAGAACGCTGCAAAACAGGCCAGATTTATTTCCCTTTTCCTAGTAGCAAAATCTTTGACCGAAGCCTTAGGGTCAGGTTATAAGGTAACGAAAATGGCTAGCGGGGACCTTCTCCTTGAGATCCCTCAGAAACAACAGTACGAAAAGCTTGGCAGTCTTGTTACATTTGGTAACATACCAATATTTATTACACAACACCGAACAATGAACAGCTCACGGGGAGTCGTGTCAGAGGCAGACCTCCTAGACTTTACAGAAACTGAACTCTTGGAAGGATGGAAAGAACAAAATGTCACTGAAGTAAAACGTATTATACTTAGACGAGACAACAAGGAAATCCCCACAAAGCATCTTATCCTAACATTTGCATCCAGCACACTGCCAGAAACTATCGAAACAGGATACATCAGATTAAATGTTCGACCATATATCTCCAACCCTAGAAGGTGTTTCAAATGTCAGAGGTTCGGCCATGGCTCGCAGAGCTGCCGTGGTCAAATAACTTGTGCAAAATGTGGAGTACAGGGCCACCCCTCCGACAACTGCAGTGGCACACCTCACTGTGTGAACTGCAGTGGTGACCATCCCGCTTACTCACGCTCCTGTCCAAACTGGAAGAAAGAAAAAGATATAATCACCCTTAAAGTCAAGGAAAATATTTCGTTTAAGGAAGCCCGTAAAAGGTGCTCTCCTTTCCACAACACACCTTATGCTGATGCGGCACGTCGGGGGGCGGCGTCGCAGCGGCCAATGCCAAGTGCCATGCCCGCGTGCAGCGAGCAGGCACCTTTGGCTTCTGCCCCCAGGGTGGAAGTAGGGAAGCCTACTCCATCCAACCAGCAAACCGGCCAGGCTACCCTTGGGTTGCCGGCCCCACAAGAGTTATCGGCGGCAACCTGCGCTACACGCAGCGATCGCGCAGTACCGATAGTGGCCCCGAAGGTAGGCGCAGCCGAGGCTGCCTCGACCTCCCCGGCTCCTCCCAGCGCTGGCAACAGCCGGCGCAGCCAAATTCCACAGGGAGCCCCATCGACCTCCGGGCAGGTGGGCGCAGGGGTTTTGCCTTCCGAGGTGAGACTCTCCCGAAAAACTTCTCGCTCGCAAGAGCGCGTGTCCGGCGCCTCACAAGAGGCAATGGACACAGCATCTATCCCCACGGCGCGCCAAGCGCCTAAGGAGCGGCGAGGTTCCCTCGAACGCTTCAAAAAAGGCAAAACCCCGGTTACAGGGCCTCGAAAGAGCTCTGTAATCTAATGCATCACTTCCGTTTCCGTACACACAGCACTAATTTACACTAAATATGGATACACAAATCATACAATGGAACGTCAGAGGTCTCCTTAGAAACCTTGATGATGTACAAGAACTCATCCACAAACACAAGTCAAAAGTGCTGTGTTTACAGGAAACACACTTAAAACCAAAACACACAAATTTTCTTCGACAGCACGTCACTTATCGCAAAGATCGCGACGATGCTATCGCATCATCGGGCGGTGTCGCCATTGTAATTCAAAAAAGCATAGCCTGTCAACGTTTGCAGCTACGAACGGCCCTTGAGGCAGTGGCGGTTCGAGTTATTCTGCTAAACAAGCTTATCACTATTTGCTCACTTTATATACCCCCACATTATAAACTAAGCAAACATGAATTTCAGTCCTTTATTGATGAATTGCCAGAACCCTATGCTGTTCTTGGCGATTTCAATGCACATAACTACCTGTGGGGCGACCCTCGTATAGATGCACGAGGACGTCTTGTCGAACAGTTCCTTTTTTCTTCTGGTGCTTGTCTGTTGAATAGAAAGGAACACACATATTACTCTCTTACAAACAGAACCTATTCTTCCATAGATCTTAGCATAGTCTCGCCGTCTCTACTGCCTGAGCTTGAATGGGAAGTTGCCGACAACCCTTACGGAAGCGACCACTTCCCTATACTGCTAAGATCTCTAAAAGAAAACGAATATCCACCACACGCTCCTAGGTGGAAGATTGAGACAGCTGATTGGGAGAAATTTCGATCTCTTACTAGTATCTCATGGGCTGAGCTGTCTTCGTTAGGAATTGATGCTGCAGTCGAGTTCTTTACAGCCTTCATAATAGATGTCGCATCAAAATGCATATCCGAAGTAAGTGGTTTGGCATGCAAACGACGTGTACCGTGGTGGAACGGCGAATGTAGGATCGCTCGTAAGAATCAGAACAAGGCATGGGGGTTGCTGCGCGCCTCCCCCACTGCGGAGAATCTTATAAATTTTAAAAAAGTAAAATCCCAAGGCAGGAGAACCCGCCGAAAGGCCAGACGAGAAAGTTGGCAGAACTTTCTATCGAGTATTAACTCGTTCAGAGATGAGGCGAAAGCCTGGAACAGGGTCAATAGGATAAGAGGACGACAAGCATATGCACTCCCTTTGGTTAACACAGAAGGCGATACACTGCAAGATCAGGCCAACTCACTCGGAGAGCACTTTGAGAGTGTATCAAGCTCAAATCATTATTCGGAATCCTTCCTAAAATATAAACAAATAGAAGAATGTAAGCCACTCATGAGAAAATGTCAACAGAGTGAGCCTTACAACCGCCCTTTGAGCATTGCCGAATTGAGAGCTGCCTTGAGCGCATGCAAGAGCTCCGCACCAGGATCTGATAGAATCATGTACGAAATGCTGAAAAACTTACACAATGACACACAAGTAACACTACTTACACTTTTCAACACTATCTGGGACGCAGGGTGCCTTCCGACCACATGGAAAGAAGCCATTGTGGTCCCGGTTTTAAAACAAGGCAAAGATCCTTCCTCAGTGGCAAGCTACCGCCCGATAGCCCTCACAAGTTGCATGTGTAAGGTATTTGAAAAAATGATAAATCGGCGACTGATCCATTTCCTTGAACAGAACAAAATGCTTAATCCCTATTAGTGTGGCTTCCGAGAAGGGCGCTCCACAACCGACCATCTTGTACGTATTGAGGGAAATATCCGAGACGCATTTATACATAAACAGTTCTTCCTCTCGATATTTCTCGATATGGAAAAGGCGTATGATACAACGTGGCGATACGGCATCTTGCGAGACTTATCGGAAATGGGCATTCATGGTAATATCTTCAATGTAATAAAAAGCTACTTGTCCGATCGTACCTTCCGGGTGAAAGTCGGCAATGTGCTGTCACGTCCTTTTACACAAGAAACTGGTGTACCCCAGGGAGGCGTGCTCAGCTGCACACTATTTATTGTTAAGATGACAACGCTTCGTGCTTCCTTACCACCGGCCATTTTGTATTCTGTCTATGTGGACGACATTCAAATAGGCTTCAAATCCTGTAACCTCGCAGTATGCGAAAGACAGGTACAGCATGGATTGAACAAGGTGTCAGGGTGGGCACAGAAAAATGGTTTTAAAATCAATCCTCAGAAGAGTTCTTGCGTGCTGTTTACAAGGAAGAGAGGCCTCTTTCCGGATCCTTGCTTGGAAATGTGTGTACATCAGATACCTGTAAACAAAGAGCACAAATTTCTAGGTGTTATACTCGACAATAAACTTACTTTCGTCCCACACATTAAACATCTTAAAGAAAAGTGTCTGAAAACAATGAACCTAATGAAACTTCTATCCCAGACTACGTGGGGTAGTGACAGGAAGTGCCTAATGAATCTCTTTAAGAGCCTCATCCGGTCACGATTAGATTATGGTGCCGTGGTATATAACTCTGCCGCCCCGAGCGCACTAAAGATGCTTGACCCTGTTCACCATCTAGGTATCCGCTTAGCCATGCGCGCTTTCAGAACAAGCCCGATTGAAAGTTTATATGCCGAATCGAATGAATGGTCTCTCCACCTACAGAGATCATACGTTAGCTTTACATATTTCCTTAAAGTACGCTCCAATCCTGAACATCCATATTTTCATAACGTTACCGATATGACGTGCGCTACACTTTTCAGCAATCGTCCCTCCATAAGACAGCCTTTCTCGCTGCGTGTGAAGCAGCTTAGCGATGAAATGCATGTCCCGCTCCTCGAGCATCGCTTAATGCACCTAACCAAGCTCTTACCTCCTTGGGAGTGGCATGTGATACAATGTGACATATCCTTTATAAAAGTTACAAAGCACGCACCTGAGGCCGAAATCCGAATGCACTTCCTAGAACTCCAGCAAAAGCACTCCTGCGCAGAGTTCTACACAGACGCTTCGAAGTCAAATGCCGGGGTATCCTATGCAGCCGTCGGCCCATCGTTTTCGGAATCCGATGTACTGCATCCGGAAACAAGTATCTTTACGGCCGAGGCCTACGCACTACTCTCTGCTGTAAAGCACATAAGAAAATCGAAACTTCCGAAAGCAGCGATCTATACAGACTCTCTTAGCGTCGTGAAGGCCTTAATGTCACTCAGCAAACATAAAAATCCCCTATTTAATGAGCTATATTCGGTCTTGTGCAAAGCGTACTCATCTAACCAGAATATCATAATATGCTGGGTCCCTGGCCATAGGGGAATCAAAGGTAACGTTCTGGCGGACGAGATTGCCACGTCAATCACTTTGCAAGCTGTTAACCCTACCGCTGCAGTGCCTGTCACAGATCTGAGGCCTCCCTTGCGAAGGAGGCTGCGAGATCACTGGCAACACATGTGGGATGCGGAAACGGATAATAAGCTCCACCTTATAAAACCACAGTTAGGATTCTGGCCGTCTACTACAAAATCGCGCCGAACAGATGTCCTATTCTGTCGTCTCAGAATAGGACACACGTTTGGCACCCATAATTTCCTACTCACCGGAAGTGAGCCTCCAGCCTGTGGGAGATGCGGAGAGAGGCTGACCGTCCTCCATGTCCTCCTGGAGTGTCGGAAAGCCGAATGTGACAGAAAGAAACATTTTCCGTTAGCATACCGGCAGCATATTCCCCTTCATCCTGTAATGTTACTCGGTCCAGAACCGCTCTTCGACACTAACGCAGTGCTAAGTTATCTGAAAGATGTTGCGTTGCATGTTATTAGCCCCACATGTTCGTAGCGTCTCCTCTTTTCAGAGGATGGCGCTGTGATAGTTCTTTCGTGTAGCACGTGCCTCTAGGCCCTTGTGTTTCAAGGGCTCTGGCGAGGCAACAGTGCTCCAGACATTTTTACCATCTCATATATTTTCTATTCTGCATCATTCTTTTACGATGGATTTTAATGTTCATAGCATTCGTCATCTGTCATCGCCATAATTTTATAGCAAGTAGATTTTACGCACTCTACAGCGACTATTTTTAGGCCACTTTACAGCCAAGTTACATCTTCCACAATACATCGTCAACATCACCACTTGTCATGGCGCTCTTTAGCCAAGCCTGGCCCTTGCGCCACAAAACACCACATATCATCATCATCATCATCCCTTCATCCTGTTATGTTACTCGGTCCAGAACCTTTATTTGACACAAACGCAGTCTTAAGTTTTCTGAAAGATGTTGTTTTGCATGTTTTTAGCCCCACATGTTCGTAGCGGGTCCTCTCTTCAGAGGATGCCGCTGCGATAGCTTTTTCGTATCGCACATGCCTCTAGGCCCTTGTGTCTCAAGGGCTCTGGCGAGGCAGCAGTGCTCCAAGTAATTTTAACATCCTATATTTTTCTACTTTGCATCATTCTTCTACGATGGATTTTAATGTTCATTGTATTCACCATCTGTCATCGCCATAATTTTATGACACGTTAATTTTACGCACTTTACAGCGAATATTTTTAGGCCACTTTACAGCCAAGTCACATCTTCATAATACACCGTCAACATTACCACTTGTCATCGCGCTCTTTGGCCAAACCTGGCCCTTGCGCCACAAAAAAACCACACATCATCATCATCATCGGCGCCAAACTCTCGGTCCTCCAGCGCCTCAGAGAGAGCGATGGAGGTCGACGCAAAAACCCCAGTGTCAACGACACCCAAGGAGAAGCGCTCTCTGGAGCGCTTAAAGAGGGACAAGCTCCCAATAACTACCCTAAATAAGAAGGCGATAACCTAATGGGTTATCGCTCCATTGTATCTATTTTCTTCAGATCCATGTCACCTAACATCTTTCTCATCTCCTACTCACTCGTTAATATCATTTTTACCTTTCAATTTTATAATGGCTTTTATGATCCAATGGAATTGTAGAGGTCTCTTAAATAACTTGGGTGACATCAAAGACATGTTAATAAACTTATCTCCTGTGGCCCTGTGCCTACAGGAAACAAACCTAGGCGAAAAACACAAAAACATTTTAAAAGGTTTCACTGTTGTACGGCGCGACCGTACTCAGGCGAACCGGCTGTCAGGTGGTGTAGCCCCCCGCAGGGGCGTCTGCGCAAGTAGGCGTTTGGTGTGTTGCGACACCACGGACCCGAGCACACGAGGGTTGGACCCTCCCGCGTGTAGCCGTGCGCGGCTTAGCCGTGTCTGGGGAAAAGGGGATCCTGGGGGTTGAGCCGATGCTGGGTGTTTGGACCTTTAAGGCCCCCCGGCGGAGGCAACACACCCCTTTGGCCTCTGCTTCACACAGACGGCACCCCCGGACTGACCCACCCGGGGGAAATCGGTAGTTGCCTTTTCCTGTCTCTCTCTCCCTCCAGCCTTCGTCTTTCTCTCACTTTCCGCCTTTCCTGTCTTCTCCTAGCTTCCGTTTACTTCCAATTTTTCCAGGCAGCAAGGGTTAACCTTGTGTGAATAACCAACCTAGGTTATCTCATATTTGGTTATAGTGATAACGTACAACTGGCGTTTGCAGGACCTGTTCTTACAGTCCCTGTAACGTCCCCTTGTAGGGCTCCACGGTGGGTGGTTATCGTTATTGCCGAAAATTACATTATTCTATGGCTAGTTCCTTCCCTCCCCTCCTTGATCGCCCTCACAAAAGAGGGCGCACCGAAGATGTATTCAAGTTCTTTGGTCGTGAAAGAGCCAACTTCCCACGATTTCATGTGATTCACTCTGAAAAGTCAGACACACAAGTGCGTGCAATCTCCCCATTTCTAGTATCGAAGTCTTTAACTGACGCCCTTGGTCCAGGTTACAAGGCGACAAGGATGGCAAGTGGAGATCTCCTCTTGGAGCTCCAGGATCTGAAACAATTTGAAAAGTTATCCAGTCTCGTGTCATTTGGGGACGTTCAAGTGACAGTGACTCCGCACCGCACTATGAACACTTCACGCGGCGTTGTCTCAGATGATGACCTGCTTCAGCTGACAGAGGCAGAGCTCCTAGAGGGCTTCAATGAGCAAAATGTTGTTAATGTGAAAAGAATAAAGATGAGGCGCGATGGTAAAGAAATTGCAACTAAACACCTAATTCTCACCTTCAATTCAAGTGTCCTGCCCGAATCAATTGAGGCCGGATACATAAAGCTCCGTGTCAGGCCTTACGTGCCTAATCCACTCCGATGTTTCAAATGCCAGCGCTTCGGCCACAGCTCGCAGAGCTGCCGAGGCCGCCAAACTTGTGCTAAATGCAGTGCCAAAGAACACACCACTGAAACCTGTGAGAACGCTCTCCGCTGTGTAAACTGCGATGGGGAGCACGCCGCGTACTCGCGGTCGTGCCCATCCTGGAAGAAAGAAAAGGAAATTGTTACAATTAAAGTCAAGGAAAATATCACTTTCAAAGAGGCACGCAGGCGGGTTTCATACCTGCCCAAGAAAACCTTTGCCGATGTGGCGCGTCAGGGGGCAGCGTCACAACGGCCTCCGGCGGCTGTCCGACCCTCAAGCAGTGAGTCGGTAGTTACGCCATCTGCCCCCGCGGCGGTTGCAGCTAGCGCTGCTCCGTCAACCGAGGAGAAGGGATCATCGACCCTGAAGGTGGGCGCAGCCGAGGCTGCCTCAACCTCCCAGGTCCCTTCCAGCGCTGGCAACGGCCGGCGCAGCCATATCCCCCAGGGAACCCCATCGACCTCCGGGCTGGTGGGCGCAGGGGTCTTGCCCTCCAAGGCGGGACCTTCCCTGGTAACTTCTCGCTCACAAGAGCAGGTGTCCGGCGCCTCACAAGAGGCAATGGACACTACACCTATCGTCCAGGGGCGCCAAGCGCCTAAGGAGCGGCGAGGTTCACTCGAACGCTCCAGAAAGGGCAAAACTCCCGTTACAGGGCCTCGAAAGGGCTCTGTAATTTAATCACTGTAATTTCCATAAACACTACTTCTGTTTCTGTACACACAGCACATATTATCTCCCAATATGGATACACAAATAATTCAATGGAACGTCAGAGGTCTTCTCAGAAACCTTGATGACGTGCAAGAGCTCATTCAAAAACACAATCCAAAAGTGCTGTGTCTACAGGAAACACACTTAAAACCAAAACACACAAATTTTCTTCGACAGCACATTACTTTCCGCAAAGATCGCGATGATGCTATGGCATCATCTGGCGGTGTTGCCATTGTAATTCAAAAAAGCATAGCGTGTCAATGTTTACAGCTACGAACGGCCCTCGAAGCAGTAGCGGTTCGAGTTGTCCTGCTGAACAAACTCATCACTATTTGTTCGATTTACGTACCCCCGCATTACCAACTAAACAAACATGAATTTCAGTCCTTGATAGATCAATTGCCAGAACCTTATCTTGTTCTTGGCGATTTCAATGCACACAGCAGCTTGTGGGGAGACTCTCGTATTGATGCGCGAGGTCGTCTCGTTGAGCAGTTCCTTTTTTCTTCCGGAGCGTGCCTTCTCAATAAGAAAGAACCCACATATTACTCTCTTGCAAACAGAACTTTTTCGTCAATAGATCTTAGTATAGTTTCCGCGTCTATACTGCCCGAACTCGAATGGGAAGTTACGAGCAATCCTTACGGGAGTGATCACTTCCCCGTACTGCTAAGAACATCTAAAGAAAATGAATATCATCCGCAAGCCCCTAGGTGGAAGATACACACAGCCGACTGGGAGAAATTCCGAACACTTACTAACATCTCGCTGGCTGATATGTCTTCTTTAGAAATCGATGCAGCTGTGGAGTACTTTACAGCCTTCATCATAGATGCCGCAACTAAATGTATATCACAAGTAAATGGATTGGCAGGCAAACGGCGTGTCCCCTGGTGGAACGATGATTGTAGGATCGCTCGTAAGAAACAAAATAAAGCGTGGGGGTTACTACGCGCCTCCCCCACTGCGGAGAATCTTATCAATTTTAAAAAAGTAAAATCCCAAGGCAGGCGAACCCGCCGACAGGCCAGAAGAGAGAGCTGGCAGAACTTTTTAACAGGTATCAACTCGTATACAGATGAGGCCAAAGTCTGGAACAGGGTTAGTAGAATAAGAGGGCGACAAACATACTCCCTCCCTTTAGTAAACACACAAGGCGAAACCCTGCAAGACCAGGCAGATTCACTTGGGGAGCACTTTGAGCGTGTGTCAAGCTCAATCAATTATTCCCAGTCCTTTCTTAAACATAAAGAAATAATAGAACGTCAGCCAATCATGCGGAAATCCAGGCAGAATGAACAGTATAACCGGCCTTTCGGTATTGCCGAGTTGAGAGCTGCCTTGAACACATGTAAAAGCACTGCACCGGGACCAGACAGAGTCATGTATGACATGATCAGGCACCTACATACTGACACACAAGTTACACTTCTTACACTATACAATACTATTTGGGCTTCGGGATACCTCCCATCCACATGGAAAGAAGCGATTGTGGTTCCTGTCCTAAAGCAGGGAAAAGACCCTTCCTTGGCGGCTACTTACCGTCCGATAGCTCTAACTAATTGTCTGTGTAAGCTTTTTGAAAAAATGATAAATAGCAGACTTATACATTTCCTTGAGCTCAACAATATACTCGATCCTTATCAGTGTGGATTCCGAGAAGGGCGGTCCACAACCGATCATCTTGTGCGCATGGAAGGAAATATCCGCGATGCCTTTATACATAAACAGTTTCTTCTATCGATATTCCTCGATATGGAGAAGGCATATGACACGGCATGGCGTTACGGGATCTTACGAGACCTGTCGGAAATTGGCATCCGTGGAAATATGCTGAACACAATTGAAAGCTATTTGACAAATCGTACCTTCCGAGTAAAAGTCGGCAATGAACTCTCACGTCCCTTTACGCAAGAAACTGGTGTACCCCAGGGAGGCGTGCTCAGCTGCACTCTCTTTATCGTAAAGATGAACACGCTACGTGCTTCACTACCACCTGCCATTTTTTATTCCGTATACGTAGATGATATACAAATAGGCTTCAAATCCTGCAACCTTACAGTATGCGAAAGACAGGTACAGCAGGGCTTGAACAGGGTTTCCAAGTGGGCAGACGAAAACGGATTTAAGGTCAACCCCCACAAAAGTGCTTGTGTTCTCTTCACAAGAAAGAGAGGCCTGGTCCTAGATCCTTGTGTAGAACTGGGCGGACACCAAATTCCTGTCAGCAAAGAACACAAATTCCTTGGTGTTATTCTTGACTCTAGGCTCACTTTCATTCCTCACATAAAACATGTTAAAGAAAAATGTCTAAAAACAATGAACCTACTTAAAATCCTATCATACACAACATGGGGTAGTGACAGGAAGTGCCTGTTGAATCTTTACAGGAGCCTAGTTCGGTCGCGAATAGACTATGGAGCCGCAGTGTATCACTCTGCCGCCCCGAGCGCGCTAAAGATGTTAGACCCCGTACACCATCTGGGAATCCGTCTGGCCACTGGGGCATTTAGAACAAGCCCTGTTGAAAGTTTGTATGTTGAGTCCGATGAGTGGTCACTCCATTTTCGGAGAACTTACATCAGCTTCAACTATTTTCTGAAAGTGCGCTCTAATAAGGAACATCCGTGTTTCACAACCGTTAACGACTTGACATGTGAAACACTTTTTCATAACAGACCCTCTGTGAGACGTCCTTTCTCACTGCGTGCAAGAGAACTTAGCACGGAAATGGATGTCCCAATTCTCGACCAACGCCTAATGCCTCCAGCTAAGCTAGTACCACCCTGGGAGTGGCAGCTGATAGAATGTGACACATCCTTTGTACAGGTCACTAAACATGCGTCAGAGACACATATCAAAATGCACTTCTTAGAGCTCCAGTACAAGTACTCGTGCACAGAGTTTTATACGGACGCTTCTAAGTCGCATGCCGGGGTGTCCTACGCAGCCATTGGCCCATCCTTCTCGGAATCCGGTGTACTGCACCCTGAAACAAGCATATTTACGGCTGAGGCCTATGCACTACTGTCGGCTATGAAACATATCAGAAAATCAAATGTTCAAAAAACAATTTTATTTACAGACTCCTTAAGCGTGGTAAAAGCCTTGAAGTCACACTCCCCGCAGGGGCGTCTGCGTCAGCAGGCGTTTGGTGTGTGGCGACACCACGGACCCGAGCACACGAGGGTTGGACCCTCCCGCGTGTAGCCGTGCGCGGCTTAGCCGTGTCCGGGGAAAAGGGGATCCTGGGGGTTGAGCCAATGCCGGGTGTTTGGACCTTTACGGCCCCTCGGCGGCGGCAACACACCCCTTTGGCCTCGGCTTCACGTAGACGGCACCCCCGGACTGACCCACCCGGGGGAAATCGGTAGTTGCCTTTTCCTGTCTTTCTCTACCTACAATCTTCGTCTTTTCCTTACTTTCCACCTTTCCTGTCTCCTTCTCATTTCTTTATTACTTCCGACCTTCCTGGCAGCAAGGGTTAACCTTGTGTGAGTAGCCAACCTTGGTTATATCATATTAGGTTATAGTGGCAACGTACAGCTGGCGTTTGCAGGCCCTGTTTTTCAGGCCCTGCAGCGTCCCCTTGTTGGACTCCATGGTGGGTGGCTGGCGTTGCTGCCGAAATTTCACATATATTTATGGATAGCTCTTTTCCTCCATTCCGTGATCGCCCTCAGAAAAGAGGGCGCACCGATGAAGTTTTTCAGTTTTTCGGACGCCAAGTCCACAACTTCCCACGTTTCCACGTAGTTCACTCGGAAAAACCCGGCAAACCAGTGCGCACTATTTCACCGTTCCTTGTATCAAAGACTTTGACTGATGTTTTTGGAGCCGGATATAAGGCGACCAGGATGGCAAGCGGTGATCTCCTCCTTGAGCTCCGCGATAAGAAAGAATACGAGCAACTGTCTAAGCTTGTGTCATTTGGGGATAACCAACTAACAGTAACCCCGCACCGTACTATGAACACCACCCGGGGCGTTGTCTCGGACGATGATTTGCTGGAGCTCACTGAGGCTGAGCTCTTGGAGGGCTTCAGTGAACAAAATGTTATAGATGTCAAAAGAATTAAGATAAGACGAGATGGAAAAGAAATCCAAACGAAACACTTGATAATCACCTTCGGTTCGAGTGTCCTGCCCGAGTCAATCGAGGCAGGATACATTAAGCTCCGTGTTAGGCCATACGTGCCAAACCCCCTGAGATGTTTCAAATGCCAACGTTTTGGCCACAGCTCGCAGAGCTGCCGAGGCCGCCAAACGTGTGCAAAATGCAGTGCCCATGAACACACGTCTGAAGCTTGCACGAACTCTTTGCATTGTGTAAACTGTGATGGAGAGCACGCCGCGTACTCGCGGTCGTGCCCATCTTGGAAAAAAGAAAAAGAAATTGTCACGATCAAAGTGAAAGAAAATATATCATTCAAGGAGGCACGTAGGCGGGTGGCATACCTGCCTAAGAACACATTTGCCGAAGTGGCGCGTCAGGGGGCAGCGCCACAACGGCCTCCGGCGGCTGTCCCACCCACACTCAGTGAGGCGGCAGTGACGCCATCCGCCCCCTCGGCGGCTGCAGCTAACGCTGCTACGCCAACACAGCAGACGGGGCCATCGATCCCGAAGGTGGGCGCAGCCGAGGCTGCCCCAACCTCCCCGGCCCAATCCAGCGCTGGCAACAGCCGGCGCAGCCAGACCCATCAGGGAGCCCCATCGACCTCCGGTCTGGTGGGCGCAAGGATCTTGCCTTCCCAGGCAGGACCCTCACAGAAAGCTCGCTCGCAAGAGCATGTGTCCAGCGCCTCCCAAGAGGCAATGGACACTACAACTGTCCTGACGGCGCGCCAAGCGCCTAAGGAGCGGCGAGGCTCCCTCGAACGCTCCAGAAAGGGCAAAACCCCGATTACAGGGCCTCGAAAGAGCTCTGTAATCTAAGACATCTTTCAGTTTCCGTACACACAGCACCAACTTACTTTAAATATGGATACACAAATCATACAGTGGAACGTCAGAGGTCTTCTTAGGAACCTTGATGATGTGCAAGAGATTATACACAAACACAATCCAAAAGTGCTGTGTCTACAGGAAACACACCTCAAATCACAACACACAAACTTTCTCCGACAGCATGTTACTTTTCGCAAAGATCGCGATGATGCAATCGCATCATCGGGAGGTGTTGCAATTGTAATCCAAAAGAGCATAGCATGTCAACATTTACAGCTACGAACGGCCCTTGAAGCAGTGGCGGTTCGAATTGTTTTGCTAAACAAACTTATCACTATTTGCTCGATTTATATACCTCCACACTACAAACTAAGCAAACATGAATTTCAGTCCTTCATAGATGAATTGCCAGAACCGTACGTTGTACTTGGGGATTTCAATGCGCACAACAGCCTGTGGGGCGACTCTCGTATAGATGCGCGAGGTCGCCTTGTTGAACAGTTCCTCTTCTCTTCTGGTGCATGCCTGCTGAATAAGAAGGCACCCACATATTATTCTCTCGCCAACAGAACATTTTCATCAATTGACCTCAGCCTAGTTTCCCCGTGTATACTGCCTGAACTCGTATGGGAAGTTATGAACAATCCTTACGGAAGCGACCACTTCCCAATCCTGCTTAGAACACCTGAAGTAAAGGAATATCCACCACAGGCTCCTAGGTGGAAAATTGACACTGCCGACTGGGAAAAATTCCGAACTCTATCTTGTATTTCTTGGGATGACATGTCCTCGCTAGGAATTAACGCTGCTGTCGAATATTTTACAGCCTTCGTAATAGATGCCGCATCTAAATGTATATCACAAGTAAATGGCCTGTCGTGCAAACCGCGTGTTCCGTGGTGGAATGACGATTGTAGGATCGCACGTAAAAATCAGAACAAAGCGTGGGGGTTGCTACGCGCCTCCCCCACTGCGGAGAATCTTATTAACTTTAAAAAAGAAAAATCCCAAGGCAGGAGAAGCCGCCGACAGGCCAGAAGAGAGAGCTGGCAGAAATTTTTAACAGGTATCAACTCGTATACAGATGAGGCCAAAGTCTGGAACAGGGTTAGTAGAATAAGAGGGCGACAAACATACTCCCTCCCTTTAGTAAACACACAAGGCGAAACCCTGCAAGACCAGGCAGATTCACTAGGGGAGCACTTTGAGCGTGTGTCAAGCTCAATCAATTATTCCCAGTCCTTTCTTAAGCATAAAGAAATAATAGAACGTCAGCCAATCATACGGAAATCCAGGCAGAATGAACAGTATAACCGGCCTTTCGGTATTGCCGAGTTGAGAGCTGCCTTGAACACATGTAAAAGCACTGCACCGGGACCAGACAGAGTCATGTATGACATGATCAGGCACCTACATACTGACGCACAAGTTACACTTCTTACACTATACAATACTATTTGGGCTTCGGGGTACCTCCCATCCACATGGAAAGAAGCGATTGTGGTTCCTGTCCTAAAGCAGGGAAAAGACCCTTCCTTGGCGGCTAGTTACCGTCCGATAGCTCTAACTAATTGTCTGTGTAAGCTTTTTGAAAAAATGATAAATCGCAGACTTATACATTTCCTTGAGCTCAAAAATATACTCGATCCTTATCAGTGTGGATTCCGAGAAGGGCGGTCCACAACCGATCATCTTGTGCGCATGGAAGGAAATATCCGCGATGCCTTTATACATAAACAGTTTTTTCTATCGATATTCCTCGATATGGAGAAGGCATATGACACGGCATGGCGTTACGGGATCTTACGAGACCTGTCGGCAATTGGCATCCGTGGAAATATGCTGAACACAATTGAAAGCTATTTGTCAAATCGTACCTTCCGAGTAAAAGTCGGCAATGAACTCTCACGTCCCTTTACGCAAGAAACTGGTGTACCCCAGGGAGGCGTGCTCAGCTGCACTCTCTTTATCGTAAAGATGAACACGCTACGTGCTTCACTACCACCTGCCATTTTTTATTCCGTATACGTAGATGATATACAAATAGGCTTCAAATCCTGCAACCTTACAGTATGCGAAAGACAGGTACAGCAGGGCTTGAACAAGGTTTCCAAGTGGGCAGACGAAAACGGATTTAAGGTCAACCCCCACAAAAGTGCTTGTGTTCTCTTCACAAGAAAGAGAGGCCTGGTCCTAGATCCTTGTGTAGAACTGGGCGGACACCAAATTCCTGTCAGCAAAGAACACAAATTCCTTGGTGTTATTCTTGACTCTAGGCTCACTTTCATTCCTCACATAAAACATGTTAAAGAAAAATGTCTAAAAACAATGAACCTACTTAAAATCCTATCATACACAACATGGGGCAGTGACAGGAAGTGCCTGTTGAATCTTTACAGGAGCCTAGTTCGGTCGCGAATAGACTATGGAGCCGCAGTGTATCACTCTGCCGCCCCGAGCACGCTAAAGATGTTAGACCCCGTACACCATCTGGGAATCCGTCTGGCCACTGGGGCATTTAGAACAAGCCCTGTTGAAAGTTTGTATGTTGAGTCCGATGAGTGGTCACTCCATTTTCGGAGAACTTACATCAGCTTCAACTATTTTCTGAAAGTGCGCTCTAATAAGGAACATCCGTGTTTCACAACCGTTAACGACTTGACATGTGAAACACTTTTTCATAACAGACCCTCTGTGAGACGTCCTTTCTCACTGCGTGCAAGAGAACTTAGCACGGAAATGGATGTCCCAATTCTCGACCAACGCCTAATGCCTCCAGCTAAGCTAGTACCTCCCTGGGAGTGGCAGCTGATAGAATGTGACACATCCTTTGTACAGGTCACTAAACATGCGTCAGAGACACATATCAAAATGCACTTCTTGGAGCTCCAGTACAAGTACTCGTGCACAGAGTTTTATACGGACGCTTCTAAGTCGCATGCCGGGGTGTCCTACGCAGCCATTGGCCCATCCTTCTCGGAATCCGGTGTACTGCACCCTGAAACAAGCATATTTACGGCTGAGGCCTATGCACTACTGTCGGCTATGAAACATATCAGAAAATCAAATGTTCAAAAAACAATTTTATTTACAGACTCCTTAAGCGTGGTAAAAGCCTTGAAGTCACACTGTAAACACAGAAACCCCGTAATTATTGAGCTCTATTCCGTCCTCTGTAGAGCGTATATGTCTAACCAGCATGTCATTATATGCTGGGTGCCTGGACATAGGGGCATCGAGGGTAACGTTCTAGCAGACCAGATGGCCACATCAATTTCATTGCATACAGTCAGTCCTACTGCTTCGGTCCCTGTCACGGACCTGAAGCCTTTCTTAAGAAGGAAACTGCGAAACCACTGGCAACGTAAGTGGGACGTAGAAGTAAATAACAAACTGCACGTGATAAAGCCACAGTTAGGTTCTTGGCCCTCCGTAACAAAATCACGGCGAACAGATGTCCTATTCTGTCGCCTCAGAATAGGACACACATTTGGTACACACAACTTCTTACTCACTGAAAATGATCCTCCAACCTGCGGTAGATGCGGGGAGAGGCTGACCGTCCTCCATGTCCTCCTGGAGTGTCGGAAAGCCGAATCTGACAGAAAGAAACATTTTCCGTTAGCATACCGGCAGCATATTCCCCTTCATCCTGTAATGTTACTCGGCCCAGAACCGCTCTTCGACACTAACGCAGTCCTAAGTTATCTGAAAGATGTTGTGTTGCATGTTGTTAGCCCAACATGTTCGTAGCGTCTCCTCTCTTCAGAGGATGGCGCTGCGATAGTTCTTTCGTGTAGCACGTGCCTCTAGGCCCTTGTGTTTGAAGGGCTCTGGCGAGGCAACAGTGCTCCAGGCATTTTTACCATCTCATATATTTTCTATTCTGCATCATTCTTTCACGATGGATTTTAGTGTTCATAGTATTCGTCATCTGTCATCGCCATAATTTTATAACAAGTTAATTTTACGCACTCTACAGCGAATATTTTCAGGCCACTTTACAGCCAAGTCACATCTTCCATAATACATCGTCAACATTACAACTTGTCATGGCGCTCTTTGGCCAAACCTGGCCCTTGCGCCACAAAAAACCACACATCATCATCATTGAAGTCACACTGTAAACACAGAAACCCCGTAATTATTGAGCTCTATTCCGTCCTCTGTAGAGCGTATATGTCTAACCAGCATGTCATTATATGCTGGGTGCCTGGACATAGGGGCATCGAAGGTAACGTTCTAGCAGACCAGATGGCCACATCAATTTCATTGCATACAGTCAGTCCTACTGCTTCGGTCCCTGTTACGGACCTGAAGCCTTTCTTAAGAAGGAAACTGCGAAACCACTGGCAACGTAAGTGGGACGTAGAAGTAAATAACAAACTGCACGTGATAAAGCCACAGTTAGGTTCTTGGCCCTCCGTAACAAAATCACGGCGAACAGATGTCTTATTCTGTCGCCTCAGAATAGGACACACATTTGGTACACACAACTTTTTACTCACTAAAAATGATCCTCCAACTTGCGGTAGATGCGGGGAGAGGCTGACCGTCCTCCATGTCCTCCTGGAGTGTCGGAAAGCCGAATCTGACAGAAAGAAACATTTTCCGTTAGCATACCGGCAGCATATTCCCCTTCATCCTGTAATGTTACTCGGCCCAGAACCGCTCTTCGACACTAACGCAGTCCTAAGTTATCTGAAAGATGTTGTGTTGCATGTTGTTAGCCCAACATGTTCGTAGCGTCTCCTCTCTTCAGAGGATGGCGCTGCGATAGTTCTTTCGTGTAGCACGTGCCTCTAGGCTCTTGTGTTTGAAGGGCTCTGGCGAGGCAACAGTGCTCCAGGCATTTTTACCATCTCATATATTTTCTATTCTGCATCATTCTTTCACGATGGATTTTAGTGTTCATAGTATTCGTCATCTGTCATCGCCATAAGTTTATAACAAGTTAATTTTACGCACTCTACAGCGAATATTTTTAGGCCACTTTACAGCCAAGTCACATCTTCCATAATACATCGTCAACATTACAACTTGTCATGGCGCTCTTTGGCCAAACCTGGCCCTTGCGCCACAAAAAACCACACATCATCATCATCAGGTGGTGTAGCCATTGTCCTGCCAGGTGGTATAGCAGCCAGAGAAGTTCCCATTAACACTCACATAGAAGCCGTTGCTGTCACCGTTTTAGCTCACAAAACCATCACGATTTGTCCAGTATACATTCCGCCGCATTTACATTTTACCGTAAGAGACCTAGAGTTAATTTTAAACCAGCTACCCGAACCATTTTTATTAGCCGGTGATTTTAATTCACATAACACGTTGTGGGGTAGCAAAACAACTGACACCAGGGGTCAAACACTTGAAGATTTTATCCTAACAAACGACATATCCCCCGCAGGGGCGTCTGCGCAAGCAGGCGTTTGGTGTGTTGCGACACCACGGACCCGAGCACACGGGGGTTGGACCCTCCCGCGTGTAGCCGTGCGCGGCTTAGCCGTGTCCGGGGAAAAGGGGATCCTGGGGGTTGAGCCAATGCCGGGTGTTTGGACCTTTACGGCCCCTCGGCGGCGGCAACACACCCCTTTGGCGTCGGCTTCACGTAGACGGCACCCCCGGACTGACCCACCCGGGGGAAATCGGCAGTCGCCTTTTCCTGTCCTCTCCAATCTTCGTCTTTCTCTCTCGTCTTTTTCATCTTTCCTGTCTTCTCATTACTTCTCCTCACTTCCTAGTTTCCCGGCGGCAAGGGTTAACCTTGTGTAGCTAGCCAGCCTTGGTTATGCTGTATTTGGTTATAGCAGCGATGTACGGCTGGCGTTGGCAGGGTTTCTCTAGCAGGAACTTCTGTCACGTCCCCCTGTTGGGCTCCATGGTGGGTGGTCGGCATCGCGGCCGAAAACCCTACTGTACTCATGGAAAACGCTTTTCCTAAACTCCCTGATCGCCCTCACAAACGAGGGCGCACCGGAGATCTCTTTCAGTTTTTTGGACGACAAGTCCAGAACTTTCCTAAATATCACGTGATCCACTCAGAAAACCCAGATAAACTAGTGCGTAACATCTCACCGTTCCTTGTTTCGAAGTCTTTAACTGAAGTTTTTGGAACAGGATATAAGGCGTCTAGAATGACAAGTGGTGATCTTCTCTTGGAGCTCCACGATAAGAAGCAGTACGAGAAACTGCCGAAACTCGTCTCATTTGGCGAAACCCAAATAACAGTAACTCCGCACCATACCATGAACACCACCCGCGGCGTTGTCTCGGACGATGACATGCTAGAACTCACTGAAGCTGAACTCTTGGAGGGCTTCAGTGAACAGAATGTAATAAATGTTAAGCGAATTAAGATCAGGCGAGACGGTAAAGAGATCAACACGAAACACCTGATACTCACGTTCGGTTCAAGTGTCCTCCCCGAGTCCATCGAGGCCGGTTATATCAAACTTCGTGTCAGGCCATACGTGCCAAATCCTCTCAGATGCTTTAAATGCCAAAGGTTCGGCCACAGTTCACAGAACTGTCGAGGCCGGCTGACATGTGCCAAGTGTAGTGACACTGAACATTCCTCCGAAACATGCCAGAAGACTCCACATTGTGTCAACTGTGATGGCGAGCACGCCGCATACTCGCGCGCCTGCCCGTCCTGGAAAAGAGAAAAAGAGATTGTGACAATCAAAGTCAAAGAAAATATATCTTTCAAGGAGGCACGTAGGCGGGTGTCATACCTGTCTAAGAGCAGCTTTGCCGATGTGGCGCGTAAGGGGGCAGCGTCGCAACGGCCTCCGGCGGCTGTCAGACCCACAGGCAGTGAGTCGGCAGTTACGCCATCTGCCCCCGCGGCGGTTGCAGCTAGCGCTGCTCCGTCAACCGAGGAGAAGGGACCATCCACCCCAAAGGTGGGTGCAGCCGAGGCTGCCCCAACCTCCGAGGCCCCTTCCAGCGCTGGCAACGTCCAGCGCAGCCAAATCCCTCAGGGAACCCCATCGACCTCCGGGCTGGTGGGCGCAGGGGTCTTGCCCTCCAAGGCGGGACTCCCTCTGAAAACCTCTCGCTCGCAAGAGCGCTTGTCCGGCGCCTCACATGAGGCAATGGACACTACACCTGACCCCAAGGCGCACCAAACGCCTAAGGAGCGTCGAGAATCGCTCGAACGCTTCAGAAAGAACAAAACACCTATTACAGGGCCTCGAAAGGGCTCTGTAATATAAGGCATCCACTCCGTCTCCGTAAACACAGCACCAATTCACCTTAAACATGGATACACAAATCATCCAATGGAACATCAGAGGTCTCCTTAGAAACCTTGATGATTTGAAAGAACTCATCCACAAACATAATCCAAAAGTGCTGTGTGTACAGGAAACTCACTTAAAATCTAAACGCACAAACTTTCTCCGTACGTATCTTACGTTTCGCAAAGATCGCGATGATGCCGTCGCATCATCGGGTGGTGTTGCGATTCTTACTCATAGAAGTATAGCATGTCAACCTTTACAGATACAAACGCCCCTTGAAGCAGTGGCGGTTCGAGTTGTCCTACTAAACAAACTCATCACCATTTGCTCCCTTTACATACCCCCGCATTACCAACTGAACAAACATGAATTTCACTCCTTGATCGATCAATTGCCAGAACCATATGCTGTTCTTGGCGATTTCAATGCGCACAGCTCTCTGTGGGGCGACTCTCGTATAGATGCGCGAGGTCGCCTTGTTGAACAGTTCCTTTTCTCTTCTGGAGCGTGCCTTCTCAATAAAAAAGAGCCCACATATTACTCTCTTGCAAACCGATCCTTTTCGTCAATAGATCTCAGTATAGTCTCCCCGTCTGTACTGCCTGAACTTGAATGGGAAGTTACCGAAAACCCTTACGGTAGCGACCACTTCCCTCTACTGCTAAGATCATATAAAGAAAACGAATATCCACCATACGCTCCTAGGTGGAAGATTGAGACAGCTGATTGGGAGAAATTTCGATCTCTAACTAGTATCCAATGGGCTGACCTGTCTTCATTAGAAATTGACGCTGCAGTCGACTTTTTTACGGCATTCATAATAGATGTCGCATATAAATGCATATCAGAAGTAAAAGGCTTGGCCTGCAAACGGCGTGTCCCATGGTGGAACGACGATTGTAGGATCGCTCGTAAAAAACAGAACAGGGCGTGGGGGTTGCTACGCGCTTCTCCCACTGCAGAAAATCTAGTCAACTTTAAAAAAGTAAAATCCGAAGGCAGGCGAACCCGCCGACAGGCCAGACGAGAAAGTTGGCTGAAGTTTCTATCAAGTATTAACTCGTTCAGAGATGAGGCGAAAGCCTGGAACAGGGTCAATAGGATAAGAGGGCGACAAGCACATGCACTCCCTTTGGTAAACACAGAAGGCGATACCCTACAAGATCAGGCGGACTCACTTGGGGAGCACTTTGAGAGCGTGTCAAGTGCCAACCATTACTCGCAATCCTTTCTGAAATATAAACAAATAGAAGAATGTAAGCCACTCATGAGAAAATGTCAACAGAATAAACCATACAATTGTCCTTTTAGCATTGCCGAGTTGAGAGCTGCCTTGAGCGCATGCAAGAGCACTGCCCCGGGATCTGACAGAATCATGTATGAAATGATCAAGAACTTACATAAAGACACCCAACTTACACTACTCACACTTTTCAACACCATCTGGGATGCAGGGTACCTTCCAACCGCGTGGAAGGAAGCCATTGTAGTCCCTGTTTTGAAACAAGGCAAAGACCCTTCCTCAGTGGCAAGTTACCGCCCGATAGCCCTCACAAGTTGCGTTTGTAAGGTGTTCGAAAAAATGATAAAACGGCGACTCATCTTTTTCCTTGAACAGAGCAAAATTCTTGATCCTTATCAGTGCGGCTTCCGAGAAGGACGCTGCACAACTGACCACCTTGTACGTGTAGAAGCAAATATCCGGGACGCATTTGTACACAAACAATTCTTCTTATCCATATTCCTCGATATGGAGAAGGCGTACGATACGACGTGGCGTTACGGAATCTTAAGAGACTTGTCAGAAATGGGCATCCACGGTAATATGTTTAATATAATAAAAAGCTACCTGTCAAATCGTACCTTCCGGGTAAAAGTCGGCAATGCACTCTCACGTCCTTTTACGCAAGAAACGGGTGTACCCCAAGGAGGCGTGCTCAGCTGCACGCTATTTATCGTGAAGATGAATACGCTTCGTGCTTCACTACCACCCGCCATCTTTTACTCTGTCTACGTGGACGACATTCAAATAGCTTTCAAATCTTGTAACCTCGCAGTCTGCGAGAGACAGGTACAGCATGGCCTGAACAAAGTGTCAATGTGGGCAGACAAGAATGGGTTTAAGATCAATCCTAACAAAAGCTCTTGTGTTCTTTTTACAAGAAACAGAGGACTTATCCCAGATCCTTGCATAGAACTGCGTGGACAACAGATACCTGTAAACAAAGAACACAAATTTCTAGGTGTCATACTTGACTACAGATGATGATGATGTGTGTTGTTTTGTGGCGCAAGGGCCAGGTTTGGCCAAAGAGCGCCATGACTGGTGGTAGTGTTAAGGATGTATTCTGGAAGATGTGACTTGGCTGTAAAGTGGCCTAAAATAGTCGCTGTAAAGTGCGTAAAATCTACGTGCTATAAAATTATGGCGATGACTGATGACGAATACTATGAACTTTAAAATCCATCGTAAAAGAATGATGCAAAATAGAAAATATATAAGATTCTAAAATTCACTAGAGCACCACTGCCTCGTTAGAGCCCTTGAGACACAAGGGCTTAGAGGCATGTGCTACATAAAAAAGATTATCACAGCGGCATCCTCTGGAAAGAGGAGACGCTACGAGTGTGTGGGGCTTATAACATGTAATACAACATCTTTCAGGAAGCCCAGGACTGCGCTGGAGTCAAACAGCGGTTCTGGGCCTAGTAACATTACTGGATGAAGGGGGATGCGCTGCCGGTATGCTAAGGGAAAATGCTTCTTTCTTTCATGTTCGGCTTCCCGACACTCCAGGAGGACGTGGAGGACGGTCAGCCTCTCCCCGCATCTACCACAGGTTGGAGACTCGTTTCCGGTGAGTAAAAAGTTATGTGTGCCAAATGTGTGTCCTATTCTCAGACGACAGAATAGGACATCTGTCCGGCGTGATTTTGTTACGGAAGGCCAGAATCCTAACTGTGGCTTTATCACGTGGAGCTTATTATTTGTTTCTGCGTCCCATAGCCGTTGCCACTGGTTCCGTAGTTTCCTCCGTAAGAAGGGCTTCAGGTCTGTGACAGGAACTGCAGCGGTGGGATTAGCAGAATGCGATGTAACTGACGTGGCCATCTGGTCCGCAAGAATGTTACCTTCGATGCCCCTATGACCTGGCACCCAGCATATGATGACATGCTGATTACCTATATACGCTTTACACAGAGCAGAATAAAGTTCGTTAATTACTGGATTTTTGTGGTTTGAGAAAGCCATCAAGGCCTTCACAACACTAAGGGAATCCGTGTATATGACTGCTTTCTGGAGTTTTGATTTCCTTATATGCTTCACAGCCGACAATAGTGCGTAAGCCTCCGCCGTAAAGATACTAGTTTCCGCATGCAGTACATCGGTTTCTGAGAAGGATGGCCCGACGGCTGCATAGGACACCCCGTCGTGTGACTTCGATGCGTCTGTGTAGAACTCCGTGCAGGAGTGTTTGTGCTGGAGTTCCCGGAAATGCATCTGGATTTCAATCTCTGGAGCGTTTTTTGTAACTTCAATGAAAGATGTATCGCATTGTATCGACTGCCACTCCCAAGGAGGTAGCAGCTTGGCTGGATGCATTAGGCGAAGTTCGAGGATTGGAACATGCATTTCATGACTAAGCTCCCTCACACGCAGCGAGAAAGGCTGTCTTACGGAAGGACGATTACGAAATAGTGTAGCATATGTCATATCATTAATGGTGTTAAAACAGAGATGTTCGGGATTAGAGTGGACTTTCAAAAAATATGTTTGGCTGATGTATGTTCTCTGGATATGTAGTGACCACTCATTCGATTCTGCATATAAACTTTGTACGGGACTCGTTCTGAAAGCTCCTGTGGCTAAACGGATACCCAGATGGTGAACAGGGTCTAGCATCTTTAGTGCGCTCGGGGTGGCAGAGTGATAAATGACGGCACCGTAGTCTAGTCGTGATCGAATGAGGCTTTTATATAGATTCATTAAACACTTCCTGTCACTACCCCACGTAGTCTGGGAAAGAAGTTTCATTATGTTCATTGTTTTCAGACATTTTCCTTTAAGATATTTAATGTGGGGGACGAAAGTGAGTCTGTAGTCAAGTATGACACCTAGAAATTTATGTTCTTTGTTTACAGGTATCTGTTGTCCACACACTTCCAAGCAGGGATCCGGAACTAGGCCTCTCTTCCTTGTGAACAAAACACAAGAACTCTTATGAGGATTGATTTTGAATCCATTTTTCTCTGCCCACCCTGACACCTTGTTCAAACCATGCTGTACCTGTCTTTCGCACACTGCGAGGTTACAGGATTTGAAACCTATTTGAATGTCGTCCACGTAGACAGAGTAAAAGATGGCGGGTGGTACGGAAGCACGAAGTGTTGTCATCTTAACAATAAAGAGTGTGCAACTGAGCACGCCACCCTGGGGTACACCGGTTTCTTGTGCAAAAGGACGTGACAGCACATTGCCTACTTTCACCCGGAAGGTACGATTGGACAGGTAGCTTTTTATTACGTTTAGCATATTACCATGAATGCCCATTTCTGACAAATCTCTCAAGATTCCATACCGCCAGGTCGTATCGTACGCCTTCTCCATATCGAGGAATATCGATAAGAAGAACTGTTTGTGTACAAACGCGTCACGAATATGTCCTTCAATACGTACAAGATGGTCGGTTGTGCAGCGCCCTTCTCGGAAGCCACACTGAAAGGGATCAAGCATTTTGTTTTGTTCAAGGAAGTGGATGAGTCGCCGATTTATCATTTTTTCAAATACCTTACACATGCAGCTTGTGAGGGCTATCGGGCGGTAACTTGCCACTGAAGAAGGGTCTTTCCCTTGTTTCAAAACAGGGACCACAATGGCTTCTTTCCATGCCGTTGGAAGGTACCCTGCGTCCCAGATAGTGTTGAAGAGTGTAAGTAGTGTTACTTGTGTGTCATTGTGTAAATTTTTGAGCATGGCATACATGATTCTATCGGATCCCGGTGCAGAGGTCTTGCATGCGCTCAAGGCAGCTTTCAACTCGGCAGCACTAAAAGGGCAATTGTACGGTTCATTCTGTCGGCATTTATTGGTGAGTGGCTTGCATTCTTCGATTTGTTTATATTTTAGGAAGGATTGTGAATAATGATTTGAGCTTGATACACTCTCAAAGTGTTCTCCCAGTGAGTCGGCTTGATCTTTCAGTGTATCGCCCTGTGTATTTACTAGTGGGAGTGAATATGTTTGCCGCCCTCTAATTCTATTTACGCGGTTCCAGACTTTCGCCTCATCTGTAAACGAGTTTATACTTGATAAAAAGTTCTGCCAACTTTCTCTTCTGGCCTGCCTGCGGGTTCTCCTGCCTTGAGATTTTACTTTCTTAAAGTTGATAAGATTCTCTGCAGTGGGGGAAGCGCGTAGCAACCCCCACGCTTTGTTCTGTTTCTTACGAGCAATCCTACATTCCTCGTTCCACCACGGGACACGCCGTCTGCATCCCAAACCGCTTCCTTCAGATATGCATTTAGATGCGGCATCTATTATGAACGCTGTAAAATACTCCACAGCGGCATCGATTTCTAGAGAAGACATATCAGCCCATGAGAGTCTAGATAGATTTCGAAATTTCTCCCAGTCGGCTGTATCTATCTTCCACCTAGGAACTTGTGGGGGAAATTCATTTTCTTTAGATGTTTTTAGCAGTACGGGGAAGTGATCGCTCCCGTAAGGATTGCTCGTAACTTCCCAGTTGAGTTCGGGTAGTATAGACGCGGAGACTATACTAAGATCTATTGACGAAAAGGATCTGTTTGCAAGAGAGTAATATGTGGGTTCTTTCCTATTTAGAATGCACGCTCCAGAAGAAAAAAGGAACTGTTCAACGAGACGACCTCGCGCATCGATGCGAGAGTCTCCCCACAAGGTGCTATGCGCATTGAAATCGCCAAGAACAACATAAGGTTCTGGCAATTGATCTACATAAGATTGAAATTCGTGTTTCGTTAATTGGTAATGTGGGGGTATGTAAAGAGAGCTAATGGTGATGAGTTTGTTTAGAAGAACAGCTCGGACCGCCACTGCTTCGAGAGGCGTTTTTAGCTGTAAAAGTTGACACGCAATGTTCTTATGGATAACAATGGCGACACCACCCGATGATGCGACAGCATCATCGCGATCTTTGCGATAAGTTATGTACTGTCGGAGAAAATTTGTGTGTTTGGATTTTAGGTGTGTTTCCTGTAAACACAGCACTTTTGGATTGTGTTTTTGGATGAGTTCCTGCACATCATCTAGGTTTCTAAGAAGACCTCGGACATTCCACTGAATTATTTGTGTATCCATTTTTAAAGTAAGTTGGTGCTGTGTGTACGGAAACTGAAAGATGTCTTAGATTACAGAGCCCTTTCGAGGCCCTGTAATCGGGGTTTTGCCCTTTCTGGAGCGTTCGAGTGAGCCTCGCCGCTCCTTAGGCGCTTGGCGCGCCGTGAGGACATGTGTAGTGTCCATTGCCTCTTGGGAGGCGCTGGACACATGCTCTTGCGAGCGAGTTTTCTGTGAGGGTCCTGCCTCGGAAGGCAAGATCCCTGCGCCCACCAGCCCGGAGGTCGGTGGGGCTCCCTGAGGGATCTGGCTGCGCCGGTTGTTGCCAGCGCTGGACGGGGCCGGGGAGGTTGGGGTAGCCTCGGCTGCGCCCACCTTCGTGGTCGTTGGCCCCGCCTGCTGTGGTGGCGTAGCAGCGTTAGCTGCAGTCGCCGAGGGGGCGGATGGCGTCACTGCCGCCTCACTGGGTGTGGGACGGACAGCCGCCGGAGGCCGTTGTGGCGCTGCCCCCTGACGCGCCACTTCGGCAAAGGTGTGCTTTGGCAGGAAAGATACCCGCCTGCGTGCTTCTTTGAAACTTATGTTTTCTTTAACTTTAATCGTAACTATTTCCTTTTCTTTCTTCCAAGACGGGCACGACCGCGAGTATGCAGCGTGCTCGCCTTCACAGTTTACGCAGTGGAGAGAGTTTTCACACGATTCAGAAGTGTGCTCATTAGCACTGCATTTAGCGCAGGTTTGGCGGCCTCGGCAGCTCTGCGAGCTGTGACCGAAACGCTGGCATTTGAAGCAACGCAGGGGATTAGGGATGTATGGACGAACACGGAGCTTGATATACCCGGCCTCGATGGACTCGGGCAGGACACTTGAGTTAAAGGTGAGTATTAGGTGTTTGGTCGCAAGTTCCTTACCATCTCGCCTCATCTTGATTCTTTTGACATTTATAACATTTTGTTCACTGAAGCCCTCCAAGAGTTCAGCCTCAGAGAGCTGCAGCAAATCATCGTCTGAGACAACGCCGCGGGAGGTATTCATCGTGCGGTGCGGGGTTACTACTATTTGGGTCTCCCCAAATGATACAAGTTTAGGCAGTTTCTCAAATTGTTTGTGATCGCGGAGCTCCAGGAGGAGGTCACCGCTAGCCATCCTCGACGCCTTATATCCTGGACCAAAAACTTCGGTAAGGGACTTCGATACAAGAAATGGAGAAATTGTTCGCACTGGTTTAGCTGGTGTTTCAGAATGGATAACGTGGAAACGAGGGAAAGATTCTTTTTGCCGACCAAAAAATTTGAATACTTCATCGGTGCGCCCTCTTTTCAGAGGGCGATCAGGGAGTGTAGGGAAGGAGGTAGCCATAAACATATGTGAGATTTCGGCAGTAACGCCAGCCACCCACCGTGGAGTCCTACAAGGGGACGCTGCAGGACCTGTGAAACACGGCCTGCAAACGCCAGCTGTACATTACTACTATAACCAAATATGAAATAACCAAGGTTGGCTATCCACACAGGGTTAACCCTTGCCGCCAGGAAAAAAAGAAGTAAAAAGAAGAGAGCAGGAGACAGGAAAGGTGGAAAGTAAGAGAAAGACAAAGGTAATAGGGAGAGAGAGACAGGAAAAGGCAACTACCGATTTCCCCCGGGTGGGTCAGTCCGGGGGTGCCGTCTACGTGAAGCAGAGGCCAAAGAGGTGTGTTGCCGCCGCCGGGGGGCCGTATAGGTCCAAACACCCGGCATTGGCTCAACCTCCAGGATCCCCTTTTCCCCGGACACGGCTAAGCCGCGCACGGCTACACGCGGGAGGGTCCAACCCTCGTGTGCTCGGGTCCGTGGTGTCGCCACACACCAAACGCCTGCTTACGCAGACGCCCCTGCGGGGGTTGACTACAGACTCGCCTTCGTCCCCCACATTAAACATCTCAAAGAAAAGTGTCTAAAAACAATGAACATAATCAAACTTCTATCCCAGACTATGTGGGGTAGTGACAGGAAGTGCTTAATGAATCTCTATAAAAGCCTCATTCGATCACGACTCCCCGCAGGGGCGTCTGCGTAAGCAGGCGTTTGGTGTGTTGCGCCACCACGTACCCGAGCACACGAGGGTTGGACCCTCCCGCGTGTAGCCGTGCGCGGCTTAGCCGTGTCTGGGGAAAGGGGGATCCTGGGGGTTGAGCCGATGCTGGGTGCTTGGACCTTTAAGGCCCCCCGGCAGAGGCAACACACCTCTTTGGCCTCTGCTTCACATAGACGGCACCCCCGGACTGACCCACCCGGGGGAAATCGGTAGTTGCCTTTTCCTGTCTCTCTCTCCCTATTACCTTCGTCTTTCTCTTACTTTCCACCTTTCCTGTCTCCTGCTCTCTTCTTTTTACTTCTTTTTTTCCTGGCGGCAAGGGTTAACCCTGTGTGGATAGCCAACCTTGGTTATTTCATATTTGGTTATAGTAGTAATGTACAGCTGGCGTTTGCAGGCCGTGTTTCACAGGTCCTGCAGCGTCCCCTTGTAGGACTCCACGGTGGGTGGCTGGCGTTACTGCCGAAATCTCACATATGTTTATGGCTACCTCCTTCCCTACACTCCCTGATCGCCCTCAGAAAAGAGGGCGCACCGATGAAGTATTCAAATTTTTTGGTCGGCAAAAAGAATCTTTCCCTCGTTTCCACGTTATCCATTCTGAAACACCAGCTAAACCAGTGCGAACAATTTCTCCATTTCTTGTATCGAAGTCCCTTACCGAAGTTTTTGGTCCAGGATATAAGGCGTCGAGGATGGCTAGCGGTGACCTCCTCCTGGAGCTCCGCGATCACAAACAATTTGAGAAACTGCCTAAACTTGTATCATTTGGGGAGACCCAAATAGTAGTAACCCCGCACCGCACGATGAATACCTCCCGCGGCGTTGTCTCAGACGATGATTTGCTGCAGCTCTCTGAGGCTGAACTCTTGGAGGGCTTCAGTGAACAAAATGTTATAAATGTCAAAAGAATCAAGATGAGGCGAGATGGTAAGGAACTTGCGACCAAACACCTAATACTCACCTTTAACTCAAGTGTCCTGCCCGAGTCCATCGAGGCCGGGTATATCAAGCTCCGTGTTCGTCCATACATCCCTAATCCCCTGCGTTGCTTCAAATGCCAGCGTTTCGGTCACAGCTCGCAGAGCTGCCGAGGCCGCCAAACCTGCGCTAAATGCAGTGCTAATGAGCACACTTCTGAATCGTGTGAAAACTCTCTCCACTGCGTAAACTGTGAAGGCGAGCACGCTGCATACTCGCGGTCGTGCCCGTCTTGGAAGAAAGAAAAGGAAATAGTTACGATTAAAGTTAAAGAAAACATAAGTTTCAAAGAAGCACGCAGGCGGGTATCTTTCCTGCCAAAGCACACCTTTGCCGAAGTGGCGCGTCAGGGGGCAGCGCCACAACGGCCTCCGGCGGCTGTCCGTCCCACACCCAGTGAGGCGGCAGTGACGCCATCCGCCCCCTCGGCGACTGCAGCTAACGCTGCTACGCCACCACAGCAGGCGGGGCCAACGACCACGAAGGTGGGCGCAGCCGAGGCTACCCCAACCTCCCCGGCCCCGTCCAGCGCTGGCAACAACCGGCGCAGCCAGATCCCTCAGGGAGCCCCACCGACCTCCGGGCTGGTGGGCGCAGGGATCTTGCCTTCCGAGGCAGGACCCTCACAGAAAACTCGCTCGCAAGAGCATGTGTCCAGCGCCTCCCAAGAGGCAATGGACACTACACATGTCCTCACGGCGCGCCAAGCGCCTAAGGAGCGGCGAGGCTCACTCGAACGCTCCAGAAAGGGCAAAACCCCGATTACAGGGCCTCGAAAGGGCTCTGT
The DNA here is from genome assembly GCF_038994185.2 of Dermacentor albipictus. NCBI lineage: Eukaryota > Metazoa > Arthropoda > Arachnida > Ixodida > Ixodidae > Dermacentor > Dermacentor albipictus. Next base: position 120,468,927 of record NC_091827.1, read on the forward strand.
AATCTAAGACATCTTTCAGTTTCCGTACACACAGCACCAACTTACTTTAAAAATGGATACACAAATAATTCAGTGGAATGTCCGAGGTCTTCTTAGAAACCTAGATGATGTGCAGGAACTCATCCAAAAACACAATCCAAAAGTGCTGTGTTTACAGGAAACACACCTAAAATCCAAACACACAAATTTTCTCCGACAGTACATAACTTATCGCAAAGATCGCGATGATGCTGTCGCATCATCGGGTGGTGTCGCCATTGTTATCCATAAGAACATTGCGTGTCAACTTTTACAGCTAAAAACGCCTCTCGAAGCAGTGGCGGTCCGAGCTGTTCTTCTAAACAAACTCATCACCATTAGCTCTCTTTACATACCCCCACATTACCAATTAACGAAACACGAATTTCAATCTTATGTAGATCAATTGCCAGAACCTTATGTTGTTCTTGGCGATTTCAATGCGCATAGCACCTTGTGGGGAGACTCTCGCATCGATGCGCGAGGTCGTCTCGTTGAACAGTTCCTTTTTTCTTCTGGAGCGTGCATTCTAAATAGGAAAGAACCCACATATTACTCTCTTGCAAACAGATCCTTTTCGTCAATAGATCTTAGTATAGTCTCCGCGTCTATACTACCCGAACTCAACTGGGAAGTTACGAGCAATCCTTACGGGAGCGATCACTTCCCCGTACTGCTAAAAACATCTAAAGAAAATGAATTTCCCCCACAAGTTCCTAGGTGGAAGATAGATACAGCCGACTGGGAGAAATTTCGAAATCTATCTAGACTCTCATGGGCTGATATGTCTTCTCTAGAAATCGATGCCGCTGTGGAGTATTTTACAGCGTTCATAATAGATGCCGCATCTAAATGCATATCTGAAGGAAGCGGTTTGGGATGCAGACGGCGTGTCCCGTGGTGGAACGAGGAATGTAGGATTGCTCGTAAGAAACAGAACAAAGCGTGGGGGTTGCTACGCGCTTCCCCCACTGCAGAGAATCTTATGAACTTTAAGAAAGTAAAATCTCAAGGCAGGAGAACCCGCAGGCAGGCCAGAAGAGAAAGTTGGCAGAACTTTTTATCAAGTATAAACTCGTTTACAGATGAGGCGAAAGTCTGGAACCGCGTAAATAGAATTAGAGGGCGGCAAACATATTCACTCCCACTAGTAAATACACAGGGCAATACACTGAAAGATCAAGCCGACTCACTGGGGGAACACTTTGAGAGTGTATCAAGCTCAAATCATTATTCACAATCCTTCCTAAAATATAAACAAATCGAAGAATGCAAGCCACTCACCAATAAATGCCGACAGAATGAACCGTACAATTGCCCTTTTAGTGCTGCCGAGTTGAAAGCTGCCTTGAGCGCATGCAAGACCTCTGCACCGGGATCCGATAGAATCATGTATGCCATGCTCAAAAATTTACACAATGACACACAAATAACACTACTTACACTCTTCAACACTATCTGGGACGCAGGGTACCTTCCAACGGCATGGAAAGAAGCCATTGTGGTCCCTGTTTTGAAACAAGGGAAAGACCCTTCTTCAGTGGCAAGTTACCGCCCGATAGCCCTCACAAGCTGCATGTGTAAGGTATTTGAAAAAATGATAAATCGGCGACTCATCCACTTCCTTGAACAAAACAAAATGCTTGATCCCTTTCAGTGTGGCTTCCGAGAAGGGCGCTGCACAACCGACCATCTTGTACGTATTGAAGGACATATTCGTGACGCGTTTGTACACAAACAGTTCTTCTTATCGATATTCCTCGATATGGAGAAGGCGTACGATACGACCTGGCGGTATGGAATCTTGAGAGATTTGTCAGAAATGGGCATTCATGGTAATATGCTAAACGTAATAAAAAGCTACCTGTCCAATCGTACCTTCCGGGTGAAAGTAGGCAATGTGCTGTCACGTCCTTTTGCACAAGAAACCGGTGTACCCCAGGGTGGCGTGCTCAGTTGCACACTCTTTATTGTTAAGATGACAACACTTCGTGCTTCCGTACCACCCGCCATCTTTTACTCTGTCTACGTGGACGACATTCAAATAGGTTTCAAATCCTGTAACCTCGCAGTGTGCGAAAGACAGGTACAGCATGGTTTGAACAAGGTGTCAGGGTGGGCAGAGAAAAATGGATTCAAAATCAATCCTCATAAGAGTTCTTGTGTTTTGTTCACAAGGAAGAGAGGCCTAGTTCCGGATCCCTGCTTGGAAGTGTGTGGACAACAGATACCTGTAAACAAAGAACATAAATTTCTAGGTGTCATACTTGACTACAGACTCACTTTCGTCCCCCACATTAAATATCTTAAAGGAAAATGTCTGAAAACAATGAACATAATGAAACTTCTTTCCCAGACTACGTGGGGTAGTGACAGGAAGTGTTTAATGAATCTATATAAAAGCCTCATTCGATCACGACTAGACTACGGTGCCGTCATTTATCACTCTGCCACCCCGAGCGCACTAAAGATGCTAGACCCTGTTCACCATCTGGGTATCCGTTTAGCCACAGGAGCTTTCAGAACGAGTCCCGTACAAAGTTTATATGCAGAATCGAATGAGTGGTCACTACATATCCAGAGAACATACATCAGCCAAACATATTTTTTGAAAGTCCACTCTAATCCCGAACATCTCTGTTTTAACACCATTAATGATATGACATATGCTACACTATTTCGTAATCGTCCTTCCGTAAGACAGCCTTTCTCGCTGCGTGTGAGGGAGCTTAGTCATGAAATGCATGTTCCAATCCTCGAACTTCGCCTAATGCATCCAGCCAAGCTGCTACCTCCTTGGGAGTGGCAGTCGATACAATGCGATACATCTTTCATTGAAGTTACAAAAAACGCTCCAGAGATTGAAATCCAGATGCATTTCCGGGAACTCCAGCACAAACACTCCTGCACGGAGTTCTACACAGACGCATCGAAGTCACACGACGGGGTGTCCTATGCAGCCGTCGGGCCATCCTTCTCAGAAACCGATGTACTGCATGCGGAAACTAGTATCTTTACGGCGGAGGCTTACGCACTATTGTCGGCTGTGAAGCATATAAGGAAATCAAAACTCCAGAAAGCAGTCATATATACGGATTCCCTTAGTGTTGTGAAGGCCTTGATGGCTTTCTCAAACCACAAAAATCCAGTAATTAACGAACTTTATTCTGCTCTGTGTAAAGCGTATATAGGTAATCAGCATGTCATCATATGCTGGGTGCCAGGTCATAGGGGCATCGAAGGTAACATTCTTGCGGACCAGATGGCCACGTCAGTTACATCGCGTTCTGCTAATCCCACCGATGCAGTTCCTGTCACAGACCTGAAGCCCTTCTTACGGAGGAAACTACGGAACCAGTGGCAACGGCTATGGGACGCAGAAACAAATAATAAGCTCCACGTGATAAAGCCACAGTTAGGATTCTGGCCTTCCGTAACAAAATCACGCCGGACAGATGTCCTATTCTGTCGTCTGAGATTAGGACACACATTTGGCACACATAACTTTTTACTCACCGGAAACGAGCCTCCAACCTGTGGTAGATGCGGGGAGAGGCTGACCGTCCTCCACGTCCTCCTGGAGTGTCGGGAAGCCGAACATGAAAGAAAGAAGCATTTTCCCTTAGCATACCGGCAGCGCATCCCCCTTCATCCAGTAATGTTACTAGGCCCAGAACCGCTGTTTGACTCCAGCGCAGTCCTGGGCTTCCTGAAAGATGTTGTATTACATGTTGTAAGCCCCACACACTCGTAGCGTCTCCTCTTTCCAGAGGATGCCGCTGTGATAATCTTTTTTATGTAGCACATGCCTCTAAGCCCTTGTGTCTCAAGGGCTCTAACGAGGCAGTGGTGCTCTAGTGAATTTTAGAATCTTATATATTTTCTATTTTGCATCATTCTTTTACGATGGATTTTAAAGTTCATAGTATTCGTCATCAGTCATCGCCATAATTTTATAGCACGTAGATTTTACGCACTTTACAGCGACTATTTTAGGCCACTTTACAGCCAAGTCACATCTTCCATAATACATCCTTAACACTACCACCAGTCATGGCGCTCTTTGGCCAAACCTGGCCCTTGCGCCACAAAACAACACACAACATCATCATCGATCACGACTAGACTATGGCGCCGTGATTTACCACTCTGCCGCCCCAAGCGCACTAAGGATGCTAGACCCAGTCCACCATCTCGGAATCCGACTGGCCACTGGCGCTTTCAGAACGAGTCCCATACAAAGTTTATATGTAGAATCAAATGAGTGGTCACTTCATCTGCAGAGAACATACATCAGCCATACATATTTTCTGAAAGTCCACTCAAACCCCCAACATCCCTGTTATAATACCATTAATGACATGACATGTGCTACACTCTTTCGCAATCGTCCGTCCGTAAGACAGCCTTTCTCGCTGCGTGTGAGGGAGCTTAGCGAAGAAATGCACGTTCCACTCCTCGAGCTTCGCCTCATGCATCCAGGCAAGCTGCTACCTCCTTGGGAGTGGCAGCTCATACAATGTGATATATCGTTCGTGGAAGTCACAAAGCATGCTCCAGAGATTGAAATCAAGATGCATTTCCGGGAACTCCAGCACAAATACTCCTGCACGGAGTTCTACACAGACGCATCAAAGTCACGCGACGGGGTATCCTATGCAGCCGTCGGTCCATCCTTCTCGGAATCCGACGTACTGCACCCGGAAACTAGTATCTTTACGGCTGAGGCCTACGGACTGCTGTCGGCCGTAAAGCATATAAATAAATCACAGCTCCAGAAATCAATTATATATACGGACTCCCTCAGTGTTGTGAAGGCCTTGATGTCTTTCTGTAATCATAGAAATCCAGTATTTAATGATCTCTACTCCGCACTGTGCAAAGCATATGTATCTAACCAACATGTGATCATATGCTGGGTACCTGGACATAGGGGCATCGAGGGAAACGTTCTAGCCGACCAGATGGCCACATCAATCTCATTGCATGCAGTTAATCCTACTGCTTCGGTCCCTGTCACAGACCTGAAGCCTTTCTTACGAAGGAAACTACGAAGCCACTGGCAACGCATGTGGGACGAAGAAATCAATAATAAACTGCATGTAATAAAGCCACAATTAGGTTTCTGGCCTCCTGTAACAAAATCCCGCAGGACAGATGTCCTATTCTGCCGTCTTAGAATAGGACACACTTTGGAACACATAACTTCTTGCTCACGGGAAACGAGCCTCCAACCTGCGGTAGGTGCGGGGAGAGGCTGACCGTCCTCCACGTCTTACTGGAGTGTCGGAAAGCCGAATCTGGACGAAAGAAACATTTTCCCATAGCATACCGCCAGCACATCCCCCTTCATCCATTAATGTTACTAGGCCCAGAACCTTTATTTGACACCAACGCAGTACTAAGCTTTCTCAAAGATGTTGTCTTGCATATTTTTAGCCCCACATGTTCGTAGCGGGTCCTCTCTCCAGAGGATGCCGCTGCGATAATTATTTTGAATAGCACATGCCTCTAGGCCCTTATGGTTCAAGGGCTCTGGCGAGGCAGTAGTGCTGTAAGCAATTTAACATCTCGCACATTTTAAACATTGCATCATTCTTTTACGATGGATTTTAAAGTTCATAGTATTCGTCATCAGTCATCGCCATAATTTTATAGCACGTAGATTTTACGCACTTTACAGCGAGTATTTTAGGCCACTTTACAGCCAAGTCACATCTTCCATAATACATCCTTAACACTACCACCAGTCATGGCGCTCTTTGGCCAAACCTGGCCCTTGCGCCACAAAACAACACACATCATCATCATCATCATCATCAAACGACATATGTCTTTTAAACACCGGTGCGGCAACTTACTACTCCCCAAGCACAGGCGCTATGAGTTGCTTAGATCTGGCACTATGCTCTCCATCCCTCTTTGACGATTTTCAGTGGAGTGTGATTGATAACCCCTACGGTAGTGACCATATGCCTGCTGTCATTAAAAGAAAATCTCCTTCTCCTACCATACCATTAAGACCACCCTGTTGGAAACTCCACCTAGCAGACTGGCCTCTCTTTACTGAAAAGGCCAGTCTGGATAACATATCAGATGAGCTGACCATAGATGAAATGAATGATAAGATCACCACCTGTGTACTTGCTGCCGCAGCAGAAACAATCCCACAATCGTCTGGCTTCCTAAGAAAAAACCTAAAACCCTGGTGGACGAAGGAATGCACACAAACAAAAAAACTACAAAACAAAGCGTGGGGTATCTTTCGGCGATACCCAACACAAGACAATCTACTCTCCTTCAAAAAAGCAAAAGCGAAAGCCAGATACACACGCAGACAAGCCGAAAGACAGTCCTGGAAAAATTATGTCTCTTCAATAAATAGCTCGATAACTTCCAAAAGAATGTGGGATCAGGTTCGTAAGCTTAGAGGCGACCACGCTCCTTACACGATACCCATACTTTCACCCCCAGACACGCAAACAAATTTAGTAGAACAAGCAGACATATTAGGGCAGCACTTTCATGATATATCAAGCTCAGTAAACTACTCCGCAGAACCCCGCAGGGGCGTATGCGTAAGCAGGCGTTTGGTGTGTTGCGCCACCACGTACCCGAGCACACGAGGGTTGGACCCTCCCGCGTGTAGCCGTGCGCGGCTTAGCCGTGTCTGGGGAAAGGGGGATCCTGGGGGTTGAGCCGATGCTGGGTGCTTGGACCTTTAAGGCCCCCCGGCGGAGGCAACACACCCCTTTGGCCTCTGCTTCACATAGACGGCACCCCCGGACTGACCCACCCGGGGGAAATCGGTAGTTGCCTTTTCCTGTCTCTCTCTCCCTATTACCTTCGTCTTTCTCTTACTTTCCACCTTTCCTGTCTCCTGCTCTCTTCTTTTTACTTCTTTTTTTCCTGGCGGCAAGGGTTAACCCTGTGTGGATAGCCAACCTTGGTTATTTCATATTTGGTTATAGTAGTAATGTACAGCTGGCGTTTGCAGGCCGTGTTTCACAGGTCCTGCAGCGTCCCCTTGTAGGACTCCACGGTGGGTGGCTGGCGTTACTGCCGAAATCTCACATATGTTTATGGCTACCTCCTTCCCTACACTCCCTGATCGCCCTCAGAAAAGAGGGCGCACCGATGAAGTATTCAAATTTTTTGGTCGGCAAAAAGAATCTTTCCCTCGTTTCCACGTTATCCATTCTGAAACACCAGCTAAACCAGTGCGAACAATTTCTCCATTTCTTGTATCGAAGTCCCTTACCGAAGTTTTTGGTCCAGGATATAAGGCGTCGAGGATGGCTAGCGGTGACCTCCTCCTGGAGCTCCGCGATCACAAACAATTTGAGAAACTGCCTAAACTTGTATCATTTGGGGAGACCCAAATAGTAGTAACCCCGCACCGCACGATGAATACCTCCCGCGGCGTTGTCTCAGACGATGATTTGCTGCAGCTCTCTGAGGCTGAACTCTTGGAGGGCTTCAGTGAACAAAATGTTATAAATGTCAAAAGAATCAAGATGAGGCGAGATGGTAAGGAACTTGCGACCAAACACCTAATACTCACCTTTAACTCAAGTGTCCTGCCCGAGTCCATCGAGGCCGGGTATATCAAGCTCCGTGTTCGTCCATACATCCCTAATCCCCTGCGTTTCTTCAAATGCCAGCGTTTCGGTCACAGCTCGCAGAGCTGCCGAGGCCGCCAAACCTGCGCTAAATGCAGTGCTAATGAGCACACTTCTGAATCGTGTGAAAACTCTCTCCACTGCGTAAACTGTGAAGGCGAGCACGCTGCATACTCGCGGTCGTGCCCGTCTTGGAAGAAAGAAAAGGAAATAGTTACGATTAAAGTTAAAGAAAACATAAGTTTCAAAGAAGCACGCAGGCGGGTATCTTTCCTGCCAAAGCACACCTTTGCCGAAGTGGCGCGTCAGGGGGCAGCGCCACAACGGCCTCCGGCGGCTGTCCGTCCCACACCCAGTGAGGCGGCAGTGACGCCATCCGCCCCCTCGGCGACTGCAGCTAACGCTGCTACGCCACCACAGCAGGCGGGGCCAACGACCACGAAGGTGGGCGCAGCCGAGGCTACCCCAACCTCCCCGGCCCCGTCCAGCGCTGGCAACAACCGGCGCAGCCAGATCCCTCAGGGAGCCCCACCGACCTCCGGGCTGGTGGGCGCAGGGATCTTGCCTTCCGAGGCAGGACCCTCACAGAAAACTCGCTCGCAAGAGCATGTGTCCAGCGCCTCCCAAGAGGCAATGGACACTACACATGTCCTCACGGCGCGCCAAGCGCCTAAGGAGCGGCGAGGCTCACTCGAACGCTCCAGAAAGGGCAAAACCCCGATTACAGGGCCTCGAAAGGGCTCTGTAATCTAAGACATCTTTCAGTTTCCGTACACACAGCACCAACTTACTTTAAAAATGGATACACAAATAATTCAGTGGAATGTCCGAGGTCTTCTTAGAAACCTAGATGATGTGCAGGAACTCATCCAAAAACACAATCCAAAAGTGCTGTGTTTACAGGAAACACACCTAAAATCCAAACACACAAATTTTCTCCGACAGTACATAACTTATCGCAAAGATCGCGATGATGCTGTCGCATCATCGGGTGGTGTCGCCATTGTTATCCATAAGAACATTGCGTGTCAACTTTTACAGCTAAAAACGCCTCTCGAAGCAGTGGCGGTCCGAGCTGTTCTTCTAAACAAACTCATCACCATTAGCTCTCTTTACATACCCCCACATTACCAATTAACGAAACACGAATTTCAATCTTATGTAGATCAATTGCCAGAACCTTATGTTGTTCTTGGCGATTTCAATGCGCATAGCACCTTGTGGGGAGACTCTCGCATCGATGCGCGAGGTCGTCTCGTTGAACAGTTCCTTTTTTCTTCTGGAGCGTGCATTCTAAATAGGAAAGAACCCACATATTACTCTCTTGCAAACAGATCCTTTTCGTCAATAGATCTTAGTATAGTCTCCGCGTCTATACTACCCGAACTCAACTGGGAAGTTACGAGCAATCCTTACGGGAGCGATCACTTCCCCGTACTGCTAAAAACATCTAAAGAAAATGAATTTCCCCCACAAGTTCCTAGGTGGAAGATAGATACAGCCGACTGGGAGAAATTTCGAAATCTATCTAGACTCTCATGGGCTGATATGTCTTCTCTAGAAATCGATGCCGCTGTGGAGTATTTTACAGCGTTCATAATAGATGCCGCATCTAAATGCATATCTGAAGGAAGCGGTTTGGGATGCAGACGGCGTGTCCCGTGGTGGAACGAGGAATGTAGGATTGCTCGTAAGAAACAGAACAAAGCGTGGGGGTTGCTACGCGCTTCCCCCACTGCAGAGAATCTTATCAACTTTAAGAAAGTAAAATCTCAAGGCAGGAGAACCCGCAGGCAGGCCAGAAGAGAAAGTTGGCAGAACTTTTTATCAAGTATAAACTCGTTTACAGATGAGGCGAAAGTCTGGAACCGCGTAAATAGAATTAGAGGGCGGCAAACATATTCACTCCCACTAGTAAATACACAGGGCGATACACTGAAAGATCAAGCCGACTCACTGGGGGAACACTTTGAGAGTGTATCAAGCTCAAATCATTATTCACAATCCTTCCTAAAATATAAACAAATCGAAGAATGCAAGCCACTCACCAATAAATGCCGACAGAATGAACCGTACAATTGCCCTTTTAGTGCTGCCGAGTTGAAAGCTGCCTTGAGCGCATGCAAGACCTCTGCACCGGGATCCGATAGAATCATGTATGCCATGCTCAAAAATTTACACAATGACACACAAGTAACACTACTTACACTCTTCAACACTATCTGGGACGCAGGGTACCTTCCAACGGCATGGAAAGAAGCCATTGTGGTCCCTGTTTTGAAACAAGGGAAAGACCCTTCTTCAGTGGCAAGTTACCGCCCGATAGCCCTCACAAGCTGCATGTGTAAGGTATTTGAAAAAATGATAAATCGGCGACTCATCCACTTCCTTGAACAAAACAAAATGCTTGATCCCTTTCAGTGTGGCTTCCGAGAAGGGCGCTGCACAACCGACCATCTTGTACGTATTGAAGGACATATTCGTGACGCGTTTGTACACAAACAGTTCTTCTTATCGATATTCCTCGATATGGAGAAGGCGTACGATACGACCTGGCGGTATGGAATCTTGAGAGATTTGTCAGAAATGGGCATTCATGGTAATATGCTAAACGTAATAAAAAGCTACCTGTCCAATCGTACCTTCTGGGTGAAAGTAGGCAATGTGCTGTCACGTCCTTTTGCACAAGAAACCGGTGTACCCCAGGGTGGCGTGCTCAGTTGCACACTTTTTTGTTAAGATGACAACACTTCGTGCTTCCGTACCACCCGCCATCTTTTACTCTGTCTACGTGGACGACATTCAAATAGGTTTCAAATCCTGTAACCTCGCAGTGTGCGAAAGACAGGTACAGCATGGTTTGAACAAGGTGTCAGGGTGGGCAGAGAAAAATGGATTCAAAATCAATCCTCATAAGAGTTCTTGTGTTTTGTTCACAAGGAAGAGAGGCCTAGTTCCGGATCCCTGCTTGGAAGTGTGTGGACAACAGATACCTGTAAACAAAGAACATAAATTTCTAGGTGTCATACTTGACTACAGACTCACTTTCGTCCCCCACATTAAATATCTTAAAGAAAAATGTCTGAAAACAATGAACATAATGAAACTTCCCAGTTGAAAAACACAACAGGAAATTTTACCAGTCTGTTGTATTTTGGGACGTTGTTTCTGTAGTGCTGTTGCCTGTAGTTCTGTTGCCTGTAGTTCTGTTGCCTGTAGTTCTGTTGCCTGTAGTTCTGTTGCCTGTAGTTCTGTTGCCTGTAGTTCTGTTGCCTGTAGTTCTGTTGTCTGTAGTGTGACGTCCTGTAGTAGAATGTTCTGTAGTTCTTGATCAATATTTAATTAAAAATTGACAGAGACGTCCGTAAGATTATGTAAATTTGTTAGCACAAAAAAGAAAAACATAAAAGTAAAAAAAATTTTAAAAAAAACGTCTTTGCCTAGGATTCGAACATGCGACCTCTCGATTCCTAGCCCGGCATCTTACCACTGCACCACCCCTGACATGGTTTTCGAGTGTACGTTTTGGCCATGTGAATAGTACGACGTGCTGATGCGCTGATGTTTACATTTGCATTTCGAGAGCCAAGATCCGCTATCACTCCACCGCGTCAAGTGCCGCATCTCTAGAAGAGCAAGAGTGTTCGTACCATCGACAAGTACATCGTGCAGTGCGAGAACATCGATTTTGATGTACGATATCCATATTAAATAAGAAATTCAGAAATAGACAACGTTGACTTTTAGGGTTATTACTGCTAGTTTCGACAGTTGTCTCTCGTTCTTTACACTTTTGAGCGCGCATATAATTCGTGTGTTCAATGCAAAATAGCTACATAAACATTCGTGGATGAGAGTTCTTTCTGACAGCATACTGGCTTCTCACGGCAGCACTGTATCAGATTAATGAGACCCGAGCGATACAGCTTTTCACGCAACTTTGTGGAACAACCGAAATCTTCTTTTCCGCTTCGCATAAGCTTGTGAAATATTCCTGGGAAATTAACTAATGTGTCAGTGTAACAGCACATGTAAGTCCACAGGCCTGTGTGCCACATCTTACCAAAAAAAAAACCGGATACGCAGCCATTCCCGCAGATGGTATGATTTTGATCAGCGGCCGATTTAGAGGAGGCCGGTAGGGCGTTGCTGGTGCCGCGTCGTCACGGCACAATTATAACTATTCGCCACGTCGACTTTAATACCGGTGTCGGTGCCATCGGTGTCAGCATTGCCGGCTTCAGAGAAGTGCGATTGAATACCGCGCAGGAGAAAAGTACAGTGTACACTACCGATGCAAAAACATACAATTTTAAAGGACCGCGACGGGAAGCGCTTCTGTTGCGACTTCGGAACTCTTGGCCGTCGCGACCGAATGTTTCTGCTGCGACGTCAGAATTGGTGTCGTAACGTCGGAGTCGCTGTCAGGATATAAAGCTGTTGTTCCGACTTCAGAACTCTTGTTGTCGCGACAGAATGCTTCTGTTGCGAAATCAGAATTGATGTCGTTACGTCAGAAATGTCTCCCAATTAAGAAATGTCAACAACTTCTGTCGTACAACAGAATTTCTGTAGTTGCGACAGGAATTCCTTTTGTCTTTTTCAACCGGGCACTACAGAAGCTTGTCGCATCACACAATTTCAGTGCACTTCTGTTGTTATCATTGGGTATATGTTGCGGCGATAGGTTTCCGTTGTGGAACAGTTCTCTGTAGTACAACAGAAGTTTGTCCATTACTTCAGGAACACTTCTGTTATGACAACTGGGGGCCTGTTGCAATGATAGGTTTCTGTCGTACAACAACATTTTTCTGTAGTACAACAGAAGTTGGTCGCATTACATCAGGAACACTTCTGTTGTGACAATTGGGGGCCTGTTGCCACAATAGGTTTCTGTAGTATTTCAACAGCTCTCTGTAGCACTACAGAAGTTTTTCGGGTTACTTCAGGAGTATTTCTGTTGGGACAACAGGGTGCCTGTAGTGATGACAATTTTTTCTGTAGTACTACAAAAATCTGTTGTAGAGCTTCAGCTTTCTGTTGTAACAACAGACATACGACAGACTGTACTTCTGTAGTAGCAACAACAAATGTCTGTTGTACATCAGAAAAGTCTGTCGCTCCATCAGGAATCTGTAGTTACTACAGAAAAATCCTGTTGTACAACAGAAATTTCTGTAGTACTACAAAAATCTGTTGTAGAGCTTCAGCTTTCTGTTGTAACAACAGACATACGACAGACTGTACTTCTGTAGTAGCAACAACAAATGTCTGTTGTACATCAGAAAAGTCTGTCGCTCCATCAGGAATCTGTAGTTACTACAGAAAAATCCTGTTGTACAACAGAAATTTCTGTAGTTGCGACAGGAATTCCTGTTGTCTTTTTCAACTGGGTTCTTTCCCAGACTACGTGGGGTAGTGACAGGAAGTGTTTAATGAATCTATATAAAAGCCTCATTCGATCACGACTAGACTACGGTGCCGTCATTTATCACTCTGCCACCCCGAGCGCACTAAAGATGCTAGACCCTGTTCACCATCTGGGTATCCGTTTAGCCACAGGAGCTTTCAGAACGAGTCCCGTACAAAGTTTATATGCAGAATCGAATGAGTGGTCACTACATATCCAGAGAACATACATCAGCCAAACATATTTTTTGAAAGTCCACTCTAATCCCGAACATCTCTGTTTTAACACCATTAATGATATGACATATGCTACACTATTTCGTAATCGTCCTTCCGTAAGACAGCCTTTCTCGCTGCGTGTGAGGGAGCTTAGTCATGAAATGCATGTTCCAATCCTCGAACTTCGCCTAATGCATCCAGCCAAGCTGCTACCTCCTTGGGAGTGGCAGTCGATACAATGCGATACATCTTTCATTGAAGTTACAAAAAACGCTCCAGAGATTGAAATCCAGATGCATTTCCGGGAACTCCAGCACACTCCTGCACGGAGTTCTACACAGACGCATCGAAGTCACACGACGGGGTGTCCTATGCAGCCGTCGGGCCATCCTTCTCAGAAACCGATGTACTGCATGCGGAAACTAGTATCTTTACGGCGGAGGCTTACGCACTATTGTCGGCTGTGAAGCATATAAGGAAATCAAAACTCCAGAAAGCAGTCATATATACGGATTCCCTTAGTGTTGTGAAGGCCTTGATGGCTTTCTCAAACCACAAAAATCCAGTAATTAACGAACTTTATTCTGCTCTGTGTAAAGCGTATATAGGTAATCAGCATGTCATCATATGCTGGGTGCCAGGTCATAGGGGCATCGAAGGTAACATTCTTGCGGACCAGATGGCCACGTCAGTTACATCGCATTCTGCTAATCCCACCGCTGCAGTTCCTGTCACAGACCTGAAGCCCTTCTTACGGAGGAAACTACGGAACCAGTGGCAACGGCTATGGGACGCAGAAACAAATAAGCTCCACGTGATAAAGCCACAGTTAGGATTCTGGCCTTCCGTAACAAAATCACGCCGGACAGATGTCCTATTCTGTCGTCTGAGAATAGGACACACATTTGGCACACATAACTTTTTACTCACCGGAAACGAGCCTCCAACCTGTGGTAGATGCGGGGAGAGGCTGACCGTCCTCCACGTCCTCCTGGAGTGTCGGGAAGCCGAACATGAAAGAAAGAAGCATTTTCCCTTAGCATACCGGCAGCGCATCCCCCTTCATCCAGTAATGTTACTAGGCCCAGAACCGCTGTTTGACTCCAGCGCAGTCCTGGGCTTCCTGAAAGATGTTGTATTACATGTTATAAGCCCCACACACTCGTAGCGTCTCCTCTTTCCAGAGGATGCCGCTGTGATAATCTTTTTTATGTAGCACATGCCTCTAAGCCCTTGTGTCTCAAGGGCTCTAACGAGGCAGTGGTGCTCTAGTGAATTTTAGAATCTTATATATTTTCTATTTTGCATCATTCTTTTACGATGGATTTTAAAGTTCATAGTATTCGTCATCAGTCATCGCCATAATTTTATAGCACGTAGATTTTACGCACTTTACAGCGACTATTTTAGGCCACTTTACAGCCAAGTCACATCTTCCAGAATACATCCTTAACACTACCACCAGTCATGGCGCTCTTTGGCCAAACCTGGCCCTTGCGCCACAAAACAACACACATCATCATCATACTCCGCAGAATTTCTAAAACATAAACGGTTAGCAGAAAAACTAATGCTTCCGACCACAGGAAGTTCAGAAACCCAGTATAATGCCGCTTTAACACTTCCAGAAATCAATAGAGTACTTACTACTGGCAAAAAAACAGCACCTGGTCCGGACAGAGTACATTACGCGATGCTCGCTCATTTACCTCCTAATGCAGTTGAAACCTTGCTTCGTTTCTTTAATGAAATCTGGGAAATGGGAAAATTGCCAAAAGAGTGGAAGAAAGCCATCATCATCCCTTTCCTGAAAGCTGGAAAACCTCCCACAACAGCAACCAGCTATAGACCGATAGCACTCACAAGTTGTCTGGCAAAGTCCTATGAAACCATCATCAACATAAGATTAACATACGTCCTTGACACAGAGAACATGCTTGATAACCATCAGTGTGGATATAAGAAAGGTTGCTCCACAACAGATCACCTAGTCCGGCTAGAAGACGAGATACGTGCGGCCTTCCTACATAAACAACATTGTCTCACTGTTTTCTTTGACTTAGAAAAGGCGTATGACACAACATGGAGGTTTGGTATATTAAAGGACTTGGCAGATTTAGGAATCCGAGGTAGAATGCTAAAATGTCTAGCCGATTTCATGTCGGACCGAACATTTCAGGTACGTTTAGGAACGGCGCTGTCACGTGTATTCACCCAGGAAAATGGTGTGACACAAGGATGCGTATTAAGCACAACATTGTTTGTGGTGAAAATGAACTCTGTCAATAAGGTAATCCCATCCTCTATAATGCATTCATTATATGTGGATGATCTGCAAATTGCGTGTCGTGCATCCAACCTGAATTCCTGCGAGCGGCAAATTCAAATTACACTAAACAAACTAACACAGTGGGCGTGTGAAAATGGTTTTCGTTTCTCAAGTGAAAAAACTATCAGCGTTGTATTTACACAAAAAAGAGGCCTACAACCAGAACCCACCCTTAAGCTACAACAAGCCACATTACCAGTAAAACAAGAACACAAGTTTCTGGGTGTTCTGTTTGATAAAAAGTTAAACTTCCTGGCACACATAAAGAGCCTTAAAATAAAAGCAAACAATGCACTTAACGTCCTCAAAGTCCTGTCCCGGAAGCGCTGGGGCTCTGACCGTGAATGCCTGCTACGCATCTACCGTACTTTGGTGCGCAGCATATTAGATTATGGCAGCATTCTATACGGTTCAGCTAGACAGTCCTACGTCCGTCGACTTGATCCAGTTCACAACCTTGGACTGCGACTGGCAAGTGGCGCTTACAGAACATCGCCTGTCCAGAGTTTGTATGTTGACTGTAATGAACCTCCTCTACAACAGCGTAGAGTGCTACTAACTTTCTCTTACGTACTCAGAATCCAGTCCTCACCAGAACACATATGTTTCAACAGTGTCACACAGTGTAACTCACGTTTACACTATACAAACAAACCAAACATGATTAAGCCGCTTGTCCTACGATATGAGGAATATATTCGGGATTATAACATTCCTCGCGAAGTCCTTCAGGTTGCGCGAAAACCACAGCGTTTGCCGCCGTGGCACGTTTTCGCACAAGTATGTGATTGGACATTGACACATTTAAAGAAAAAAGACACCCCACACGAACACATTATACAAGAATTCCGCTTTCTACAGGACAAATATGAAAATTACACAGAATTTTACACTGATGGCTCTAAAACAAAAGAACACGTGGGTGTGGGGGCCGTAACAGAACATTGGGAAGTAAGTATTCGTTTGCCACAGCATGCCTCTTTCTACACAGCTGAAGTCTATGCGTTATGGACTGTGGTAAAAAAATCATCGCTGGAAAACACGAAAACACAATCATATACACTGACTCGTTAAGCACGCTGAAGGCTCTTCACCTGAAATCCGAATGTGAACCCCTCATAGGGGATATCTTGAACATGATAACAATAAACAAATACGGCAGGTCAATTAGGTTTTGCTGGGTACCAAGTCATGTTGGTATACCGGGCAACGAAGCGGCGGATAGATGCGCATCAATGGCAGCGCACAAAGACATAATAAACACAACACTTCCATATAAAGATAGTATCCGTGCCATTAGGAAGGCCTTAACGTCAAAGTGGCAACACGAATGGGACCTTTGTACAGAAAACAAGCTGCATCTTATTAAACCTGTAATAAGCGAGTGGAAATCATGCAGTCACCAACAACGGTTCTACGAGGTGATATTGTCTCGGCTGCGAATTGGACACACACATTTGACGCACAATTTCCTCCTCCGAAAAGAAAACCCGCCAACCTGCGAAAAATGCCTTGAACCTCTCACAGTCATACACATCCTAATAACATGTCCACACATCGACATACTGAGACGGAGGTTTTTACACAGCCTATATAATTCGCACACTCCATTACACCCTGCACTATTACTAGCAGAAGACCCCCTAGTGCCATTTGTTAACTTGTTCGACTTTTTAGAAAAAAGTGGTTATTTACACCAACTATAATGTAATACAGGTTTACCTATTCTAACATTGCATTTCATTTGTCTTGTGTCTGGCGCAGCATGGCCTTAGTTGCCTTTGTGCCATTAAACCCAAATTAACTAACTAACTTATGAACAGCTATGCGAGTCACAGTCACATTAATGACAGCACACACAAAAACAAAACAAAAAAGGCACACAACAGAACAACAAGCGAATTGTTAAGCACTGTCCGGCATGCTCTTCCACGTGTACTTCCACAGTACTTCCACATGTGCGTCGAATCTTCTGGTGACGATAGGTCTTCGTGAAGTCGTCGTAGGTCCAAGAATTCGGTATCCCCGGAAACCTTGTGACTTTACGAACACGATAATATAAAATATTCGTAGTGTTCAGCAAGATTTCCGCATGATAACATTTTAAAAACGGAGCGTGATGCGATCTTGTACTCACTGCTCTCAGACGCTTGGAGCGTTCTGCCCTTTGGCAACATCCTCTACAAGCGGTAACTGACGAATCTCGCCAACCAAGTGTGAATTGACGGTATGTGGGCAGGTATCCATGCGACGGCCTTCTCCTTAAGTGGGAAAACCTTCTTTTCGAGGAACCGCCTGCCGGAGGTTCAGCACTAACGACTGAAAAACAACGAAGCCAAACACCGAACATGGCTCATGAACAGCTATGCGAGTCGCAGTCACATTCATGACAGCACACACAAAAACAAAACAAAAAAGGCACACAACAGAACAACAAGAGGACTGTTAAGCACTGTCCGGTATGTTCTTCCACATGTACTTCCACAGTACTTCCACATGTGCGTCGAATCTTCTGGTGACGATAGGTCTTCGTGAAGTCGTCGTAGGTCAGGGAATTCGGTATCCTCGGAAACCTTGTGACTTTACGAACACGATAATATAAAATATTGGTAGTGTGCAGCAAGATTTCCGCATGATAACATTTTAAAAACGGAGCGTGATGCGATCTTGTACTCACTGCTCTCAGACGGTTGGAGCGTTCTGCCGTTTGGCAACATCCTTTACAAGCGGTAACTGACGAATCTCGCCAACCAAGTGTGAATTGACGGTACGTGGGCAGGTATCCATGCGACGGCCTTGTCCGTAAGTGGGAAAACCTTCTTTTCGAGGAACCGCCTTCCGGAGGTTCAGCACTAACGACTGAAAAAGAACGAAGCCAAACACCGAACTTGGCTCACGAACAGCAATGCGAGTCACACTGCCACATTATAAGACAGCACACACAAAAACAAAACAAAAAATTACCGACGATTACGTTACCTCCTAATGCGAAATTTGAGCGCAGCAAATAAGCTGTTTCACCTTTTCGATAGATTGAGGCAAAGAAATCGAGCAACACATGTATGCGCTATCACAGAATTTTTTTTTTATTTTTCACACGTATTCCTTTAACAAAGACTCCACTAACAGTTCTTGACAGTCATGAAGGAAGCTTTGTGGTCGGAGAAATAGGCTGATATATGTTCGACTTGGTACACCAATGCTTGATTCTCAAAGACGAGATCTATACAAGTGCCTCGCGAGGTTGTCACAGCCGTGGGACGCGTTACGAGTGAGAGGAACGGGATGTTCTCCCGCATTCTCCCACAACCCGAGACTCGCAGGAAGAGGGGGAAGGGGGGCGGCGTGTACACCCAGCGGCAAACGATGGGGGCAGAAGCGCGCGCAGCAAGCGGACAACACGGTAACGGGAGGAGGGAAGAGCACGGCCGGTCTCTGGGGAGCGCGCGCGCGCACCCCTCGAGACCGGCCGTGGGAAGAGATAGCAGCGACTGACTGATGCCGCTGACGCCGATAGTGAGTCAACCCCTATCCGCCGCACAAGAACAGGGGGGGCACCCTTTCCTCCTATTTCTGCATGGCGGCGACGGTGTTCTATGCAGTCACGTTATCTTGAATCTCTAGCGGCGTCAGCGGCATCCAGCGGTATCAGTCGGTCGCTGCTAGCGCTGGGGGGATGACAGGGGGGCGGAGCTGGTTACGAGGCCGACGACGACGACGACGACGCGAAACCCAGGAACGGACGCCAAAGAGCTGCGCTCTAAAAAGGCACACAACAGAACAACAAGAGAATCGTTAAGCACTGTCCGGCATGCTCTTCCACATGTACTTCCACAGTACTTCCACATGTGCATCGAATCTTTTGGTGACGATAGGTCTTTGTGATGTCGTCGTAGGTCCAAGAATTCGGTATCCTCGGAAACCTTGTGACTTTACGAACACGATAATATAAAATATTGGTAGTGTGCAGCAAGATTTCCGCATGATAACATTTTAAAAACGGAGCGTGATGCGATCTTGTACTCACTGCTCTCAGACGCTTGGAGCGTTCTGCCCTTTGGCAACATCCTTTACAAGCGGTAACCGACGAATCTCGCCAACCAAGTGTGAATTGACGGTATGTGGGCAGGTATCCATGCGACGGCCTTGTCCTTAAGTGGGAAAACCTTCTTTGCGAGGAACCGCCTTCCTGAGGTTCAGCACTAACGAGTGAAAAAAAACGAAGCCAAACACCGAACGTGGCTCATGAACAGCAATGCGAGTCACACTGGCACATTAATGACAGCACACACAAAAACAAAACAAAAAAAGGCACACAACAGAACAACAAGAGAATTGTTAAGCACTGTCCGGCATGCTCTTCCACATGTACTTCCACAGTACTTCAACATGTGCGTCGAATCTTCTGGTGACGATAGGTCTTCGTGAAGTCGTCGTAGGTCCAAGAATCCGGTATCCTCGGAAACCTTGTGACTTTACGAACACGATAATATAAAATATTGGTAGTGTGCAGCAAGATTTCCGCATGATAACATTTTAAAAACGGAGCGTGATGCGATCTTGTACTCACTGCTCTCAGACGCTTGGAGCGTTCTGCCGTTTGGCAACATCCTTTACAAGCGGTAACCGACGAATCTCGCCAACCAAGTGTGAATTGACGGTATGTGGGCAGGTATCCATGCGACGGCCTTGTCCTTAAGTGGGAAAACCTTCTTTGCGAGGAACCGCCTTCCTGAGGTTCAGCACTAACGAGTGAAAAAAAACGAAGCCAAACACCGAACATGGCTCATGAACAGCAATGCGAGTCACACTGGCACATTAATGACAGCACACACAAAAACAAAACAAAAAAGGCACACAACAGAACAACAAGAGAATTGTTAAGCACTGTCCGGTATGTTCTTCCACATGTACTTCCACAGTACTTCCACATGTGTGTCGAATCTTCTGGTGACGATAGGTCTTCGTGAAGTCGTGGTAGGTCCAAGAATTCGGTATCCTCGGAAACCTTGTGTCTTTACGAACACGATAATATAAAATATTGGTAGTGTGCAGCAAGATTTCCACATGATAATATTTTAAAAACGGAGCGTGATGCGATCTTGTACTCACTGCTCTCAGACGCTTGGAGCGTTCTGCCCTTTGGCAACATCCTCTACAAGCGGTAACTGACGAATCTCGCCAACCAAGTGTGAATTGACGGTATGTGGGCAGGTATCCATGCGACGGCCTTGTCCTTAAGTGGGAAAACCTTCTTTTCGAGGAACCGCCTTCCGGAGGTTCAGCACTAACGACTGAAACACAACGAAGCCAAACACCGAACATGGCTCATGAACAGCTATGCGAGTCACAGTCACAATGATGACTGCACACACAAAAACACCCCGCAGGGGCGTCTGCGTCAGCAGGAGTTTGGTGTGTTGCGACACCACGGACCCGAGCACACGAGGGTTGGACCCTCCCGCGTGTAGCCGTGCGCGGCTTAGCCGTGTCTGGGGAAAAGGGGATCCTGGGGGTTGAGCCGATGCTGGGTGTTCGGACCTTTAAGGCCCCCCGGCGGAGGCAACACACCCTTTTGGCCTCTGCTTCACATAGACGGCACCCCCGGACTGACCCACCCGGGGGAAATCGGCACTCCCCTTTTCCTGTCCTCCTCTACGATCTTCGTCTTTCTCTGTCGCCTTTTTCATCTTTCCTGTCTTCTCTTCACTTCTCTTAACTTCCTTATTTCCTGGCGGCAAGGGTTAACCTTGTGTAATATATCCAGTCTTGGGTATATATATATTAGGTTATAGTGGGAACGTACCGCTGGC
This sequence comes from Dermacentor albipictus, assembly GCF_038994185.2. NCBI lineage: Eukaryota > Metazoa > Arthropoda > Arachnida > Ixodida > Ixodidae > Dermacentor > Dermacentor albipictus. The sequence goes on from NC_091827.1 coordinate 120,490,337, forward strand.
GTACGCAGAATAGAATTTTTCTAATCCTGTGACGTCCCCAGGTTGGGCTCCGAGGTGGGCGGCGGGCATTCCTGCCGAATACAGTAATCCCATATATGGCTTCAAATTTCCCCACACTCCCTGATCGCTCCCTGAAAAGGGGGCGCACCGATGAAACCTTCAACTTTCTCTTCAAACCAAAAGAAATATTTCCCAAGTACCACGTAATACACAGTCAACACGAAACCAAGACAGTCCGTACAATATCCCCGTTTGTGGTCGCAAAATGCCTGACAGAAGCAATCGGTTCTGGTTACAGAGTAACTAAGATGGGAAGCGGCGACCTTCTTCTGGAAGTGCGTGACAAGCTCCAATACAGCAAACTGACGAAACTTGTTGCGTTTGGTGACATTCCTGTATCTGTGGGCCCCCACCGGTCTATGAACACTGTGCGTGGTGTCATTTCTGATGACGACCTCCTTGATCTTAGTGAGAGCGAGCTGTTGGAAGGATGGCAAGACCAAAACGTGGTAAAGGTGCAACGAATTAAGTTAAGGCGTGACGACAAGGAAATTCCAACAAAGCATCTAATAATAACATTTGGAACAATTGAGCTACCTGATTCATTAGAGACGGAATATTGTAAACTACGCGTACGACCGTACATTCCCAATCCGCGCCGATGCTTCAAGTGTCAGCGTTTTGGGCATGGGTCTCAGAGCTGCCGAGGGCGTGCCACTTGTGCAAAATGTGCATCTAAAGACCACACTTCAGACAACTGTTCTTCCATAACCCACTGCGCTAACTGTGACGGAGACCACCCCGCTTATTCACGATCGTGCCCGTCATGGAAGAAAGAAAAACAAATAATCGAACTGAAGGTAAAACTAAACATCTCTTTTCCAGAAGCACGCAAGCGTTTTAGTGTCCACAACCAATCGAATCCGTCCTACAGTGATGTGACGCGCCGGGGAGCAGCGCCACATCCTCTGGCGGCCGCGCAAGTCACACAGAGTGTGACGGCGGTTACGCCATCAGCCCCCCTGGCGGGAGCAGCCACTGCTCCTCCGCCCCCTACCACGAAGGGCCAGCAGACTTCCGAGCCTGCCGGTCCTAGGGCCACTGCTCGCGCGGACATGCCCGAAAAACCCCCGCGCGTGCCCGCTGAGCGGGCGTCATCTAGCGCCTCTGACGAGGCGATGGATGTAACAAAAACTTCTCCGGCGTCTCAGACGCCGAAGGAACGGCGTTGCTCCCTGGAGCGCGCCAAGAAAAAATACCCCGCATCAAGGGGCCTGGAAAGGTCCGTTGAGCCAACCTAATCCATATCTCTTTACACACACCATAAAACACTTTCAATATGGTCACACAGGTAATGCATTGGAATGTGAGAGGTCTAATACATAATCTTGACGACATTAAGGAACTCCTTCGCAAGTTTAATGCAAGGGTGCTGTGTGTGCAAGAGACACACCTCAATCTTTCACATGCTTTCTCAAACAGTACGCCATTTACCGCAAAGATCGCAGTGACGCCTACGCCTCGTCAGGCGGTGTTGCTATTATAGTTGATAAGGGTATCGCCTGTAAGCATTTACATCTGCAAACGCCCCTTGAGGCAGTGGCAATCAGAGCCGTGCTATTTGATAAGCTAGTTACTGTTTGCTCTCTCTACATTCCTCCGAGCCATCAACTTTCCAGAACAGAATTCGAGAGCTTTATTGCAGAACTCCCAGAACCTTACATTCTAGTAGGCGATTTAAATGCACACAACACCCTCTGGGGAGGTTCTCGTTGTGATGCGAGAGGGCGCTTATTAGAAAACTTCCTTTTATCTTCCAATACATGCATACTAAACAAGAAAGAACCCACATTCTACAGCGTGGCCAACAAAACGTTCTCATCCATTGACTTAAGCATAACATCAAGTACATTAGTGCCATACCTGGAGTGGAACGTGATCAAAAATCCATATGGGAGTGACCATTTCCCAATTGTTTTAAAATTAACAAAAAGCGATAAGTTTTCTCCACATCTGCCCCGTTGGAAGGTCGACTGTGCTGACTGGAAACGATACAGAGAGCTGACACATTTGACCTTGGATGACATCTGTACTCTCTCAATCGATGATAGAGTGTCATATTTGACGGCGTTTATAACAGAAACTGCATCAATATGTATCCCTCAAACGAATGGATCACCCTCTAAACGACGCATTCCTTGGTGGAATGAGCAGTGTAAGGAAGCCCGCAAAAATCAAAATAAGGCTTGGAGTCGCCTTCGCGACTGCCCAACTACCGAGAACTTGATCAGCTTCAAGAAAATAAAATCAGAAGGTAGAAGAACGCGCCGCCTTGCCAAAAGGGAAAGTTGGCAGAAATACATCTCTAGTATTAATTCATATACAGACGAAAGAAGAGTCTGGAACAGAGTAAACAAAATAAAAGGCCGCGAAACTCATCCTCTACCATTAGTAAACGCACAAACAGATACTCTTGAGGACCAGGCTGACTGTCTAGGAGCACATTTCGAGCACATTTCCAGTACATCTCATTACACCGATACATTCCTAAAATTCCGGCGACAAGCGGAACAGATGACTCTGGGTGGGAAAGGCACATCCCATGAAGTATACAATCGTCCATTTGGAATGGCTGAGTTCCAAGCCTCACTGAACTGTTGCAACAAGTCCGCTCCAGGAAGTGACAGAATAATGTATGAGATGATCAGACACTTACACCCCGAAACCCAAAAAACACTACTGTCACTCTTCAATTCCATGTTCTCTGCCGGATACATTCCTTCTGTCTGGAAAGAAGCAGTCGTAATCCCTATTGTCAAAGAGGGCAAGGACCCTTCCTCACCCAACAGTTATAGACCTATAGCTCTCACTAGTTGTCTATGCAAATTATTTGAGAAGATGATTAACCGTCGCCTCATCCATTTCCTTGAAAGCAACAAAATACTTGATCCCTTTCAGTGCGGTTTTAGGGAGCGTAGATCTACAACAGATCACCTTGTCCGCATCAAGACAAATATCCGTGATGCCTTTGTCCACAAACAATTCTTCCTATCAGTATTTCTTGATATGGAAAAGGCATACGACACAACCTGGCGCTTTGGGATCCTCCGTGACCTGTCTGAAATGGGAGTTCGAGGCAACTTGCTGAACGTGATTCACAGTTACCTCTCCAATCGGACGTTCCGTGTTAGAGTTGGTAACGTTCTGTCTCGTCCATTTACGCAAGAGGCTGGTGTTCCACAAGGTGGTGTGCTGAGCTGCACTCTTTTTATTGTAAAAATGAACGCGATCCAGGCTGCTATACCACATACTATGTTTTATTCCGTATATGTGGATGACATCCAGATAGGTTTCAAATCATGTAACCTAAGTATCTGCGAGCGACAAGTACAGCTTTGCATAAATAAATTATCTAAGTGGGCGGACGAAAATGGTTTCAAACTAAACCCACAAAAAAGTACATGCGTCCTATTTTCCAACAAGAGAGGCATAATGGCGGACCCCGCAATAGATCTAAATGGAGAACGGCTATCTGTGAGCCATGAACACAAATTTCTAGGAATCCTTTTAGACAGTAAGCTGACTTTTGTACCACACTTGAAGTACCTGAAATCAAAGTGCCTCAAATCTATGAACTTGCTGAAGCTCTTGTCACGTACATCATGGGGAAGCGACAGGCGGTGCCTTTTAAAGCTCTACAAAAGCCTAATATTAACTCGCCTTGACTACGGAGCAATAGTCTACAATTCTGCCGGACCCAGTGCTCTGAAGATGCTTGATCCTATTCACCACTTAGGTATCCGCCTTGCTACAGGCGCCTTTAGGACTAGCCCTGTGCAAAGCCTCTACGTGGAGTCAAACGAATGGTCATTGCACTACCAAAGGACATATTTAACTTTATCCTACGCCCTTAAAGTTAGCTCAGATGTTAAACATCCTTGTCATTCCACTATATGCGACTTGTCCACTGCTAGGCTGTTTCGTAACCGCCCAGCCACTAGGCCTCCTCTGTCCCTGCGGTTGGAAGCACTATAAGAAAAAACAGGGGTCCCTCTTTTACACAATGTCCTAATGGCTCCTACACGGCTTCCACCGCCTTGGGAGTGGCAGACTATCCAATGCGACATCTCTTTCTTAGAAATATCGAAACGAGCACCGGAGGCACACATATATTCGCATTTTATGGAACTCAAGGAGAAGTATGCATGTGATGAATTTTACACAGATGCTTCGAAGTCTCCAGCTGGTGTTGCTTACGCAGCTCTGGGACCCTCACTTTCAACATCTGGACCACTAAACCCATACACCAGTATCTTTACAGCGGAAGCATACGCCATTCTTAAGGCTATTCAACACATACGGCTAAAAAATATCGCTAAGGCTGTTGTATACACAGACTCGTTAAGTGTAGTGAGAGCCCTAATTAGCTTACGAAAGCACAAGAACTCGGTTTTTAATAAGCTGTATAGCGAGTTATGCTCCGCATACATGTGCAACCAATCGATTATACTATGCTGGGTACCTGGCCATAAAGGCATAAAAGGCAACGTAGCTACTGACGAAAAGGCTACGTCAATGAGTTTTAACAACACAGATGGAAATATCCCCATTCCTGCAACAGACCTAAAGCCCCTTCTGCACTGTAAATTAAGGAATCATTGGCAAGAAGAGTGGGATACACAAACATTGAATAAGTTACACATTATCAAACAAAAATTGCGGAATTGGATAAGTGTCAAAACAGCACGGTACAAGGAAGTAATTCTTTGCCGATTAAGGATTGGCCACACATACGGCACCCACTCCCATCTCTTGACTGGGGGCGATCTTCCAACTTGTGTCAAGTGCGGCAATAATCTCACTGTCCTGCATGCTCTTATTGAGTGCCCTGCAATAGAAACAGAAAGGAAAAAGTATTTCCCTGCTGCATATCGCGAGAATTTACCCCTTCACCCTGCATTTTTCTTAGCGATGAACCTCTTTTCAATCTGGAAACAGTCTTAGAGTTTTTAGCCGAAACGGACACCCTGAAAATCATCTGGCCAGGCAACTTTTAAGCACACGACTAACAGCCCTGCATTCAAGGGCTCTCTTGAAACTCTGGTGTCAGTGTTATGTTTTATTGCATCCTCTTTTAACGAAAGCCCATTGCCATAGCCCACATCACATCCTAGTCACCGTCATTATTTTACCACCTATATATTCTACTCCACTTACAGCGTAAGTTTTTTAGGCCCTTTTACAGCCGTATCACATCTACCATGATGAGTTCATTGTGCATGTCATCCACAATACATCGCCAACATTACCACATGTCATGGCGCTCTTTGGCCAAACCTGGCCCTTACGCCATAAAACACCACATATCATCATCATCATCCCCTGTGTTTATTAGGAGAAGACCGGCAGCGTGAACGGCGTCGAGGAGATCGCGTCCGTTTGCAACCGTGTGGCTGCTTCCCCACAAGGTGTTATGGGAATTAAAGTCACCGCAAACGACGTGGTCGCCGTGAAAGTGCTTGCACAGGTGAGTTACGAAGCGGGTGTCCCATCTTCGAGGAGGGTGCATATACACACTGGCCACGGTGGTGTCGACGGAACCAACGTGAACAGTGGCGGCCACGCATTCCACTCTGGTGCACTGAACACTAGAAATGGGCACAAAACGTGTGCCAGTTGAGTACGAATAAACAGCGAAGCACGGAAGCGGCCAGGTGGGTGAGATGGGTCGACGCACGGGTGGGCAGCACACGTGCTGATTTCGCAGTTCGTGGCACTGTGATGCGACAGGTATCCGGGTATAGAGAGCTCCCCTTCGCGAATATGCGTCTCTTGCAGGGCGAGAACGTCGTACTCGTTCGAAAGAGCTCGTCTACCAATTCTGCATGACGGCGGCGCAGGGAACGAACGTTCCATTGGAGTATGCGCGGCCTAGGCAAAATGTGGTTAGCCATAATGGGACAGGGCTTTGTGAGCGGCTAAAGCCGTGGTGCACAAGTTGTGGACGGGCGAGTTGGCTGCCACGGAACCGAGCAGAGCCTTGACCACGGCAGCAAGGGCAGCAATCACGACATCCTTCTGCGATTCCGTGTTGACAGGCTCGGTAGGCTGAGGCGCGCGAGGTGGTGCGGGCTTGCCAGTGAGGGCTTGGCTGTACGAGCGCCCCGGTTGCGTCACGGCGCTCGGACGAGCTTCGAGTTGCTGTTTTGGGGTGACATTCGATGCGCCCTTGACCGCCTTTTCAGCCTCGCGACGACTGACGGGATGCTGAGAGGAGACCATGAATTCAGCAATCCTTCTCTCATGCTGCCAACGAGGGCAGCGAGGCTCAGTGGCGAGATGACGATCGCCGCAGTTGGAGCACTTGGGGTGAGCAGCATTGCACTGTGCGGTCTCATGAGCGCCACCGCAGTGTAGGCAGCGTGTCTGCCAAGTGCGCGCGGCTGTAACGTGGCCGTACCTCTCGCAGTTAATGCACTGCACAGGACGAGGGCGGCGGGCGCGAACAGGGCGACGCTGTTTGAATATGGCCAGCTCGAGGTGCCGTGCTTCCGGCGAACTTTACCACTATGTTGCGGCCGCTGCGAGAACAGCCCACGACGGGGGCCGCGCTTTCAATGTTTTGGGCGATGGTGTCGCAGTCGAGGGCAGGGTCGACGCCGAAAACGACACCGGTGTTTTTCGCCGCGATTTTGTGCTTCACCTCGACGCCGACAGCGGAAACGGCCAGAAGCGGCGTGAGGTCGGCACCCGGAATGCAGTCCACGGCCACAACGTTGCCCCACAGGTTGACACGTACGCGTTGGCTGCCAGGTATCTTCGATCGCTGGCCCCGCAGGGGCGTCTGCGCAAGCAGGCGTTTGGTGTGTGGCGACACCACGGACCCGAGCACACGAGGGTTGGAGCCTCCCGCGTGTAGCCGTGCGCGGCTTAGCCGTGTCCGGGGAAAAGGGGACCCTGGGGGTTGAGCCAATGCCGGGTGTCTGGACGTTTACGGCCCCTCGGCGGCGGCAACACACCCCTTTGGCCTCGGCTTCACGTAGACGGCACCCCCGGACTGACCCACCCGGGGGAAATCGGTAGTTGCCTTTTCCTATCTTTCTCTCTCTTAAACCTTCGTCCCCCGCAGGGGCGTCTGCGTCAGCAGGCGTTTGGTGTGTGGCGACACCACGGACCCGAGCACACGAGGGTTGGACCCTCCCGCGTGTAGCCGTGCGCGGCTTAGCCGTGTCCGGGGAAAAGGGGATCCTGGGGGTTGAGCCAATGCCGGGTGTTTGGACCTTTACGGCCCCTCGGCGGCGGCAACACACCCCTTTGGCCTCGGCTTCACGTAGACGGCACCCCCGGACTGACCCACCCGGGGGAAATCGGCAGTCGCCTTTTCCTGTCCTCCTCTCCAATCTTCGTCTTTCTCTCTTGCCTTTTTCATCTTTCCTGTCTTCTCATCACTTCTCCTCACTTCCTAGTTTCCCGGCGGCAAGGGTTAACCTTGTGTAGCTAGCCAGCCTTGGTTATGCTGTATTTGGTTATAGCAGCGATGTACGGCTGGCGTTGGCAGGGTTTCTATAGCAGGAGCTCCTGTCACGTCCCCCTGTTGGGCTCCATGGTGGGTGGTCGGCATCGCGGCCGAAAACCCAACTATACCTATGGAAAATGCTTTCCCTAAACTCCCTGATCGCCCTCAGAAACGAGGGCGCACCGAAGAGGCCTTTCAGTTTTTCGGACGTCAAGTCCACAATTTTCCTCGCTTTCATGTAATCCACGCAGAAAAACCAGCTAAACAAGTACGAACAATCTCCCCGTTCCTAGTATCTAAGTCCCTTACCGAAGTTTTTGGCCCAGGATATAAGGTGTCGAGGATGGCTAGCGGTGACCTCCTCTTGGAGCTCCGCGACCAGAAGCAATTTGAAAAGCTGCCACAGCTAGTATCATTTGGGGAGAACCAAGTAGTAGTAACCCCGCACCGCACGATGAATACCTCCCGCGGCGTTGTCTCGGACGATGATTTGCTGGAGCTCACTGAGGCTGAGCTCTTAGAGGGCTTCAGCGAACAGAATGTTATAAGTGTCAAAAGAATTAAGATAAGGCGAGATGGAAAAGAACTTGCGACCAAACACCTAATACTCACCTTCAATTCAAGTGTCCCGCCCGAGTCAATCGAGGCTGGGTACATCAAGCTTCGTGTAAGACCGTACGTGCCAAATCCCTTGAGATGTTTCAAATGCCAGCGTTTCGGCCACAGCTCGCAGAGCTGCCGAGGCCGCCAAACATGTGCGAAATGTAGTGCCCTTGAACACGCCACTGAAGCATGTAATAACTCTCTCCACTGTGTAAACTGTGACGGGGATCACGCCGCGTACTCGCGGTCGTGCCCCTCCTGGAAGAAGGAAAAAGAAATAGTAACTATAAAAGTAAAAGAGAATATATCATTCAAGGAGGCACGCAGGCGGGTTGCATACCTGCCAAAGAAAAGCTTTGCCGATGTGGCGCGTCAGGGGGCAGCGTCACAACGGCCTCCGGCGACTGTCCGACCCACACGCAGTGAGTCGGCAGTTACGCCATCTGCCCCCGCGGCGGTTGCAGCTAGCGCTGCTCCGTCAACCGAGGAGAAGGGACCGTCGACCCCGAAGGTGGGCGCAGCCGAGGCTGCCTCAACCTCCCAGGTCCCTTCCAGCGCTGGCAACGTCCAGCGCAGCCAAATCCCTCAGGGAACCCCATCGACCTCCGGGCTGGTGGGCGCAGGGGTCTTGCCCTCCAAGGCGGGACTCCCTCTGAAAACCTCTCGCTCGCAAGAGCGCTTGTCCGGCGCCTCACACGAGGCAATGGACACTACACCTGACCCCAAGGCGCACCCAGCGCCTAAGGAGCGGCGAGGCTCCCTCGAACGCTCCAGAAAGAGTAGAACGCCCGTTACAGGGCCTCGAAAGAGCTCTGTAACTTAAGGCATCACCTCCGTTTCCGTACACACAGCACTTATTTACCTTCAAAATGGCGATACAAATTATTCAATGGAACGTCAGAGGTCTTTTTAGGAACCTTGATGACGTGCAAGAGCTTATACAAAAACACAATCCACTAGTGCTGTGTCTACAGGAAACACACCTAAAACCACAACATACAAACTTTCTCCGACCGTATATTAAGTTTCGCAAAGATCGCCATGATGCTGTCGTATCATCAGGCGGCGTTGCCATTTTGATTCATAAAAGTGTTTCCTGTCAGCGTTTACAGCTACAAACGCCCCTTGAAGCAGTGGCGGTTCGAGCTGTTCTTCTGGATAAACTCGTCACCATTAGCTCGATCTACGTACCCCCACACTACAAATTAAACAAACATGAATTTCAGTCATTTATAGACGAGTTGCCAGAACCCTATGTTGTTCTTGGCGATTTCAATGCGCACAGCTCCCTGTGGGGCGACTCTCGTACAGACGCGCGAGGTCGTCTTGTTGAACAGTTCCTTTTTTCTTCAGGTGCCTGCTTGCTCAATAAGAAGGAACCCACGTATTACTCCCTAGCAAACAGAACCTTTTCTTCAATAGATCTTACCATAGTTTCCCCGTCCATACTACCCGAACTCGAATGGGAAGTCACGAACAATCCTTACGGGAGCGACCACTTCCCTATACTGATAAGAACATCTAAAGAAAACGAATATCCTCCGCAAGCTCCTAGGTGGAAGATAGACACAGCTGACTGGGAGAAATTTCGAACACTTACTAACATCTCGCTGGCTGATATGTCTTCTTTAGAAATCGATGCAGCTGTGGAGTACTTTACAGCCTTCATCATAGATGCCGCAACTAAATGTATATCACAAGTAAATGGACTGGCAGGCAAACGGCGTGTTCCCTGGTGGAACGATGATTGTAGGATCGCTCGTAAGAAACAAAATAAAGCGTGGGGGTTGCTACGCGCCTCCCCCACTGCGGAGAATCTTATCAATTTTAAAAAAGTTAAATCCCAAGGCAGGCGAACCCGCCGACAGGCCAGAAGAGAGAGCTGGCAGAACTTTTTAACAGGTATCAACTCGTATACAGATGAGGCCAAAGTCTGGAACAGGGTTAGTAGAATAAGAGGGCGACAAACATACTCCCTCCCTTTAGTAAACACACAAGGCGAAACCCTGCAAGACCAGGCAGATTCACTAGGGGAGCACTTTGAGCGTGTGTCAAGCTCAATCAATTATTCCCAGTCCTTTCTTAAGCATAAAGAAATAATAGAACGTCAGCCAATCATACGGAAATCCAGGCAGAATGAACAGTATAACCGGCCTTTCGGTATTGCCGAGTTGAGAGCTGCCTTGAACACATGTAAAAGCACTGCACCGGGACCAGACAGAGTCATGTATGACATGATCAGGCACCTACATACTGACGCACAAGTTACACTTCTTACACTATACAATACTATTTGGGCTTCGGGGTACCTCCCATCCACATGGAAAGAAGCGATTGTGGTTCCTGTCCTAAAGCAGGGAAAAGACCCTTCCTTGGCGGCTAGTTACCGTCCGATAGCTCTAACTAATTGTCTGTGTAAGCTTTTTGAAAAAATGATAAATCGCAGACTTATACATTTCCTTGAGCTCAACAATATACTCGATCCTTATCAGTGTGGATTCCGAGAAGGGCGGTCCACAACCGATCATCTTGTGCGCATGGAAGGAAATATCCGCGATGCCTTTATACATAAACAGTTTTTTCTATCGATATTCCTCGATATGGAGAAGGCATATGACACGGCATGGCGTTACGGGATCTTACGAGACCTGTCGGCAATTGGCATCCGTGGAAATATGCTGAACACAATTGAAAGCTATTTGTCAAATCGTACCTTCCGAGTAAAAGTCGGCAATGAACTCTCACGTCCCTTTACGCAAGAAACTGGTGTACCCCAGGGAGGCGTGCTCAGCTGCACTCTCTTTATCGTAAAGATGAACACGCTACGTGCTTCACTACCACCTGCCATTTTTTATTCCGTATACGTAGATGATATACAAATAGGCTTCAAATCCTGCAACCTTACAGTATGCGAAAGACAGGTACAGCAGGGCTTGAACAAGGTTTCCAGGTGGGCAGACGAAAACGGATTTAAGGTCAACCCCCACAAAAGTGCTTGTGTTCTCTTCACAAGAAAGAGAGGCGTGGTCCTAGATCCTTGTGTAGAACTGGGCGGACACCAAATTCCTGTCAGCAAAGAACACAAATTCCTTGGTGTTATTCTTGACTCTAGGCTCACTTTCATTCCTCACATAAAACATGTTAAAGAAAAATGTCTAAAAACAATGAACCTACTTAAAATCCTATCATACACAACATGGGGTAGTGACAGGAAGTGCCTGTTGAATCTTTACAGGAGCCTAGTTCGGTCGCGAATAGACTATGGAGCCGCAGTGTATCACTCTGCCGCCGCGAGCGCGCTAAAGATGTTAGACCCCGTACACCATCTGGGAATCCGTCTGGCCACTGGGGCATTTAGGACAAGCCCTGTTGAAAGTTTGTATGTTGAGTCCGATGAGTGGTCACTCCATTTTCGGAGAACTTACATCAGCTTCAACTATTTTCTGAAAGTGCGCTCTAATAAGGAACATCCGTGTTTCACAACCGTTAACGACTTGACATGTGAAACACTTTTTCATAACAGACCTTCTGTGAGACGTCCTTTCTCACTGCGTGCAAGAGAACTTAGCACGGAAATGGATGTCCCAGTTCTCGACCAACGCCTAATGCCTCCAGCTAAGCTAGTACCACCCTGGGAGTGGCAGCTGATAGAATGTGACACATCCTTTGTACAGGTCACTAAACATGCGTCAGAGACACATATCAAAATGCACTTCTTGGAGCTCCAGTACAAGTACTCGTGCACAGAGTTTTATGCGGACGCTTCTAAGTCGCATGCCGGGGTGTCCTACGCAGCCATTGGCCCATCCTTCTCGGAATCCGGTGTACTGCACCCTGAAACAAGCATATTTACGGCTGAGGCCTATGCACTACTGTCGGCTATGAAACATATCAGAAAATCAAATGTTCAAAAAACTATTTTATTTACAGACTCCTTAAGCGTGGTAAAAGCCTTGAAGTCACACTGTAAACACAGAAACCCCGTAATTATTGAGCTCTATTCCGTCCTCTGTAGAGCGTATATGTCTAACCAGCATGTCATTATATGCTGGGTGCCTGGACATAGGGGCATCGAGGGTAACGTTCTAGCAGACCAGATGGCCACATCAATTTCATTGCATACAGTCAGTCCTACTGCTTCGGTCCCTGTCACGGACCTGAAGCCTTTCTTAAGAAGGAAACTGCGAAACCACTGGCAACGTAAGTGGGACGTAGAAGTAAATAACAAACTGCACGTGATAAAGCCACAGTTAGGTTCTTGGCCCTCCGTAACAAAATCACGGCGAACAGATGTCCTATTCTGTCGCCTCAGAATAGGACACACATTTGGTACACACAACTTCTTACTCACTGAAAATGATCCTCCAACTTGCGGTAGATGCGGGGAGAGGCTGACCGTCCTCCATGTCCTCCTGGAGTGTCGGAAAGCCGAATCTGACAGAAAGAAACATTTTCCGTTAGCATACCGGCAGCATATTCCCCTTCATCCTGTAATGTTACTCGGCCCAGAACCGCTCTTCGACACTAACGCAGTCCTAAGTTATCTGAAAGATGTTGTGTTGCATGTTGTTAGCCCAACATGTTCGTAGCGTCTCCTCTCTTCAGAGGATGGCGCTGCGATAGTTCTTTCGTGTAGCACGTGCCTCTAGGCCCTTGTGTTTGAAGGGCTCTGGCGAGGCAACAGTGCTCCAGGCATTTTTACCATCTCATATATTTTCTATTCTGCATCATTCTTTCACGATGGATTTTAGTGTTCATAGTATTCGTCATCTGTCATCGCCATAATTTTATAACAAGTTAATTTTACGCACTCTACAGCGAATATTTTTAGGCCACTTTACAGCCAAGTCACATCTTCCATAATACATCGTCAACATTAAAACTTGTCATGGCGCTCTTTGGCCAAACCTGGCCCTTGCGCCACAAAAAACCACACATCATCATCATCATTAAACCTTCGTCTTTCTCTCTCACTTTCCACCCTTCCTGTCTTCTTCTCACTTCGTTTACTTCCAATTCTCCAGGCAGCGAGGGTTAACCTGGTGTAGTTCATCCAACCTTGGATCTATTATATTGGGTTATAGTAGCTATGTACAGCTGGCGTCTGCGTTTCCTTCGGGTCTCGCAGCGTCCCCTTGTTGGGCTCGGTGGTGGGTGGCTGGCATAGCTGCAGAAATGTAATAAGTTATTAATGGCTTTAAGCACCTTTCCCCGACTTTCTGATCGCCCTCTTTCGAAAAGAGGGCGCACCGAAGAAACATTTCAATTCTCTGTCCAACGCAAGGAATCCTTCCCACGCTACCACGTCATACATAGTCAGTGCCCTGATAAGACAGTAAGAACCCTTTCACCATTCACCGTTGCGAAAGTTCTCACCGATGTTCTTGGTCCTGGATACAAGATTACTAAAATGGCTAGTGGCGACCTACTGCTTCAAGTACGTGACCAGCTCCAACGTGAAAAAATTTCAAATATTCTGGCTTTTGGTGATGTCGAAGTCACAGTGACGCCACATCGATCTATGAACACATCCAGAGGTGTGGTATCAGACAGCGATCTTTTGAACCTGAGCGAAGAAGAACTACTCGAAGGATGGAAGGAACAAGAAGTTGTAAAAGTACAAAGAATAACGATCAAGCGCGACAACAAAGAAATTCCTACAAAACATCTCGTTCTCACGTTTGCTACAAGTGTTCTGCCAGAATCTCTCGATACAGGATACACAAAAACACGAGTAAGACCAACATTCCAAATCCACGTAGATGTTTCAAATGTCAAAGATTTGGCCATGGCTCACAAAGCTGCCGAGGCCGTCTCACTTGCGCAAAATGTGGTCAAGAGCACGCTTCCGACAACTGCACTGGCGCACTGCACTGTGTGAACTGCGACGGTGATCACGCCACATATTCCCGATCATATCCGACGTGGAAAAAAGAAAAGGACATCATTACACTGAAAGTTAAAGAGAATATATGTTTTCAAGAAGCGCGGAAACGTGTTTCATTCATTCATACCGCAAGCTATGTTGGTGCGGCGCGTAAGGGGGCAACGCTGCAGCAGACTCCGGCATCAGCCCGGCCCACAAAGAGTGTGGCCGAGGTTGTGCCACCAGCCCCCTCGGCGATAGCAGTCAACGCTGCCTCGCCGTCACAGAAAGAGGGCCCATCAACCTCAGGGTTGGTAGGCACGAAGGTCTCATCTGCTCAGGTGAAGCCTCCACGACAAACGCGCCGCTCACAAGAGCGGACGTCCAGTGCCTCTCAAGAGGCAATGGACACTACTTCAAGCCAGACGGCGCTGCAAGCGCCCAAGGACCGCCGCCAGTCTCAGGACGGCGGCAAGAAAGACAAACTCCGCATTACAGGGCCTGGGAAGGTCCTGTAATCTAAATCAAGTTTTCCTCTCTTAAAACACAGCACACACACACACTATTAGCTATGGAGACACAAATATTACAATGGAACGTCAGGGGTCTCCTACATAACCTCGATGATGTCAAGGAACTCTTGCGTAAATATAATCCAAAGGTGCTGTGTGTACAAGAGACCCATTTGAAACTTACACAGACAGGATTTCTACCCCAATTTAACATTTTTCGCAAGGACCGTGACGATGCTTTTGCTTCGTCCGGTGGTGTCGCGATTATAATTGATAAGCGTGTAGCATGCCAGGCCTTGGAACTCCGAACGCCTCTTGAGGCAGTTGCGGTTCGAGCCTTACTGCTAGGTAAACTCATTACAATCTCTTCTGTGTATATACCACCCCATTATCGACTCCAAAGAACAGAATTTCTTAGTCTAATCGATGAGCTGCCTGAGCCCTACGTACTCGTTGGGGATTTCAACGCGCACCATACTCTCTGGGGAGACTCTCGATGCGATGCCAAAGGCCGCTTAATAGAAAATTTCCTTGTTTCCTCAAGTGCATGCATATTAAATAAAAAGGAGCCGACATTCTATAGCACAACACATGGCACGTACTCTGCGATAGATTTAGCTATCTGCTCGGCTACACTTGTAGCTTGCCTAGAGTGGGAGGTAGTCGAAAACCCATATGGGAGTGATCATTTTCCCATCTGCCTCAAAGCTTTAGAACAAAATGAATCCCTGCCACACCCCCCTCAATGGAAAGTTGCATCCGCAGATTGGAAAAAATTTGAAGAAATCACCCAGATGCAGTGAAACACTTTTAAAGATTTTAGTGTGAACAATGCTGTTGCTTATTTTACCGCTTTTATAATTGACGCTGCAATAGAGGGCATTCCACAAACGAAGGGGACTGCAAAAAAGAGGCGTGTGCCGTGGTGGAATGAGCAATGCAAGAATGCGCGTAAGGAGCAAAACAAAGCCTGGCGTTTACTACGTCAATCTCCAACGGCAGAAAACCTCATCAACTTTAAGCACGTGAAATCGAAAGGCAGACGAACGCGTCGTATCGCTAAAAGAGAAAGCTGGGAAAAATACGTCACAAGCATAAATTCCTATACACAAGAAGCAAAAGTCTGGAACAGGCAAAGAAAATTAACTACTCGACAAACCTACAACATGCCTTTGGTTGATGATGAAGGCCACAGCCTTCAAGACCAGGCGAACGCTCTGGGAGGACACTTCGAGCGAGTTTCTAGCTCTGCGAACTACTCGCAGTCATTCCAGCAACATAAACAGATAGCTGAAAGTAGGGCACTGAACCGTAAAGCTAGCGGAAGTGAACAGTACAATCATCCATTTAGCATTGCTGAGTTCAAAGCTTCCTTGAACGGCTGCACGAAATCGGCGCCAGGAGCCGACAGAGTCATGTACATAATGATAAAACATCTTCACCCTGACACGCAGATGGCTCTGTTGTCTATTTTCAACACTATCTGGGAAACAGGAGACATTCCATTGGCATGGAAAGAGGCGATAGTAGTCCCTGTTTTGAAACAAGGTAAAGATCCGTCCTCTGTGGCAAGCTACCGGCCCATAGCACTCACAAGTTGTCTATGTAAGCTCTTTGGGAAAATGATAAATCGCAGGCTCTTGCACTTCCTTGAATCAAACAAGCTCCTTGACCCCTATCAGTGTGGTTTTAGGGGAGGCCGATCGACGACAGACCACCTCGTTCGCATTGAAGCATATATTCGGGACGCTTTCATACACAAAGAGTTCTTTCTTTCTGTATTCTTAGACATGGAAAAGGCTTACTACACCACGTGGCGGTATGGCATTCTACGTGACTTATCAGAGTTGGGCATCCGCGGAAAAATGCTTAATGTAATCGAAAGCTATTTATCTAATCGCACATTCCGTGTCAGAATTGGTAATGTCCTCTCGAGACCATTTCTACAGGAAACTGGGGTACCACAGGGTGGCGTGCTTAGCTGCACACTTTTTATTATAAAAATGAATTCCTTGCGCTCATCAATACCGCGTAGTATATTTTATTCAGTATATGTTGATGACGTTCAGATTGGATTTAAGTCATGTAATCTCGCTATCTGCGAGCGACAAGTACAGCTTTGTTTAAACAAGGTGTCTAAGTGGGCTGATGAAAATGGCTTTACGCTCAATGTCAGCAAGAGTACCTGTCTTCTTTTCACTCAAAAAAGAGGTCTCATAGCAAATCCTGAAGTCGAACTTCAGGGACAGCACATACCTGTGAGCACAGAACACAAATTTCTAGGCATTATTTTAGACACGAAATTAACATTTATTTCACACCTGAAGTACCTCAGAAACAAATGCCTAAAACCATGAACATTCTTAAAATTTTGTCACACACAACGTGGGGTAGTGATAAGAAATGCATCCTGAACCTTTACAAGAGCCTCATTCGAACACGCTTAGATTATGGGGCAATAGTTTATCATTCGGCTAGCCCTAGTGCATTGAAGATGCTGGACCCTGTCCATCACCAAGGTATCCGCCTGGCGACCGGTGCCTTCAGGACAAGTCCTGTGGAGAGTCTTTACGTTGAAGCTAATGAGTGGTCGCTTCATCTTCAGAGGTCGTACTCAAGTTTTATGTATTTTCTGAAGGTAAATGCAAACCGTGAGCATCCCTCTTACGCAAGTGTAAACAACATGACATCTGCAACTTTATTTAATAATCGACCGGCAGTTAGAGAACCCTTCTCACTGCGTGTACGGAAACTCAGTCAAGAAATGGATGTTCCACTTTTTGAAAATCCTGTTATGGCTCCTGTCATGCTATGTCCGCCGTGGCAGTGGCAGCTCATTGAGTGTGATACTTCGTTCGTTGAAATAACGAAGAACGCTCCCCAGGTACACATCGAAATGCACTTTCTTGAACTTCATTTGAAGTACTCTTGCCAGGAATTTTACACAGATGCCTCAAAGTCGCATGCCGGCGTTTCGTATGCAGCCATCGGTCCATCATTTTCAGACTCCAACGTCCTGCACCCAGAAACAAGCATATTCACTGCTGAGGCATATGCAGTACTGACAGCTGTTAAACATATCAAAAAAATGAAATTGCAAAAGGCTATTATATTCACAGACTCCCTTAGTGTCGTAAAATCTCTGTCACTCCAGAAACGCAACAGTCCTGTACTCAATGAGTTATATTCTCTCCTGTGCACCGCATATACATCTAATCAGCACGTCATAATATGTTGGGTACCTGGGCACAGAGACATTAAGGGCAACATGCTTGCAGATGAAATTGCCACATCCATTGCAACGAAAGCTGGCAGCTCTTCCGTAGGTATCCCTGCCTCAGACTTAAAGCCATTTCTACGCAAAAAACTTCGAAGGCATTGGCAACACAAGTTGGACACAGAAACCTCGAATAAACTCCATTTGATCGAGCCACAATTACGAAATTTCCCACCGATAACAAAAATACGGCGAATCGAGGTCCTTTTCTGCCGCCTTCGTATAGGTCATACGTATGGCACGCACTCTTATCTCTTGACCGGTAGCGAACCTCCCATATGCTGTAGATGTGGCAAGACACTAACCGTCCTCCATGTCTTGCTGGAGTGTAGAGAAATGGAAACTGAAAGGAAAAAACACTTCCCTCTAGCCTACCGACAAAACATTCCCTTTCATCCTGCAATGTTGCTTGGTGCTGACCCATTTTTTCATAGAAAGTCAGTTTTTAACTTTCTGGAAGATGTTAATTCATTGCAAGTTATAGGCCGAAGAGATTCGTAGCACAGCATCTTACCAGACGCTGCTGCTGCGATAGTAGCAATTTGTAGAGCACGTGCCTACAGGCCCTTGCACTTAAGGGCCTCTTGAGGCAATAGTGCTATTGGCAATTACATATTTTATTCCATCCCTCCGTGAGAACATATCTTTTAAATTCATAGTACACCTTAAAAGTCACTGTGACAATTTTAATAGATATATATTAATTTTACTATTGTTTTAAGGCCCCTATACAGCCAGTTTCCATTATTATAGCCAAACACGACGCCATTGATCATTACTTGCATCACTGACTCCATTAAAACATTGCCTGGCGCTCTTTGGCCATGAGTGGCCCTTGCGCCATAAAACCCCACATATCATCATCATTCGATCGCTGGGCAGCATTGGCGTCCTTTGTCAGGGAGAGGAAGTTGGCCGTTTTCCCGGGTCGGAAGAGGACTTTCTCGGCGGCCGCGTTTCTCGGAGCAGGAAGTTGATCCGGTTGCACCCAATTTCGGAAGCGCCGACGCCGTTTTGGTCCTTCGGAGGCGACCTTGATTGTCGGGGCTTGTTCTGTTAAGCCGAGACCACACGTACGCTTGCGGACGCGCGCTAGCTCGCGTTCGCGCGCCTTGCGCGTGCCGCGCCTCGCGAGTAATGGCGGTTTGCATCCACAAGTACGTGCGGAAGCGCGCGCTCCTGCGCGCTCACACATAATCGGTTGAGAAGACATCGTTTCGTACAGAAATATTTACGGTGCTGCAAAATGCTCAAATAGTGATAAACGTCATTTTTATAATTTTAGAGTTTAGAAACCAAGGTAAAAAAAAATGAAAATGCGCTGTCTTACACGACATAATCAGCTTCGCATGAAGTGGCAGCAGCACTGGCACGCTATCAACGGCGCCGCGTTCCCGCCTTTCCGCGTCGTCTGGCTTTTACTGTTGCTGGAACAGATACTCTTGCTCATGATAATGAAGAGGAGACGAGACCAACGACGGTGCAGGCAGCGGCGACGCTGGTGGGTGCGACCTGTGTTTTTGGCCCGAAAGCAAGAACGACTTTACCACACAGCTGTAAGTACTCTGCTCATTTTACGCAGAAGTGTTTTGTCGTGTCGCTACTCAGTATCTGACCTTGGTTGAATTTGTAATTGCTAAGAAACACGTGCAGCGCTGAAAAGACGATATGCACGCGCTCTTTTTGTGTCATTTCGCCCCCATTGTCGTTAATCTGTAGGGCTTTCTGCTCGCCTTTATATCGCTTAGCAAGTTCATTGTTGTTTTAGTGATGCAAATGACCTCTGGTCACCCTCTTGGCGATCAGGTACATACGATGCATTAACACATGAGACGACCATTCGCCCCCGCAGGGGCGTCTGCGTCAGCAGGCGTTTGGTGTGTGGCGACACCACGGACCCGAGCACACGAGGGTTGGGCCCTCCCGCGTGTAGCCGTGCGCGGCTTAGCCGTGTCTGGGGAAAAGGGGATCCTGGGGGTTGAGCTGATGCTGGGTGATTGGACCTTTATGGCCCCCCGGCGGAGGCAACACACCCCTTTGGCCTCTGCTTCACATAGACGGCACCCCCGGACTGACCCACCCGGGGGAAATCGGTAGTTGCCTTTTCCTGTCTCTCTCTCCCTACAACCTTCGTCTTTTCCTTACTTTCCGCCTTTCCTGTCTCCTTCTCATTTCTTTATTACTTCCGACCTTCCTGGCAGCAAGGGTTAACCTTGTGTGAGTAGCCAACCTCGGTTATATCATATTGGGTTATAGCGGCAACGTACAGCTGGCGTTAGCAGGCCCTGTTTTTCAGACCCTGCAGCGTCCCCTTGTTGGACTCCATGGTGGGTGGCTGGCGTTGCTGCCGAAAACTACACGTCCACACATGGCTACTTCCTTCCCTCCACTACTTGATCGCCCTCAGAAAAGAGGGCGCACCGATGAAGTCTTTCAATTTTTCGGCCGCCAAAAAGAATCGTTCCCGCGTTTCCATGTTATCCATTCCGCAAAACCAGATAAACCAGTAAGAACTATCTCACCCTTCCTTGTTTCCAAATCATTGACTGAAGTCTTTGGTCCTGGATATAAGGCGTCGAGGATGGCAAGCGGTGATCTCCTCTTGGAGCTCCGCGATCAAAAACAATATGAAAAATTGTCAACATTAGTGTCATTTGGGGAAACCCAAATAATTATAACCCCGCACCGCACCATGAACACCACCCGTGGTGTTGTCTCTGATGATGACTTGATGGAGCTCACTGAGGCTGAACTCTTGGAGGGCTTCAGTGACCAGAATGTTGTAAATGTTAAACGAATTAAGATAAGGCGAGATGGAAAAGAGATCAACACGAAACACCTGATACTCACGTTCGGCTCAAGTATCCTTCCCGAGTCCATCGAGGCCGGTTATATCAAACTTCGGGTTCGACCATACGTTCCCAACCCTCTCAGATGCTTTAAGTGCCAACGTTTCGGCCACAGTTCACAGAACTGTCGAGGCCGGCTGACTTGTGCCAAGTGCAGTGACAAAGAACATTCCTCTGAAACGTGCCAGAACACTCCACATTGTGTTAATTGTGATGGTGAGCACGCCGCGTACTCGCGGTCGTGCCCTTCTTGGAAAAAAGAAAAGGAAATCGTTACAATCAAGGTAAAGGAAAACATAACTTTCAAGGAGGCACGGAGGCGGGTATCATACCTGCCCAAGAAAACCTTTGCCGATGTGGCGCGTCAGGGGGCAGCGTCACAACGGCCTCCGGCGGCTGTCCGACTCACAAGCAGTGAGTCGGCAGTTACGCCTTCTGCCCCCGCGGCGGTAGCAGCTAGCGCTGCTCCGTCAACCGAGGAGAAGGGACCATCGACCTCGAAGGTGGGCGCAGCCGAGGCTGCCTCAACTTCCCAGGTCCCTTCCAGCGCTGGCAACGGCCGGCGCAGCCAAATCCCTCAGGGAGCCCCATCGGCCTCCGGGCTGGTGGGCGCAGGGGTCTTGCCCTCCAAGGCAGGACCCTCGCTCGTAACTTCCCGCTCGCAAGAGCACGTGTCCGGCGCCTCACAAGAGGCAATGGACACTACACCTATCCTCCAGGGGCGCCAAGCGCCTAAGGAGCGGCGAGGTTCACTCGAACGCTCCAGAAAGGGCAAGACCCTGATTACAGGGCCTCGAAAGGGCTCTGTAAATAAATCTCTGTAATTTACATAATCACTACTTCTTTTCTGTACACACAGCACCTATTTACTACCAACATGGATACACAGATAATTCAATGGAACGTCAGAGGTCTTCTTAGAAACCTTGATGATGTGCAGGAACTCCTCCAAAAACACAATCCAAAAGTGCTGTGTTTACAGGAAACACACTTAAAATCTATACACACACACTTTCTCCGAAAGTATATTACATTTCGCAAAGACCGCGAGGATGCTGTCGCATCATCTGGCGGTGTAGCCATTATTGTTGACAGAACTGTAGCGTGTCAGCATTTAAAGCTCCAAACGGCCCTTGAGGCCGTGGCCGTTCGAGCCATACTTTTAAATAAACTCATTACCATCTGCTCTTTGTACATACCACCACATTATCAGATTCACAGACGCGACTTAGAATCATTAATAGATGAGCTCGCAGAACCCTATATGATTCTCGGTGATTTTAATGCACACAGTAGTTTGTGGGGCGATCCACGCTGTGATGCGCGAGGTCGCGTCATTGAACAGATGCTTTTCTCCTCTGGAGCATGTCTTTTAAATACAAAGGAACCCACATATTTTAACCTAGCCAACAAGTCATACTCTGCCATAGATCTTAGCATTTTATCGCCGACGCTTTTACCATATTTTAAATGGATTGTGCTTAACAACCCATATGGGAGTGACCACTTCCCAATAATCCTAACTACGCCGAAACAAGATCAATTTCTCCCGCAGGTCCCTCGGTGGAAAATTGACACAGCCGATTGGGAACGGTACCGAACTCTTACACACATGACCTGGTCTGAGATGTCTGGTATAACCTTAGATGACGCTGTTGCATATTTTACAGCTTTTATACTTGATGCCGCATGTAAATGCATTACTCAAGCGAGCGGCATGGGTTCCAAACGGCGTGTTCCCTGGTGGAACGATGCGTGTAGGCAAGCACGGAAGAAGCAGAACAAAGCGTGGGCGCTGCTTCGCGATTCGCCAACAGCAGAAAACTTTGAAAACTTTAAGCATATCAAATCCCAGGCGAGGAGAACGCGCCGACAAGCAAGACGAGAGAGTTGGGCGAAGTACATATCAAGCATCAACTCGTACACAGATGAGAGCAAAGTATGGAATAGAGTGAAAAAAGTCAATGGGCAACACACATATTCCCTGCCTTTAGTGAACAGCCACGGAGAAAGCCTTGAAGACCAAGCCAACTTTCTCGGGGCACATTTTGAATACATATCGAGCTCTTCACACTACTCAGAAACCTTCCTAAAATACAAAACACAAATAGAACAGCAAACATTAGAAAGAAAGTCTGCTAAAAGTGCGGCGTACAACGATCCATTCTGTATAGCAGAACTGCAGGCAGCACTAAACTGTTGTAATACATCCGCCCCAGGTTCAGACCGCGTAATATATGAGATGTTAAAACAATTACCATCCGAAACACAGAAAACCCTCCTTTACCTATACAACGTTATTTGGTCTTCCGGCGAGATCCCCTCTGTTTGGAAGGAGGCTATTGTTATTCCAATCCTAAAACACGGAAAGGATCCTTCCTCTGTATCGAGTTACAGGCCTATAGCATTAACAAGTTGCCTATGTAAAGTATTCGAAAAAATGATTAACTGTCGCCTACTACACTTCCTAGAATCAAACAAATTGCTGGACCCATACCAGTGCGGGTTTCGGGAGGGTCGATCCACCACTGACCATCTCATACGTATCGAGGCACGTATCCGTGAGGCTTTTGTCCATAAGCAGTTTTTCTTATCAGTATTCTTAGATATGGAGAAAGCCTATGATACAACGTGGCGGTTTGGGATTTTGAGAGACCTCTCACAGTTAGGTATACACGGAAATATGTTCAATGTTATCGAAAGTTATCTGTCGAATCGGACATTCCGCGTTCGAGTGGGCACTGTTCTGTCACAGAAATTTGTACAGGAAACTGGAGTGCCGCAGGGCGGGGTGCTCAGCTGCACACTTTTTATAGTAAAAATGAATTCTCTTCGTCTACACATACCACATAACATCTTCTATTCGACGTATGTTGACGATGTGCAGATAGGTTTTCAATCAAGTTCTCTTGCAGTCTGTGAGCGACAGACCCAGCTTTGTCTTAACAGGGTCTCCAAATGGGCTGATGTGAACGGGTTCAGACTGAACCCACAAAAAAGCACCTGTGTCACTTTCTCTAGAAAAAGAGGCCTGCACCCTGATCCTGAAATTGTGTTGCATGGTGAGCGTCTGCCCGTAAACAGGGAACATAAATTCTTAGGCATAATTTTAGACGCGAAACTAACCTTTGTACAGCACATAAAATATCTTAAAGACAAGTGCATGAAAACATTGAATATCTTAAAGGTGCTCTCACGCACAACCTGGGGCAGTGATAGAAAGTGCCTCTTGTACTTGTACAAAAGCCTCATACGCACACGACTAGACTATGGAGCCATAGTTTACCAGTCGGCTACTCCAACTGCTCTAAAGATGCTGGACCCCGTCCACCACTTAGGAATTCGCCTGTCCACAGGCGCCTTTAGAACAAGCCCAGTAGAAAGCCTGTACGTTGAATCGGATGAGTGGTCACTGCATCTGCAGAGAACATATTCGTCTTTCATGTATTTTCTTAGAGTGAACGGAAACAGTCAGCATCCCGCGTATCACACCGTAAACGATTTGTCCAGTTGCCAACTTTTCCGCAACCGGCCCAGAGTGGCACAGCCTTTCTCCATGCGTGTTAGAGACATGGCTGAAGAAACAAGGGTTCCACTGCTTCAATACCACCTTATGTCCCCTGCTATACGGCCCCCGCCGTGGCAGTGGCAACCAATAGAGTGTGATACATCCTTCATAACTGTTACAAAGCGCGCTCCTCTCGCGCATATACGAATGTACTTCTTGGAATTACAACACAAATACGCATGTCCTGAATTCTTTACAGACGCATCAAAGTGTAATTCTGGCGTATCTTACGCAGCAGTCGGTCCATCCTTTTCGGATACCGGTGTTCTGCACACGAGCACAAGTATCTTTACAGCAGAGGCCTACGCCATATTGGCTGCCGTTAAACACATTAAAGAAAGTAATATCACAAAGGCTATTATATACACAGATTCATTGAGCGTTGTAAACGCTTTGAAAACTGTCAAAAAGTATAAAAACCCTATCATTGTATCTCTTTACTCAGCATTACTAACCACCTATGCTTCCAAGCAGCAAATCGTGGTATGCTGGGTGCCGGGGCACCGCGAGATTGAAGGAAACGTGTTGGCTGACCAGCTAGCCACATCCATCCACGCGAATGCTGCAGACATTTCCATGACTGTCCCTGTAATGGACCTTAAGCCCTCCATAAAGAAAGCGCTGAGGGCTTTCTGGCAGCGGTTGTGGGATAAAGAAACAGAAAATAAACTCCATGTTATCAAGCCATATCTTGGCAACTGGCCGCCGGTATCAAAGAACCGCCATACGGAAGTAATACTTTGCAGACTTAGAATAGGACATACATACAGTACACACGCATACCTCTTGTCAGGTGGTGATCCACCCATGTGTGATAAGTGTGGTGAGCCACTTACCGTGCTTCACATCCTGATGCAATGCAGAGAATTAGATGCAAATAGGAAAAAGCATTTTCCATTACCTCACCGGCAACAAATTCCACTACATCCTCAAATGATTGTAGGCATAGAACCTTTCTTCAAACATGAATCCCTGTTTAGATTTTTAAAAGATGTAGATAGTTTCCATATTATAGCCCCAGGAAATCCGTAGCACAGCCTCTAACAGAGGTTTCTGCTGCGGTAGGTGCAATAAAAGAAAGCACCTGCCTCTCAGCCTTTGTACTCAAAGGCCCCCGGAGGCATTAGTGCTATTTACATATTCTCGCATTTTAGCTCCGTGATCACTTATCACGCGTACTTTATCCAGAGACCACTACATGTATCACTATCATAATTTTATGCTATATCCTATTTTACGCTTCCATGTCACTGATTGATTTTAGGCCACTTTACAGCCATGTTACATTCCACCATCGCCACTCACAAATCAGCGCTTAACACAACATTATCAGTCATGGCGCTCTTTGGCCATACCTGGCCCTTGCGCCACTAAACAACACACATCCATCCACGACCATTCGCAGCCACGTCTATTATGTCTGGATGATTGTTTACATTCTTCATGGCAATTGCAGATGTGCCGCATGCGACAAGGAGATCACAGATTTTTCTGCAAGTACTACAGAATGACGCCGCAGCTTTTCGATAAGCTGTTAAACTTTGTCGCTGCGGACCTGACCCGACAGCAGTTCATCAGGGAGCCCTTGGAGCCTGCAGAGCGACTGGCGATGACATTGAGGTTCGTAGAAGTACATTCCACATTGTGAGTAAAATTATTTACCAGTGGAGTACCATGTATATGCTGCTACAGTTGTAATGCTATTACATTTTTTAA
Source organism: Dermacentor albipictus (assembly GCF_038994185.2). NCBI lineage: Eukaryota > Metazoa > Arthropoda > Arachnida > Ixodida > Ixodidae > Dermacentor > Dermacentor albipictus. The sequence goes on from NC_091827.1 coordinate 120,516,244, forward strand.
CATTATACTTTGCTGTATATTTTAAAGAAACTGCATAGGCTGCTGCTATGAAGTGTTTCTGTTACAGAGGTTAATCATATAGCATGGCAGTTATCAGGCTAGGGCCCAGTCTCTCAGGCTAGGGAATGCTGGCCCACAGTTTGTGTATAGAACAGCAATTTCCTGCTATTTTACACCTCTTATGTATTATGGGGTTGCTTGCAGAAATGGGATGATATTAATTTGTATTGGTTCATGAGGGGTAAAATGTAAATATGCAGATTTCCAGTGCATTGGGTGCACGTGCCCATAATTAAATCATGGTTCTGGCACGTAAAACCCCTCAGTTAGATTGGTGTGTGAGGGCAATTTTCGTTCTGTTTGTCATGTTACATTTACCTGGCATCAGGGCAGGAGATATGCCAAGTAGCGCTGTTATATCGTGTAGGTCTTGAAACTGCCAGGCAATGCATACACGACACATGTCGAGCAATATGGGCACGCCTCAAGGATCATTTCATGCAAGTAAGTATGCCATTACACTTCACTTATAACTGCTGCACAGTGATGATTGCTGGTAGTGCGGGCAAAATGTTTGCCAATTAATTAAAGAATGATCAGCCTTCAAGCAGTACCAAAACACTAGGTAATCAGCTTTGCCTTGGTACATTAGAGGCAAAGCATTTCTTCTACTGCATAAATGTGTGTTACCCCCGCAGGGGCGTCTGCGTAAGCAGGCGTTTGGTGTGTTGCGCCACCACGTACCCGAGCACACGAGGGTTGGACCCTCCCGCGTGTAGCCGTGCGCGGCTTAGCCGTGTCTGGGGAAAGGGGGATCCTGGGGGTTGAGCCGATGCTGGGTGCTTGGACCTTTAAGGCCCCCCGGCGGAGGCAACACACCTCTTTGGCCTCTGCTTCACATAGACGGCACCCCCGGACTGACCCACCCGGGGGAAATCGGTAGTTGCCTTTTCCTGTCTCTCTCTCCCTATTACCTTCGTCTTTCTCTTACTTTCCACCTTTCCTGTCTCCTGCTCTCTTCTTTTTACTTCTTTTTTCCTGGCGGCAAGGGTTAACCCTGTGTGGATAGCCAACCTTGGTTATTTCATATTTGGTTATAGTAGTAATGTACAGCTGGCGTTTGCAGGCCGTGTTTCACAGGTCCTGCAGCGTCCCCTTGTAGGACTCCACGGTGGGTGGCTGGCGTTACTGCCGAAATCTCACATATGTTTATGGCTACCTCCTTCCCTACACTCCCCGATCGCCCTCAGAAAAGAGGGCGCACCGATGAAGTATTCAAATTTTTTGGTCGGCAAAAAGAATCTTTCCCTCGTTTCCACGTTATCCATTCTGAAACACCAGCTAAACCAGTGCGAACAATTTCTCCATTTCTTGTATCGAAGTCCCTTACCGAAGTTTTTGGTCCAGGATATAAGGCGTCGAGGATGGCTAGCGGTGACCTCCTCCTGGAGCTCCGCGATCACAAACAATTTGAGAAACTGCCTAAACTTGTATCATTTGGGGAGACCCAAATAGTAGTAACCCCGCACCGCACGATGAATACCTCCCGCGGCGTTGTCTCAGACGATGATTTGCTGCAGCTCTCTGAGGCTGAACTCTTGGAGGGCTTCAGTGAACAAAATGTTATAAATGTCAAAAGAATCAAGATGAGGCGAGATGGTAAGGAACTTGCGACCAAACACCTAATACTCACCTTTAACTCAAGTGTCCTGCCCGAGTCCATCGAGGCCGGGTATATCAAGCTCCGTGTTCGTCCATACATCCCTAATCCCCTGCGTTGCTTCAAATGCCAGCGTTTCGGTCACAGCTCGCAGAGCTGCCGAGGCCGCCAAACCTGCGCTAAATGCAGTGCTAATGAGCACACTTCTGAATCGTGTGAAAACTCTCCACTGCGTAAACTGTGAAGGCGAGCACGCTGCATACTCGCGGTCGTGCCCGTCTTGGAAGAAAGAAAAGGAAATAGTTACGATTAAAGTTAAAGAAAACATAAGTTTCAAAGAAGCACGCAGGCGGGTATCTTTCCTGCCAAAGCACACCTTTGCCGAAGTGGCGCGTCAGGGGGCAGCGCCACAACGGCCTCCAGCGGCTGTCCGTCCCACACCCAGTGAGGCGGCAGTGACGCCATCCGCCCCCTCGGCGACTGCAGCTAACGCTGCTACGCCACCACAGCAGGCGGGGCCAACGACCACGAAGGTGGGCGCAGCCGAGGCTACCCCAACCTCCCCGGCCCCGTCCAGCGCTGGCAACAACCGGCGCAGCCAGATCCCTCAGGGAGCCCCACCGACCTCCGGGCTGGTGGGCGCAGGGATCTTGCCTTCCGAGGCAGGACCCTCACAGAAAACTCGCTCGCAAGAGCATGTGTCCAGCGCCTCCCAAGAGGCAATGGACACTACACATGTCCTCACGGCGCGCCAAGCGCCTAAGGAGCGGCGAGGCTCACTCGAACGCTCCAGAAAGGGCAAAACCCCGATTACAGGGCCTCGAAAGGGCTCTGTAATCTAAGACATCTTTCAGTTTCCGTACACACAGCACCAACTTACTTTAAAAATGGATACACAAATAATTCAGTGGAATGTCCGAGGTCTTCTTAGAAACCTAGATGATGTGCAGGAACTCATCCAAAAACACAATCCAAAAGTGCCGTGTTTACAGGAAACACACCTAAAATCCAAACACACAAATTTTCTCCGACAGTACATAACTTATCGCAAAGATCGCGATGATGCTGTCGCATCATCGGGTGGTGTCGCCATTGTTATCCATAAGAACATTGCGTGTCAACTTTTACAGCTAAAAACGCCTCTCGAAGCAGTGGCGGTCCGAGCTGTTCTTCTAAACAAACTCATCACCATTAGCTCTCTTTACATACCCCCACATTACCAATTAACGAAACACGAATTTCAATCTTATGTAGATCAATTGCCAGAACCTTATGTTGTTCTTGGCGATTTCAATGCGCATAGCACCTTGTGGGGAGACTCTCGCATCGATGCGCGAGGTCGTCTCGTTGAACAGTTCCTTTTTTCTTCTGGAGCGTGCATTCTAAATAGGAAAGAACCCACATATTACTCTCTTGCAAACAGATCCTTTTCGTCAATAGATCTTAGTATAGTCTCCGCGTCTATACTACCCGAACTCAACTGGGAAGTTACGAGCAATCCTTACGGGAGCGATCACTTCCCCGTACTGCTAAAAACATCTAAAGAAAATGAATTTCCCCCACAAGTTCCTAGGTGGAAGATAGATACAGCCGACTGGGAGAAATTTCGAAATCTATCTAGACTCTCATGGGCTGATATGTCTTCTCTAGAAATCGATGCCGCTGTGGAGTATTTTACAGCGTTCATAATAGATGCCGCATCTAAATGCATATCTGAAGGAAGCGGTTTGGGATGCAGACGGCGTGTCCCGTGGTGGAACGAGGAATGTAGGATTGCTCGTAAGAAACAGAACAAAGCGTGGGGGTTGCTACGCGCTTCCCCCACTGCAGAGAATCTTATCAACTTTAAGAAAGTAAAATCTCAAGGCAGGAGAACCCGCAGGCAGGCCAGAAGAGAAAGTTGGCAGAACTTTTTATCAAGTATAAACTCGTTTACAGATGAGGCGAAAGTCTGGAACCGCGTCAAAAGAATTAGAGGGCGGCAAACATATTCACTCCCACTAGTAAATACACAGGGCGATACACTGAAAGATCAAGCCGACTCACTGGGGGAACACTTTGAGAGTGTATCAAGCTCAAATCATTATTCACAATCCTTCCTAAAATATAAACAAATCGAAGAATGCAAGCCACTCACCAATAAATGCCGACAGAATGAACCGTACAATTGCCCTTTTAGTGCTGCCGAGTTGAAAGCTGCCTTGAGCGCATGCAAGACCTCTGCACCGGGATCCGATAGAATCATGTATGCCATGCTCAAAAATTTACACAATGACACACAAGTAACACTACTTACACTCTTCAACACTATCTGGGACGCAGGGTACCTTCCAACGGCATGGAAAGAAGCCATTGTGGTCCCTGTTTTGAAACAAGGGAAAGACCCTTCTTCAGTGGCAAGTTACCGCCCGATAGCCCTCACAAGCTGCATGTGTAAGGTATTTGAAAAAATGATAAATCGGCGACTCATCCACTTCCTTGAACAAAACAAAATGCTTGATCCCTTTCAGTGTGGCTTCCGAGAAGGGCGCTGCACAACCGACCATCTTGTACGTATTGAAGGACATATTCGTGACGCGTTTGTACACAAACAGTTCTTCTTATCGATATTCCTCGATATGGAGAAGGCGTACGATACGACCTGGCGGTATGGAATCTTGAGAGATTTGTCAGAAATGGGCATTCATGGTAATATGCTAAACGTAATAAAAAGCTACCTGTCCAATCGTACCTTCCGGGTGAAAGTAGGCAATGTGCTGTCACGTCCTTTTGCACAAGAAACCGGTGTACCCCAGGGTGGCGTGCTCAGTTGCACACTCTTTATTGTTAAGATGACAACACTTCGTGCTTCCGTACCACCCGCCATCTTTTACTCTGTCTATGTGGACGACATTCAAATAGGTTTCAAATCCTGTAACCTCGCAGTGTGCGAAAGACAGGTACAGCATGGTTTGAACAAGGTGTCAGGGTGGGCAGAGAAAAATGGATTCAAAATCAATCCTCATAAGAGTTCTTGTGTTTTGTTTACAAGGAAGAGAGGCCTAGTTCGGGATCCCTGCTTGGAAGTGTGTGGACAACAGATACCTGTAAACAAAGAACATAAATTTCTAGGTGTCATACTTGACTACAGACTCACTTTCGTCCCCCACATTAAATATCTTAAAGAAAAATGTCTGAAAACAATGAACATAATGAAACTTCTTTCCCAGACTACGTGGGGTAGTGACAGGAAGTGTTTAATGAATCTATATAAAAGCCTCATTCGATCACGACTAGACTACGGTGCCGTCATTTATCACTCTGCCACCCCCAGCGCACTAAAGATGCTAGACCCTGTTCACCATCTGAGTATCCGTTTAGCCACAGGAGCTTTCAGAACGAGTCCCGTACAAAGTTTATATGCAGAATCGAATGAGTGGTCACTACATATCCAGAGAACATACATCAGCCAAACATATTTTTTGAAAGTCCACTCTAATCCCGAACATCTCTGTTTTAACACCATTAATGATATGACATATGCTACACTATTTCGTAATCGTCCTTCCGTAAGACAGCCTTTCTCGCTGCGTGTGAGGGAGCTTAGTCATGAAATGCATGTTCCAATCCTCGAACTTCGCCTAATGCCTCCAGCCAAGCTGCTACCTCCTTGGGAGTGGCAGTCGATACAATGCGATACATCTTTCATTGAAGTTACAAAAAACGCTCCAGAGATTGAAATCCAGATGCATTTCCGGGAACTCCAGCACAAACACTCCTGCACGGAGTTCTACACAGACGCATCGAAGTCACACGACGGGGTGTCCTATGCAGCCGTCGGGCCATCCTTCTCAGAAACCGATGTACTGCATGCGGAAACTAGTATCTTTACGGCGGAGGCTTACGCACTATTGTCGGCTGTGAAGCATATAAGGAAATCAAAACTCCAGAAAGCAGTCATATATACGGATTCCCTTAGTGTTGTGAAGGCCTTGATGGCTTTCTCAAACCACAAAAATCCAGTAATTAACGAACTTTATTCTGCTCTGTGTAAAGCGTATACAGGTAATCAGCATGTCATCATATGCTGGGTGCCAGGTCATAGGGGCATCGAAGGTAACATTCTTGCGGACCAGATGGCCACGTCAGTTGCATCGCATTCTGCTAATCCCACCGCTGCAGTTCCTGTCACAGACCTGAAGCCCTTCTTACGGAGGAAACTACGGAACCAGTGGCAACGGCTATGGGACGCAGAAACAAATAATAAGCTCCACGTGATAAAGCCACAGTTAGGATTCTGGCCTTCCGTAACAAAATCACGCCGGACAGATGTCCTATTCTGTCGTCTGAGAATAGGACGCACATTTGGCACACATAACTTTTTACTCACCGGAAACGAGCCTCCAACCTGTGGTAGATGCGGGGAGAGGCTGACCGTCCTCCACGTCCTCCTGGAGTGTCGGGAAGCCGAACATGAAAGAAAGAAGCATTTTCCCTTAGCATACCGGCAGCGCATCCCCCTTCATCCAGTAATGTTACTAGGCCCAGAACCGCTGTTTGACTCCAGCGCAGTCCTGGGCTTCCTGAAAGATGTTGTATTACATGTTATAAGCCCCACACACTCGTAGCGTCTCCTCTTTCCAGAGGATGCCGCTGTGATAATCTTTTTTATGTAGCACATGCCTCTAAGCCCTTGTGTCTCAAGGGCTCTAACGAGGCAGTGGTGCTCTAGTGAATTTTAGAATCTTATATATTTTCTATTTTGCATCATTCTTTTACGATGGATTTTAAAGTTCATAGTATTCGTCATCAGTCATCGCCATAATTTTATAGCACGTAGATTTTACGCACTTTACAGCGACTATTTTAGGCCACTTTACAGCCAAGTCACATCTTCCAGAATACATCCTTAACACTACCACCAGTCATGGCGCTCTTTGGCCAAACCTGGCCCTTGCGCCACAAAACAACACACATCATCAAATGTGTGTTACACCGAGCTTGGTCCTGTGGACATAGCAATTACGTTTATCACTTGAAATGACACTGCACACTTTCTAGCAATATGGGCATTGTGTGCCACTGATTTTTCCAGTCAGTAGTAATGGCAAGTGCCGTACTAGTCTAGACACCAACCCAAGAGGAGTGGGAGAAGATTGCTGAAGGATTTTCAGCTCGATGGCAATTCCCCAATTGCTTGGGGGCTGTCGATGGAAAACATGTAGCAATCACATGCCCACCAAATTCTGGGAGTAATTACTTCAACTACAAGGTAAACTGCTATGCTTTCATTTTATTTGCTTTGTGTACTAAGGATGCTGTTTCTTTTGGTAATTGCAATTCTGCCAGGAAGGTGCTTTGTAGATGTTACAATTTACATGCAGTGCAAGTCAGGTGCCATGTACAGTGCATTGTAGTGCTGTACAAAAAAACTCAAATGCAAATGGGCATATGGTTATAAAATGAGGTATTGTGGTTCCTTAACCTTCAAGCATATGAGGGGTATGAGTATGAAAGTAGACTATTGAGTTTAACGATTGACAACTCACTAACATCCAGAGCATCCTTTGATGCTTTTGCAGTTGCCTGCATTCTGCAGCCATTTCAGTAAACTTTCTTATACGATAGTACGCAGGTGACAATAGTACCAAGCCTTGCTTGCTAAACAGGCCACTCAAATTGCCTGACAGTGGCCGTAAATTTGCTGTTTGCATGTGAATGTCGACAGTTGCTCTGATGCTTTATTTCAGTGAACATATTCAATTCTCCTCATGCATGCTTTATTTCAGGGAACATATTCAATTGTCCTCATGGCTGTCGTTGACAGCAGTTGCAAGTACGTGCTTGTTGATGTGGGGGTTGAAGGTCGCGTGAGCGACGGAGGCGTATTTAAACACTGCATTTGGCAAGGCCCTTGTCAATGGAGACCTACCTCAATATACCCTCACTTGGCCTGCTCCCAGGAACTACAACAGCTTTACCCCACGTCTTCGTTGGGGATGAAGCTTTTAAGTTAAGAAAAGACTTTATGCGCCCATTTCCTTCCAAGCAACTTGGGGATGAAAGAAGAGTCTTCAACTACAGGTTGAGCCGAGCAAGGTATGGTGCACTAAGATAGTGAAATTCAAAAATGAGACACTGACAGTCATTCTTTCTTTTAATAATCAACCTTTTATTGCAAAATCAATGCAAGTAGAGGTCTTGAAGAATACTTGAACAATCTGAACTGCTTCAGAGCTTCTCTCTGGTGTCCCTTTAAAGTGCACAAGTACTGCGCAAGGAATTATTATACCGCAAGAAAAATACACGCATAGTACTTCTGACACTGGATTTCTTGCAGTCTTTGTATCATTACTGTAAACATGTCTTCTAAAAAGGCAGACTAAGGGAACAGGTTTTTCTAACCATTTTTTTTTAAAATAAATGTTTCTGAAGTTTGAATTTCAATGTTTGTTTGCTATATTCCGACAGACGGTGTGCTGAAAACGCGTTCGGGATCGCAGCAGCAAGGTGGCGTATCCTACTGCGGACCATTAACTTGCTCCCCACAAACGTGGACTTTGTTGTCAAGGCTGCCTGTGTCTTGCACAACTTCCTAACTGTCCTCAATCCACAGTCGGACAATTACAGTGATCAAGAGGACAAGTTTGGAAACTTTGTAGCAGGACGCTGGCGCGAAAGCATCCAAGCTGCGTTGGGAGACGACAGAATGCAGCAGTTTACCCCCCTTCAGTCAACACGATCAAGAAACTACGACAGTGAAGCTGCACATGCCAGGAACCTCTTTGCAGCCTATTTTTGCAGCAAAGTAGGTGAGGTTCCATGGCAGTGGCACCAACCAGGTGTTTCCAAAGAAGGCGCTTTGAAGCGTCTACGTGAGCAGCAGTTCTACCAGCTGCAATGATGGTGAGCATTTCCTCGAAAGAGCAAAAGCCACATTGTGACTTCATAACAGTCATTCATAATTGCTGTTCACTGTGGCTTATCAGTTATGCTGTTTACGTGTCAATTTTGTGGCACCTGTGCAAGAAAAAAATGTTTGTGTTATTACTTTGTTCATCCATGTTGTGAAGTGTGTAGTCCACTTACTTGATGGTAACTGGATGTTTGATGTGGAGTAGAAATAGACTTGAACTGTGGTATTCATGAATATCGAAACCGTAAACATTTTATTTCCAACCACAAAAAAATACATTTATTTAAGCATACCCAGCTACTGCTGGCTTGACAGGTAGGGCCGTACTGGCCAGCCAAGCTGCCGCGAATGCAACTGTCGCTCCCCATTGGCTCCATTGTAGTTTGCCTGAAGTGGCAGGCCACAACTATGCTGTTGCAAAGAGTATTGCACGTGCATGTGCAAGCATTGATGAGGTAGAACATATCACATTATGTAAGGAGGGCTTCAAATAGGAAAAAAAGCACCTATAAATAAGTGCAAATTGAACACAAAACAACGACATAGAAATATCATTGGGAAGCAACGTGCATGTTAAAGAATGGAGAATGCAGCGTAAAGCAGTAAAAAACAGGACATAAAAAGCAAACAAATGAGGTGAGGCATCAAAGTACAGTAATACACAAAGGACTATGGTAAAAACAGCCATACGAGTATCTGGAGGTACGCATTTTTCTTGGTTTCCACAACTTGGCTTTCAAGAAGAGTATTGCACAGGTGAAAGGCACGTGCATGCATTGAAAAGCTAAAATGTATCACGTCATGTACGGATAACTAGGAATGGGAAAATAAAAACTGAACACTGACCAGTGCACATTGAACACATGAAAACATATCCAGAACATAAAAAAGCCGAAATAAAAGTACCTGCCTTGGTAGCTCAGTGGCCATGGTGTTGGGCTGCTGAGCAAGAGGCCGCGGGATCGAATCCCGGCTACAGCGTGCACATTTCTATGGGGGCAAAATGCGAAAACACCTGTGAACGTACCTTTAGGTGCACGTTAAAGAACCCCAGGTGGTCAAAAGTTCTGGAGTCCTCCACTACGGCGTGCCTCATAATCGGAAAGTGGTTTTGGCACGTAAAACCCCATAATTTAATTTTTTGAAATAAAAGTATCAGTGACAAGCAGCTAGCGTGTTAAAAATGCATAATGCAGCATCACAATAAAGCAGTAACAAACAGGACATAAAAGCAAGCATATAAGAGATTAGGTATCAAAGTACAGTAATACACAATTCAATATGATAACTATGGTTGTACGAGTATCTGGAGGTACACTTTTCTTGGTTTCCACAACTGGGCTATCAAAAAGAGTATTGCACAAGTAAAAGGCACATGCAATCATTGACCAGTTAAAATGTATGACATTATGTAAGGACGACTAGAAACAAGAAAATAAAAGTAAGCAATAAACATCAAAACCACATAAATAAGTGCAAAGTGAACACATGAAAACTAAAAAAAATTTATGAAATATCAGTGACAAGCATATAATGTGTTAAAGTATGCAGCATCACAATAAAAGATGGAACATAAAGAGTGAATATATGAGAAGTGAGAGATCAACATACTGTAATATAGAATTGAACACATTGAAAAAGAAAATAAAGAATAATAGTATGAGTACCTGGTGGAATGCAGTATGAGCAACTTCTGACATTTTCTTGGTTTCCATAACTTGGCTATTGAGAAGGTTATTGCACGGGTCGACAACACATTAAATTTAAAAGTAAAAGTATGTATACAAAAGTAAGAAAACAAACATACTCGAAAAACATGCTGCCTTGATGTGCTGGTTTATAGTATCACTGTGCCTTCATGGTGCAGACAGCACATGGACGAGCAAAATGAACAGATAGCATAAACATTGCTCCTTTGTTTCTTTGGCGATGTGCGATCGGCACTCTGAAGCTGCAGTGAGAAGGTGCCGAGTATGACAAAAAGAAAAAAATTAATCAGTTAATTCCTTAATGACATTCAAAATCTTTATATACATGTCCACTTGTTTTTCCGTTCTCACTCGCTTCATGAGTGGAACAAGTGACATTGCAAACAGCTCGATGTGATCTGTCGGCTTTGTTGTTTCGAGAGCACCGGTGACACGCTGAAGCTGCTGCGCCAACAAATCGTCTGCATTTACCTTTCTTTTCCTGCTCGTAGGCGTGCCGGACGACGTTACTGAAGACGCCTGTGCACGAGGTGCAGGCGTTGCCGCTGGCGGCACCGACACCTCTGTTACCACCACATCCTCCGCCTCCTTCTCCTGCTCCTCCAACTCGTACACGTGCACGTACTCCTCATTGGCAAAGTGGCACATGTCGTCAAAGAGCTCTGCAGCAGTGGGCCCTTCCTCCAGGTTGTTATGGCTTGCTCCGACAGGTTCCTCCTGCTGGCTCAGCATTTGGAAGTTCCCTGATGTGCTGATACATTTGAAGAAAGAAATGTTCATTGTAGATACTTTTGGCTGTAAATATTTCAAATAATTCAAAAAGCAATGTGAAAATAAAGTTCATTAATTAAATTGTACAAGTGCTCTTTATCTGAAGGGGTCACCCAAAGATATCTAACACATGGATACACATAACACTTTAGCGTCATCATTTACTTTTATTCTAGTTTACATTGCCATTCCATATAGTAGCACATTCTACATTTCAGTGAACACAAGACTCTTCCCTGACTGAAAAAAGTTAATGCTTTAGAAGTAATGTTTGTTATCCCATAAATAAGCCATATTGCACTGCTGGAAAATGCAATGTTAAGAGTGACCTGAGTCCTTGAATTTTTAGAAATGTGCTGTGTGCTGTGTGCAGTAACATTTGTATCTAAAAATGGTACACTGAATTATTTTATGCATGCTAAACAAATATTACAGTGCCATTTGATGAAATTATAAGCTTTACAACCTAGCTACAGCCACAGATCCCATCCATTGAGGTTAATTGACCATTAACAGCCGATGTTACAAAATACATACCCCGCAGGGGCGTCTGCGTCAGCAGGCGTTTGGTGGGTTGCGACACCACGGACCCGAGCACACGAGGGTTGGACCCTCCCGCGTGTAGCCGTGCGCGGCTTAGCCGTGTCCGGGGAAAAGGGGATCCTGGGGGTTGAGCCAATGCCGGGTGTTTGGACCTTTACGGCCCCTCGGCGGCGGCAACACACCCCTTTGGCCTCGGCTTCACATAGACGGCACCCCCGGACTGACCCACCCGGGGGAAATCGGTAGTTGCCTTTTCCTGTCTTTCTCTACCTACAACCTTCGTCTTTTCCTTACTTTCCACCTTTCCTGTCTCCTTCTCATTTCTTTATTACTTCCGACCTTCCTGGCAGCAAGGGTTAACCTTGTGTGAGTAGCCAACCTTGGTTATATCATATTAGGTTATAGCGGCAACGTACAGCTGGCGTTTGCAGGCCCTGTTTTTCAGGCCCTGCAGCGTCCCCTTGTTGGACTCCATGGTGGGTGGCTGGCGTTGCTGCCGAAATTTCACATATATTTATGGATAGCTCTTTTCCTCCATTCCGTGATCGCCCTCAGAAAAGAGGGCGCACCGATGAAGTTTTTCAGTTTTTCGGACGCCAAGTCCACAACTTCCCACGTTTCCACGTAGTTCACTCGGAAAAACCCGGCAAACCAGTGCGCACTATTTCACCGTTCCTTGTATCAAAGACTTTGACTGATGTTTTTGGAGCCGGATATAAGGCGACCAGGATGGCAAGCGGTGATCTCCTCCTTGAGCTCCGCGATAAGAAAGAATACGAGCAACTGTCTAAGCTTGTGTCATTTGGGGATAACCAACTAACAGTAACCCCGCACCGTACTATGAACACCACCCGGGGCGTTGTCTCGGACGATGATTTGCTGGAGCTCACTGAGGCTGAGCTCTTGGAGGGCTTCAGTGAACAAAATGTTATAGATGTCAAAAGAATTAAGATAAGACGAGATGGAAAAGAAATCCAAACGAAACACTTGATAATCACCTTCGGTTCGAGTGTCCTGCCCGAGTCAATCGAGGCAGGATACATTAAGCTCCGTGTTAGGCCATACGTGCCAAACCCCCTGAGATGTTTCAAATGCCAACGTTTTGGCCACAGCTCGCAGAGCTGCCGAGGCCGCCAAACGTGTGCAAAATGCAGTGCCCATGAACACACGTCTGAAGCTTGCACGAACTCTTTGCATTGTGTAAACTGTGATGGAGAGCACGCCGCGTACTCGCGGTCGTGCCCATCTTGGAAAAAAGAAAAAGAAATTGTCACGATCAAAGTGAAAGAAAATATATCATTCAAGGAGGCACGTAGGCGGGTGGCATACCTGCCTAAGAACACATTTGCCGAAGTGGCGCGTCAGGGGGCAGCGCCACAACGGCCTCCGGCGGCTGTCCGACCCACACTCAGTGAGGCGGCAGTGACGCCATCCGCCCCCTCGGCGGCTGCAGCTAACGCTGCTACGCCAACACAGCAGACGGGGCCATCGATCCCGAAGGTGGGCGCAGCCGAGGCTGCCCCAACCTCCCCGGCCCCATCCAGCGCTGGCAACAGCCGGCGCAGCCAGACCCATCAGGGAGCCCCATCGACCTCCGGTCTGGTGGGCGCAAGGATCTTGCCTTCCCAGGCAGGACCCTCACAGAAAGCTCGCTCGCAAGAACATGTGTCCAGCGCCTCCCAAGAGGCAATGGACACTACAACTGTCCTGACGGCGCGCCAAGCGCCTAAGGAGCGGCGAGGCTCCCTCGAACGCTCCAGAAAGGGCAAAACCCCGATTACAGGGCCTCGAAAGAGCTCTGTAATCTAAGACATCTTTCAGTTTCCGTACACACAGCACCAACTTACTTTAAATATGGATACACAAATCATACAGTGGAACGTCAGAGGTCTTCTTAGGAACCTTGATGATGTGCAAGAGATTATACACAAACACAATCCAAAAGTGCTGTGTCTACAGGAAACACACCTCAAATCACAACACACAAACTTTCTCCGACAGCATGTTACTTTTCGCAAAGATCGCGATGATGCAATCGCATCATCGGGAGGTGTTGCAATTGTAATCCAAAAGAGCATAGCATGTCAACATTTACAGCTACGAACGGCCCTTGAAGCAGTGGCGGTTCAAATTGTTTTGCTAAACAAACTTATCACTATTTGCTCGATTTATATACCTCCACACTACAAACTAAGCAAACATGAATTTCAGTCCTTCATAGATGAATTGCCAGAACCGTACGTTGTACTTGGGGATTTCAATGCGCACAACAGCCTGTGGGGCGACTCTCGTATAGATGCGCGAGGTCGTCTTGTTGAACAGTTCCTCTTCTCTTCTGGTGCATGCCTGCTGAATAAGAAGGCACCCACATATTATTCTCTCGCCAACAGAACATTTTCATCAATTGACCTCAGCCTAGTTTCCCCGTGTATACTGCCTGAACTCGTATGGGAAGTTATGAACAATCCTTACGGAAGCGACCACTTCCCAATCCTGCTTAGAACACCTGAAGTAAAGGAATATCCACCACAGGCTCCTAGGTGGAAAATTGACACTGCCGACTGGGAAAAATTCCGAACTCTATCTTGTATTTCTTGGGATGACATGTCCTCGCTAGGAATTGACGCTGCTGTCGAATATTTTACAGCCTTCATAATAGATGCCGCATCTAAATGTATATCACAAGTAAATGGCCTGTCGTACAAACCGCGTGTTCCGTGGTGGAATGACGATTGTAGGATCGCACGTAAAAATCAGAACAAAGCGTGGGGGTTGCTACGCGCCTCCCCCACTGCGGAGAATCTTATTAACTTTAAAAAAGTAAAATCACAAGGCAGGCGAATCCGCCGTCAGGCCAGACGAGAAAGTTGGCACAAGTTTTTATCAAGTATTACCTCGTTTAGGGATGAGGCCAAAGCCTGGAACAGAGTAAATAGGATTAGAGGGCGGCAAACACATGCACTCCCCTTAGTAAACATACAGGGAGATACACTGAAAGATCAGGCCGACTATCTTGGGGAGCACTTTGAGGGTGTATCAAGCTCAAAACATTATTCGCAATCCTTCCTAAAATATAAAGAAATAGAAGAATGCAAGCCACTCATCAATAAATGCCGACAGAATGAACCGTACAATTGCCCTTTTAGTGCTGCCGAGTTGAAAGCTGCCTTGAGTGCATGCAAGAGTTCCGCACCAGGATCTGATAGAATCTTATATGAAATGCTCAAAAACTTACACAATGACACGCAACTTACACTACTTACACTTTTCAACACCATCTGGGATGCAGGGTACCTTCCAACCGCGTGGAAGGAAGCCATTGTAGTCCCTGTTTTGAAACAAGGCAAAGATCCTTCCTCGGTGGCAAGTTACCGCCCGATAGCCCTCACAAGCTGCATTTGTAAGCTGTTCGAAAAAATGATAAATCGGCGACTCATTCATTTCCTTGAACAGAGCAAAATGCTTGATCCTTATCAGTGCGGCTTCCGAGAAGGGCGCTCCACAACCGATCATCTCGTGCGTGTTGAAGGGAATATCCGGGACGCATTTATACATAAACAGTTCTTCCTATCGATATTTCTCGATATGGAAAAGGCGTATGACACAACGTGGCGTTACGGAATCCTAAGAGACCTGTCAGAAATGGGCATCCACGGTAATATGTTTAATATAATCAAAAGCTATCTGTCAAATCGTATCTTCCGGGTAAAAGTCGGCAATACACTCTCACGTCCTTTTACGCAAGAAACGGGTGTACCCCAAGGAGGCGTGCTCAGCTGCACCCTCTTTATCGTGAAGATGAACACGCTTCGTGCTTCACTACCACCCGCCATCTTTTACTCTGTCTACGTAGACGACATTCAAATAGCTTTCAAATCTTGTAACCTCGCAGTCTGCGAGAGACAGGTACAGCATGGCCTGAACAAAGTGTCAACGTGGGCAGACAGGAATGGATTTAGGATCAATCCTAACAAAAGCTCTTGTGTTCTTTTTACAAGAAAGAGAGGACTTATCCCAGATCCTTGCATAGAACTGCGTGGACAGCAGATACCTGTAAACAAAGAACACAAATTTCTGGGTGTCATACTTGACTACAAACTCGCTTTCGTCCCCCACATTAAATATCTTAAACAAAAATGTCTGAAAACAATGAATCTAATGAAACTTCTATCCCAGACTACGTGGGGTAGTGACAGGAAGTGTCTAATGAATATCTATAAGAGCCTCATTCGATCACGACTAGACTATGGTGCCGTGATCTATCATTCTGCAGCCCCGAGCGCGCTAAAGATGCTAGATCCGGTCCACCATCTAGGAATCCGACTGGCCACAGGCGCTTTCAGAACGAGTCCCATACAAAGTTTATATGTAGAATCAAATGAGTGGTCACTTCATCTGCAGAGAACATACATTAGCCAAACATATTTTCTGAAAGTCCACTCAAATCCACAACATCCCTGTTTTAATACCATTAATGACATGACATATGCTACACTCTTTCGCAATCGTCCCTCCGTAAGACAGCCTTTCTCGCTGCGTGTGCGGGAGCTTAGTGATCAAATGCATGTCCCACTCCTCGAGCTCCCCCTAATGCATCCAGCCAAGTTGCTACCTCCTTGGGAGTGGCAGCTGATACAATGCGACACATCTTTCGTTCAAGTTACAAAGCACGCTTCAGATATCGAAATCCAAATGCATTTCCGGGAACTCCAGCACAAACACTCCTGCACGGAGTTCTACACAGACGCATCGAAGTCACATGACGGGGTCTCCTATGCAGCCGTCGGGCCATCCTTCTCGGAATCCGACGCACTGCATCCGGAAGCTAGTATCTTCACGGCTGAGGCCTACGCAATATTGTCGACCGTGAAGCATATAAGGAAATCAAAACTCAAAAAATCAGTTATATATACGGACTCCCTAAGTGTTGTGAAGGCTTTGATATCGTTCTGCAAGCACAAAAATCCTGTTATAATTGAACTCTATTCCGTCTTATGTGAAGCATATGCATCTAACCAGTATGTGATTATATGCTGGGTGCCAGGTCATAGGGCCATCGAAGGTAATGTTCTGGCGGACCAGATGGCCACGTCAGTTGCATGGCATTCTGCTAATCCCACCGCTGCAGTTCCTGTCACAGATCTGAAGCCCTTCTTACGGAGGAAACTACGCAACCACTGGCAACGCCTATGGGACGCGGAAACAAATAATAAGCTCCACGTGATCAAGCCACAGTTAGGATTCTGGCCCTCTGTAACAAAATCACGCCGAACAGATGTCCTATTCTGTCGTCTGAGAATAGGACACACATTTGGCACGCATAACTATTTACTCACTGAAAATGATCCTCCAACCTGCGGTAGATGCGGGGAGAGGCTGACCGTCCTCCACGTCCTCCTGGAGTGTCGGGAAGCCGAATATGAAAGAAAGAAACATTTTCCCTTAGCCTACCGGCAGCGCATCCCCCTTCATCCTGTTATGTTACTCGGCCAAGAACCTTTGTTTGACACCAACGCAGTCCTAAATTTTCTGAAAGATGTTGCCTTGCATGTTTTTAGCCCTACATGTTCATAGCGGGTCCTCTCTTCAGAGGACGCCGCTGTGATAGCTCCTTGGTATAGCACATGCCTCTAGACCCTTGTTTTCAAGGGCTCTGGCGAGGCAGCAGTGCTCCAAGTAATTTTACCATCTTATACATTTTATATTTTGCATCATTCTTGTACGATGGATTTTAATGTTCATAGTATTCGTCATTAGTCATCGCCATAATTTTATAGTACGTAGATTTTACGCACTTTACAGTGAATATTTTTAGGCCACTCTACAGCCAAGTCACATTTTCATAATACACCGTCAACATTAACACTTGTCATGGCGCTCTTTGGCCAAACCTGGCCCTTGCGCCACAAAAAAAAACACACATCATCATCATCATCACAAAATACATAGAATTCATCACACTTTAAAAGATTGGCTGGTCGTAGAAAAACATTTGGCTAGGGAAGCGAGTCAAATGAGATTCTCCACACTAGGTGTGGAATTCGGGAGATTTCCAAGAGTCTGCGCGACTGCTTACAATGTTGCAGCTTTAGTACAAGTGGACTGAATGTGGGCACTCGCTAGAGCTACTGGGCTGAGTGAGAAGCACCATATGGAAGAATTCATGTTAGAATGCCGTGGATGGTGTTTTGAATTTCTTGGCGATCAGTGAAATGCACGGTTCGCCATGCTTATAAACTACACGCGAGCTAGAAAATCGTCCGAGTTTTGCGGACCGAACAACGCGGCGTTGATCATCATCCACGTAGTTTTTATGAAATTGTGAATCTCGCAACAACGGCAGTCCAATAGGACAGTTTAACATAGTGAGGCGATGCACGAGTTCTACTCCTCTAAGCGACAAAATAACACGCCATTAAACTTACGCTCTCGTTTTCATTGTGTCGCGGAGAAACATCAGGAGCTCGAAGAAGGGCCACGAACATTCGCTCTCTTCCTCGGCTCCCGCTCCGCTCTTCTGGGACGTCGCGTCATTGTAACAGCGACGGAAGTTGCCGCGAAGCGACTTCCACCGCTTCTGTACGGCGGTGACACCGTCTGTGCAAAAGAGTAGTTCCATTTTACGAAAATTTCTCAAGCAACAGCGCAGCATTCAAGCAAGCTTACCTTGCACACCGAGCACAACTATCGCTGCCACTTCCCTCCACAGGGCAGCTTTCTTCTGTCGATTTTTGTGTTCCCTGTGGCGAGAGAGCCACAAAGACGGCCGGGCCTCTACAGCGAAGATTAGGCGCTCGTTATCGATGTATATATCTTCCGCTGCTGCCATTGTTGTGTAGTACGCGCACAGAATGAAGAACCAACTTGTACGCGAATCGATTGCTGTGCTATCAAAACTGGCGCCAAAAGTTACAAGCCATCGGATGTTTAGGAAGCAGCACCTTGTGATTGGTCCCTGCGGGAAAATGTACTTCCGGTCTAGCAAACAAAATCTAGCAGAAGAAAGCCTTTCTGTACCACGCTGAAGCCTCAATATTTGTAAACGTAATTGTTTTGTTTTGAGAGCTGTTGTATCATTGCAAAATCGAAAAAAGAAGCACTTTCTTGCATGACATAAATCGGCCTCACTGAGAGTAGCATGTACCGAGCCATAGCCGCGTAGCCATGCCTGGCCAAGCGCGCCGACGCGACGCAGGCCGAGCGCGTGAAAACAAAGCGGAGCTGTTCCCCGCGCTCACGCCGCGTTTCGACGCGTACGAGCCATGTCACACCATCTGCGCATGCGTGGGCGCGTGAACGCGAGCTTGCGCGCGTCCGCAAGCGTACGTGTGGTCCGGGCTTTACGGTTGAAGCAACCTCTTTATTCAGAGTTTGGTCGCTGTCGTTCCGTATAGGAGGAGCAAGGGCGCGTTTGTTCAGAACGGTGCGCTTGCTTTTTGCGGCTTCCCAGGAGGGCATCTAGTCGTAGTCGGCCTGTGTGAAGGCCTCCTGAACTAAGGGGCGAAGCGGCCCGAGGACAGAATTAGGTTTAAACTGCACATGGCGCTCGTTGCGGGAGCCGCAGTCAGTTGTTATTTTCAATTCCAGGGGCCGGGCGAGAGGAGCATCCTTCCTTCCCGTCGCGTAGCCGTGAACGGGCTGAGACACACTTGAAAGGAGGGCCTTCCCGGCGTGATAATGCTCCGAGTCAAGCACGTGGGTGGGTGTGTCATTGTCATTCAGATTTTCCGGCACGGAGGCGGGAGTGGTGACAGCAGGAGGCGCGTCGTTGAGAGGAGGACGGCCCCATGGGGAGGAGACTGCCGTACGCGCAGGGTGTGAGGAACGCGGAAGGGCGGTGTCTTCCGTGTTTACATGCGGCGCCGCATAGACAAGAACGGCACCGAGAGCGGCGCTGCTGCGCCGGCGTTGAGAGCGCCGCATGCGAAGCAAAATTCTATTAGCGGGTGGTACCCCTCTCCCATCTCTCGTTCGCGCCGCCTTGATTGCCTCCTGCACTGCGCGTGTTTGGGCACGTTTCGTGCCGCGCGCGGTGTGTGCGCGTGGACATTTCCTTCGAAGGGCGGTGTACAGTCTGTTTCACATTTAGGGGAAAACTCCAAGCGCATTGCATCGCGATGCGGCGAGTGCTTGAGTCAGGCGGCGGCAGCAGCTCGCGCAGATGCTCGAGGGACGGGATCTTGAACGGCGTCGTCTGCTACGGCGGCGCGAGCTGGCCGCATTGTCGATAAACGTTCTACTGTCAGGTGCAGGGCGCCGATCACATCGTTACTGCGTGAAATGAGCCGGTATTCTTTGCTAAGCGTTGCGCGACGCCCACTGATACGGCTCGAATGTAATTTCATCGCTGCATGGCAGTCATAGACGACGTACTGATTCCATACATTCCTGACGGCCCGTTTCTGGAAGGCGACTATATATTCTAACGCGATAGGACGCCGATCCACACTGCTCGTGCTGTTCAAGAACTGCTAGAAGAGTGCACAGTCACTCTCTTGGAGCAGCCGCCTCAATTCCCGCGTGCCAACATCATTTAAAATGGCTGGGGCTCGTTGAAAGTATCGCTGGCGCAACATCCCCTCTATCAGTCGCCCGAGGATAGGCTTCGATCCACCATCGTCAGCGACTGAGACGTGCTGCGAATGAACACATCCCTGATCAAGTCATTCTACACTTCACTGCATTCCAGGATGAGCGCTGTCATCGCTGCCGCTGGGGACATGACGAGAAACTAACTGAAGTTCCGAGCGTGACGTGTCCAATTCCCCAGCGGCGGCAGGGTCTGTCTGGTGTAGCGAATGATTGTCGAGAAAAATCACTTCTAGCTCATTGCCTGAACCTGAAACGTTCATTCAATCGTGTTTGTTTGTTTCACCGTGTTCGACTCCCCATTGTTGAGTGCTTTGTTTTCCTTTCGAGTCAAACAAAGACTGAGCACGTTGCGCACACATCTTGGTGCGTTTTGTCGCTGCTCATTACGGTAGCACACACAGTGAAGAAATATACGTGCACACGCTCAGTACTCCGGCTTTTCGAAAGAACAAATGAACCATGTTCTCAAAAGAAGTTCGTGGAACTCCATTGTCGCCAATCAAGGATCAGAGTGTGGCGACGCACAACGTTTAATAAAGAATATCAGCTCAGTTCCCGCAGTACCGATGAAATCGGTGCACTGCCCCTGACAGTACCACGCTTCCCGAAAATGCGGCCAGCGCGCGCCGCCGTAGCAGACGATGCAGATCACGACACCACCCCTCAAGCGTGTGCGCCTGCTCGAGCTGCTGCCGCCGCACGACTCCATTGCTTGCCGCATCGCGATGCAATACGTTCCGAGTTTTCCCCTTAGTGTGAAACAAACTGCACACGCTATATTTGCCTTTAAGAAGATCGGTACGCTTGACGATTATTTTTATGGGTGCAATGCAGCGAAAGGGCAGCGTCTGCTTAACCATGTAAGGGACGCTGAGCAGGTAATTGGAAACGACATCGTATGTGCCGCCGGAAAAATCGTCAGCACATACGATGTGGCACATACATACGGCACCTACGAGCTAAAGTCATTTTGCAGTTTCTCACATTATGTTTGCTACAAATCCGTGTTGTCTCTGATGGCGACAACGGACTTCTAACGACACTGTGCGGAAATAAACAAGATATATCGCTGCATAGCACAAGTACGACATGCGCACACAACTTTAACTAGTACGTCCCCTACAATATGGAATAGAGGCAGCAATGTAGACAGCTTGGTCATTTTTTAACAGTACTCAAGAGACGGAAGTTGAAAGTATTATTAATCATTCCTGCTTCAGCAATGGCGGCGCGATCAAGACGCGGGTGTGTATCGTCCAGTAACCCGATCGATCGGTGCAGTGGTGAAGTTGGAATGAACTCCGGTCATGTTCAATGCATCATGCAGAAATATTCAATTTCTCGGCACGCGTGAACTTCGGCCACTGCTAGTGCATACAACAGACGTGGTTTCCGTTCTTGGGCAGCGCACACACAAACGAAACACGAGAAAGAAGACAGGACAAGCGCTCGTTGAACTTAATGTTTTTATATGAATAAAAGGATTATGTACCGAGTAATTATTAATTTCACGTGGGTTACATATAGAAACCGTCATACACTCAGGAGTGATCAATGAACGAGCTCGCTTCGTTTGCCAGATGTCTACTTCGCTCGGCGCACCGCAGTAATCCATGTCTGTCGTCTGCTTCTTTCGTACCATTTTCTTGTGAATAGGCAGAATTTCACTGGTGGCATCAACCTTTTCATGTTTCCATTGCTGTCGTGACAGTTAACAACACAATAATAATTTCCGGTCATCCGAAGAGGCGCCGTCGCAAACAAGAGACGTTTTGCGCGCAGCGCGAACTGAACGCGGGCGCGACCGCGAAGGGAAGCGGCGACGGAAACCTACACCCGTTGGAGATGAAATCGCTTCGCCAGGGGAGAAACGAGCGCTGGCGTCTAGGATAAAACTTGGGGTGCGGTCGTCTATTGTCCGTGGCAGACAAGACGGCGACGGGGCGAGGAGCGGGGGAGGCCGCCGCGCGCGGTCGTAATGAGCCACACGCATGCGCGGGGGCGCTGCTAGCAGACGACGCTGCTCGGATGTGTCGCAGGGCGCGCTGGAGGCGAGTCGCCCGCGTTTGCGGAAGAGTCGGTTGCTTCGTAATCCACAAGTCGTGGTGAGTTTCGATCGCAAGCTGAGCTGATGTGCAGCACTTTTTCTTCCACTGCCGTGCTTGCCGCGTTGCAGGAGGGCGAAGATACTTGTTCATCGCGGCGTACGTGCGTGCCGTCGTGACATTCCGTAGCGGGACTAGCTGCGGGATAGGTTGCGTTCTCGGCGCAAAGCACAGCGGCCAGTGGGGATGACGTGTTTTCATTGGCGCAGGTTGAAGTCGAACTTTCTTCACTGGTGGTTGTGGTCGTGAGTTCACAACTGTCCCCCACAGTGGCGTCTGCGTCAGCAGGCGTTTGGTGTGTGGCGACACCACGGACCCGAGCACACGAGGGTTGGACCCTCCCGCGTGTAGCCGTGCGCGGCTTAGCCGTGTCCGGGGAAAAGGGGATCCTGGGGGTTGAGCCGATGCTGGGTGTTTGGACCTTTAAGGCCCCCCGGCGGAAGCAACACACCCCTTTGGCCTCTGCTTCGCATAGACGGCACCTCCAGACTGACCCACCTGGAGGACATCGGCAGTCGCCTTTTCCTGTCCTCCTCTCCAATCTTCGTCTTTCTCTCCCACTTTTCCATCTTTCGTGTCTCCTCTTCACTTCTTATTACTTCCGTTTTTCTTGGCGGCAAGGGTTAACCGTGTGTAATATATCCAACCTTGGGTATATATATTAGGTTATAGCGGCGATGCATGGCTGGCGCCTGCAGGTATCCTTTTAACCTTGTAGCGTCCCCTTGTTGGGCTCGGTGGTGGGTGGCCACCATTGCCGCCGAAATTTCCTATGCTATATGGCAAGCAACTTTCCTCCATTACCTGATCGCTCCCTCAAGATGGGGCGCACTGATGAAACTTTCACGTTTTTCATGCAAGCAAAGCAATCTTTTCCTAAGTACCACGTTGTACACAGTCAGCACGATAGCAAAACAGTCAGAATGATCTCACCATTTGTTGTAGCAAAATGCGTCACCAAAGCAATTGGCCCAGGCTATAAAGTGACGAAGATGGGAAGTGGTGATCTTATTCTCGAACTTCGCGACAAAGCACAATATGACAAGCTCTCGAAACTCGTAGCGTTTGGTGCAATTCCACTCTCAGTTGGCCCACACAGATCCATGAACACAGTGCGCGGGGTCGTCTCAGAAGATGACCTTCTCGAACTGAGTGAAAGCGAACTGCTAGAAGGATGGCAAGAGCAGAACGTAGTAAAGGTGCAAAGAATAACATTAAGGCGAGATGACAAACAAATACCGACCAAACACATAATCATTACTTTCGGAACCAGCGACCTGCCTGAAACAATAGAAACCGGCTACTGCAAGCTACGTGTTCGACCATACATCCCTAATCCGCCTCGATGCTTCAAGTGTCAGCGTTTTGGGCATGGGTCGCAAACCTGCAGAGGGCATGATACTTGCGCTAAATGTAGTTCAACAGATCACGCTTCAGACATCTGCACTTCAGAAATGTGCTGTCCCAACTGTAAAGGAGATCACCCATCCTACTCGCGATCGTGCCCCTCGTGGAAGAAAGAGAAACAAATCATAGAACTGAAAGTCAAACTAAACCTATCTTTTCCAGAGGCACGCAAACGTTTCGCTCTCCACAATCAGTCTAGTCCTTCCTACACCGATGTGGCGCGCCGGGGGGCAGCGCTACATCATTCGGCAGCCGCCCAAGTCACACGGAGTGTGACGGCGGTCACGCCATTAGCCCCCCCGGCCGGAACAGGCAGCGCTGTTCCAGCCCCCGCAAAGGAGGAACAGCAGGCCCTCGGGCCTGTTGAACCCAGGGCCACTGCACGTGCAGATCGGCCCACCACCCCCGCGAAAATCCCCGCTCCGCGGGCAGTATCCACTGCCTCAGAAGAGGTGATGGATACGAGCACAAATCCGGCGTCTCAGACGCCCAAGGAACGGCGCAGCTCCCTCGAGCGCGCCGGGAAGAAAGAGAGAGCTCGCATCAAGGGGCCTGGAAAGGCTTCGTGAGCTTAGTTATATTTCTTAGACACACAGCACAAACTCCACACATCATGGATACACAGATAATACAATGGAATGTCAGGGGTTTACTCCACAACCTAGACGACATTAAGGAACTCTTAAATAAGTACAATCCAAAGGTGCTGTGTGTCCAGGAAACACATCTTAATCCTTCATGCACGAACTTTCTCCGGCAGTATGCCATTTTCCGGAAAGACCGCAACGACGCCCTTGCCTCGTCTGGCGGTGTAGCAATAATTGTAGATAAGGGTGTTGCATGCCGACAATTACCCCCGCAGGGGCGTCTGCGCAAGCAGGCGTTTGGTGTGTTGCGACACCACGGACCCGAGCACACGAGGGTTGGACCCTCCCGCGTGTAGCCGTGCGCGGCTTAGCCGTGTCTGGGGAAAAGGGGATCCTGGGGGTTGAGCCGAAGCTGGGTGTTTGGACCTTTAAGGCCCCCCGGCGGAGGCAACACACCCCTTTGGCCTCTGCTTCACATAGATGGCACCTCCAGACTGACCCACCTGGAGGACATCGGCAGTCGCCTTTTCCTGTCTCTCCCTCCTCAAATCTTCGTCTTTATCTCTCACTTTTTTACCTTTCCTGTCTCCTTCTCTCTTCTTTTTACTTCCTTTCTCCTGGCGGCAAGGGTTAACCCTGTGTGGCTATCCAACCTTGGGTACACCATATTCGGTTATAGTGACGGCGTACGACTGGCGTCGTGCAGACTTGTATGCAAGCTCTGCCGCGTCCCCTCGTTGGGCTCCGTGGTGGGCGGTCGGCGCTGTTGCCGAATATATACAATTTTTCATGGAAACTTCTTTCCCCTCCCTTGCTGATCGCCCTCAGAAACGAGGGCGCACCGAAGATGTTTTCAAGTTTTTTGGACGTCAAACCCAGAATTTTCCCCGCTTTCACGTTATTCATTCTGAAAAGCCAAACAAAGTAGTCCGAAACATTTCACCATTCCTTGTTTCAAAATCCCTGACTGATGCTTTTGGTCCAGGTTACAAGGTGTCGAGGATGGCAAGCGGCGACCTCCTCTTGGAGCTCCGCGATGTAAAACAATACGAGAAACTACCGCAACTAGTATCATTTGGCGAGACCCCCATAACAGTAACCCCACACCGTACAATGAACACCACCCGTGGTGTTGTGTCAGATGATGATTTACTTGAGCTGACTGAAGCGGAACTCCTGGAGGGCTTCAGCGAACAAAATGTGATCAACGTCAGAAGAATAAAGATGAGGCGGGATGGTAAGGAAATTGCGACCAAACACCTAATTCTCACATTCAATTCAAGTGTCCTGCCCGAATCAATCGAGGCCGGGTACATAAAGCTTCGTGTCAGGCCTTACGTGCCCAATCCACTCCGTTGTTTCAAATGTCAGCGCTTCGGCCACAGCTCGCAGAGCTGCCGCGGCCGCCAAACTTGTGCTAAATGCAGTGCCACAGAACACACCACTGAAACTTGTGAGAACGCTCTCCAGTGTGTAAACTGTGATGGGGAGCACGCCGCGTACTCACGGTCGTGCCCATCCTGGAAGAAAGAAAAAGAAATAGTAACGATCAAAGTGAAAGAAAATATCTCATTCAAGGAGGCACGCAGGCGGTTTGCATACCTGCCAAAGAAAAGCTTTGCCGAAGTGACGCGTCAGGGGGCAGCGTCACAATGGCGTCCGGCGCCTGTCCGACCCACAAACAGTGAGTCGGCAGTTACGCCGTCTGCCCCCACGGTGGTTGCAGCTAGCGCTGCTCCGCCAACCGAGCAGAAGGGACCTTCTACCCCGAAGTTGGGCGCAGCTGAGGCTGCTCCAACCACCCCGGCCCCTTCCAGCGCTGGCAACAGCCGGCGCAGCCAAATTCCCCAGGGAGCCCCATCGACCTCCGGGCCGGTGGGCGCAGGGGTCTTGCCCCCCAAGGCGGGACCCTCTCTAGTTACTTCTCGCTCGCAAGAGCACGTGTCCGGCGCCTCACACGAGGCAATGGACACTACACCTAACCTCAAGGCGCCCCAAGCGCCTAAGGAGCGGCGAGGATCCCTCGAACGCTCCAGAAAGGGCAAAACTCCCGTTACAGGGCCTCGAAAGGGCTCTGTAATTTAATCTCTGTAATTTCGATAATCACTACTTCTGTACACACAGCACCTACTGACCTCCAATATGGATACACAAATAATTCAATGGAACATCAGAGGTCTTCTTAGGAACCTTGATGATGTGCAAGAGCTTATCCAAAAACAATCCACTAGTGCTGTGTCTACAGGAAACACACCTAAAACCACAACATACAAACTTTCTCCGACCGTACATTAAGTTTCGCAAAGATCGCGATGATGCTGTCGTATCTTCAGGCGGCGTTGCCATTTTGATTGATAAAAGTGTTTCCTGTCAGCGTTTACAGCTACAAACGCCCCTCGAAGCAGTGGCGGTTCGAGCTGTTCTTCTGGATAAACTCGTCACCATTTGCTCGATCTACGTACCCCCACACTACAAATTAAACAAACATGAATTTCAGTCATTTATAGACGAGTTGCCAGAACCCTATGTTGTTCTTGGGGATTTCAATGCGCACAGCTCCCTGTGGGGCGACACTCGTACAGACGCGCGAGGTCGTCTTGTTGAACAGTTCCTTTTTTCTTCAGGTGCGTGCTTGCTCAATAAGAAGGAACCCACGTATTACTCCCTAGCAAACAGAACCTTTTCTTCAATAGATCTTACCATAGTTTCCCCGTCCATACTACCCGAACTCGAATGGGAAGTCACGAACAATCCTTACGGGAGCGACCACTTCCCTATACTGATAAGAACATCTAAAGAAAACGAATATCATCCGCAAGCTCCTAGGTGGAAGATAGACACAGCTGACTGGGAGAAATTTCGAACACTTACTAACATCTCGCTGGCTGATATGTCTTCTTTAGAAATCGATGCAGCTGTGGAGTACTTTACAGCCTTCATCATAGATGCCGCAACTAAATGTATATCACAAGTAAATGGACTGGCAGGCAAACGGCGTGTTCCCTGGTGGAACGATGATTGTAGGATCGCTCGTAAGAAACAAAATAAAGCGTGGGGGTTGCTACGCGCCTCCCCCACTGCGGAGAATCTTATCAATTTTAAAAAAGTAAAATCCCAAGGCAGGCGAACCCGCCGACAGGCCAGAAGAGAGAGCTGGCAGAACTTTTTAACAGGTATCAACTCGTATACAGATGAGGCCAAAGTCTGGAACAGGGTTAGTAGAATAAGAGGGCGACAAACATACTCCCTCCCTTTAGTAAACACACAAGGCGAAACCCTGCAAGACCAGGCAGATTCACTAGGGGAGCACTTTGAGCGTGTGTCAAGCTCAATCAATTATTCCCAGTCCTTTCTTAAACATAAAGAAATAATAGAACGTCAGCCAATCATACGGAAATCCAGGCAGAATGAACAGTATAACCGGCCTTTCGGTATTGCCGAGTTGAGAGCTGCCTTGAACACATGTAAATGCACTGCGCCGGGACCAGACAGAGTCATGTATGACATGATCAGGCACCTACATACTGACGCACAAGTTACACTTCTTACACTATACAATACTATTTGGGCTTCGGGATACCTCCCATCCACATGGAAAGAAGCGATTGTGGTTCCTGTCCTAAAGCAGGGAAAAAACCCTTCCTTGGCGGCTAGTTACCGTCCGATAGCTCTAACTAATTGTCTGTGTAAGCTTTTTGAAAAAATGATAAATCGCAGACTTATACATTTCCTTGAGCTCAACAATATACTCGATCCTTATCAGTGTGGATTCCGAGAAGGGCGGTCCACAACCGATCATCTTGTGCGCATGGAAGGAAATATCCGCGATGCCTTTATACATAAACAGTTTCTTCTATCGATATTCCTCGATATGGAGAAGGCATATGACACGGCATGGCGTTACGGGATCTTACGAGACCTGTCGGAAATTGGCATCCGTGGAAATATGCTGAACACAATTGAAAGCTATTTGACAAATCGTACCTTCCGAGTAAAAGTCGGCAATGAACTCTCACGTCCCTTTACGCAAGAAACTGGTGTACCCCAAGGAGGCGTGCTCAGCTGCACTCTCTTTATCGTAAAGATGAACACGCTACGTGCTTCACTACCACCTGCCATTTTTTATTCCGTATACGTAGATGATATACAAATAGGCTTCAAATCCTGCAACCTTACAGTATGCGAAAGACAGGTACAGCAGGGCTTGAACAAGGTTTCCAAGTGGGCAGACGAAAACGGATTTAAGGTCAACCCCCACAAAAGTGCTTGTGTTCTCTTCACAAGAAAGAGAGGCCTGGTCCTAGATCCTTGTGTAGAACTGGGCGGACACCAAATTCCTGTCAGCAAAGAACACAAATTCCTTGGTGTTATTCTTGACTCTAGGCTCACTTTCATTCCTCAGATAAAACATGTTAAAGAAAAATGTCTAAAAACAATGAACCTACTTAAAATCCTATCATACACAACATGGGGTAGTGACAGGAAGTGCCTGTTGAATCTTTACAGGAGCCTAGTTCGGTCGCGAATAGACTATGGAGCCGCAGTGTATCACTCTGCCGCCCCCAGCGCGCTAAAGATGTTAGACCCCGTACACCATCTGGGAATCCGTCTGGCCACTGGGGCATTTAGAACAAGCCCTGTTGAAAGTTTGTATGTTGAGTCCGATGAGTGGTCACTCCATTTTCGGAGAACTTACATCAGCTTCAACTATTTTCTGAAAGTGCGCTCTAATAAGGAACATCCGTGTTTCATAACCGTTAACGACTTGACATGTGAAACACTTTTTCATAACAGACCCTCTGTGAGACGTCCTTTCTCACTGCGTGCAAGAGAACTTAGCACGGAAATGGATGTCCCAATTCTCGACCAACGCCTAATGCCTCCAGCTAAGCTAGTACCACCCTGGGAGTGGCAGCTGATAGAATGTGACACATCCTTTGTACAGGTCACTAAACATGCGTCAGAGACACATATCAAAATGCACTTCTTGGAGCTCCAGTACAAGTACTCGTGCACAGAGTTTTATACGGACGCTTCTAAGTCGCATGCCGGGGTGTCCTACGCAGCCATTGGCCCATCCTTCTCGGAATCCGGTGTACTACACCCTGAAACAAGCATATTTACGGCTGAGGCCTATGCACTACTGTCGGCTATGAAACATATCAGAAAATCAAATGTTCAAAAAACAATTTTATTTACAGACTCCTTAAGCGTGGTAAAAGCCTTGAAGTCACACTGTAAACACAGAAACCCCGTAATTATTGAGCTCTATTCTGTCCTCTGTAGAGCGTATATGTCTAACCAGCATGTCATTATATGCTGGGTGCCTGGACATAGGGGCATCGAGGGTAACGTTCTAGCAGACCAGATGGCCACATCAATTTCATTGCATACAGTCAGTCCTACTGCTTCGGTCCCTGTCACGGACCTGAAGCCTTTCTTAAGAAGGAAACTGCGAAACCACTGGCAACGTAAGTGGGACGTAGAAGTAAATAACAAACTGTACGTGATAAAGCCACAGTTAGGTTCTTGGCCCTCCGTAACAAAATCACGGCGAACAGATGTCCTATTCTGTCGCCTCAGAATAGGACACACATTTGGTACACACAACTTCTTACTCACTGAAAATGATCCTCCAACTTGCGGTAGATGCGGGGAGAGGCTGACCGTCCTCCATGTCCTCCTGGAGTGTCGGAAAGCCGAATCTGACAGAAAGAAACATTTTCCGTTAGCATACCGGCAGCATATTCCCCTTCATCCTGTAATGTTACTCGGCCCAGAACCGCTCTTCGACACTAACGCAGTCCTAAGTTATCTGAAAGATGTTGTGTTGCATGTTGTTAGCCCAACATGTTCGTAGCGTCTCCTCTCTTCAGAGGATGGCGCTGCGATAGTTCTTTCGTGTAGCACGTGCCTCTAGGCCCTTGTGTTTGAAGGGCTCTGGCGAGGCAACAGTGCTCCAGGCATTTTTACCATCTCATATATTTTCTATTCTGCATCATTCTTTCACGATGGATTTTAGTGTTCATAGTATTCGTCATCTGTCATCGCCATAATTTTATAACAAGTTAATTTTACGCACTCTACAGCGAATATTTTTAGGCCACTTTACAGCCAAGTCACATCTTCCATAATACATCGTCAACATTACAACTTGTCATGGCGCTCTTTGGCCAAACCTGGCCCTTGCGCCACAAAAAACCACACATCATCATCATCATGCCGACAATTACAGCTTAAAACACCCCTAGAAGCAGTTGCAGTACGTGCGATATTGTTTAATAAACTAGTAACAATTTGCTCACTATATATCCCTCCGAACTACCAACTTTCAAAAACAGAATTTGACACCTTTATCTATGAACTGCCCGAACCTTACATTGTCCTTGGAGATTTTAATGCACACAACACCCTTTGGGGAAGCCGTCGTTGTGATGCCAGGGGACGCTTAGTGGAAAACTTCCTCCTCTCTACAGATGCTTGTTTGCTAAATGGAAAAGATCCTACATTTTACTGTGTCGCAAACAAAACATTTTCATCTATCGATTTGAGCATTGCATCGAGTTCACTCTTGCCGCATCTGGACTGGAACGTGATTGAGAATCCGTACGCGAGTGACCATTTCCCCATTGTCATAAAACTAACAAGAGGTGATGAGTGCTCTCCAAATGTCTCCCGGTGGAAAGTCGATTGTGCCGACTGGACACGATACAGGGAGCTAACACATTTGACTTGGAACGATATCGGTAATCTTTCTATCGAAGATGCAGTGGCATATTTCACGGCGTTCATAGTTGATGCGGCGTCAATATGTATCCCCGCAACAAATGGATCGCCCTGTAAGCGACGTGTTCCATGGTGGAACGACGACTGCAAAAAAGCGCGTAGAAATCAAAATAAAGCTTGGAACAACCTTCGAGACTCTCCAACTACAGAGAACTTGATAATTTTCAAGAAAATAAAGTCTGAGGGTAGAAGAACGCGGCGCCGTTCCAAAAGGGAAAGCTGGCAGAGATATATTTCTAGCATCAACTCTTATACTGACGAACGAAAAGCCTGGAACAGAGTGAATAAAATCAAAGGTCGGCAAACTCATCCTCTACCGTTAGTAAACACGCAAGGAAATACTCTTCAGGACCAAGCGGACTCTCTAGGGGCACATTTTGAAAACATTTCTAGCCCATTACATTACTCCGATGCATTCCTTAGACACCAGAAACAAGCTGAGAGACTGCCTCTGGACCTAAAAGGAAAGAGCAATGAATCCTACAACGGTCCTTTCAATATGGCTGAATTTCAGGCTGCACTACATAGTTGCAGTCAATCAGCTCCTGGAACCGATCGAATAATTTACGAGATGATTCAACATCTGCATCCCGAAGCACACAAAACACTCCTCTCCCTTTTTAACGCCATATTCTCTGCTAGCTACATCCCGTCAGCCTGGAAGAAAGCAATCATAATCCCTATTCTGAAAGACGGCAAGGACCCGTCTTTGGCCAGCAGCTATAGGCCTATAGCCCTAACAAGCTGCCTATGTAAGTTTTTCGAGAAAGTTATTAACCGTCGCTTGATACATTTTCTTGAAATTAACAAGATACTAGATCCCTTGCAGTGTGGCTTCAGGAAACATAGATCCACAACAGATCAACTCGTCCGTATCGAGACAAATATCCGGGATGCCTTTGTGCACAAACAGTTTTTCTTATCTGTATTTTTAGACATGGAGAAAGCATACGATACTACTTGGCGTTTCTGAATTATTCGTGATCTAGCTGGAATGGGCGTCCGAGGCAACTTGCTAAAGGTGATCCAAAGTTATCTGTGCAACCGCACATTTCATGTTCGTATTGGTAATGTCCTATCTCGTCTATTTACTCAGGAAACAGGTGTGCCACAAGGTGGAGTGCTGAGCTGTACTTTATTCCTTGTAAAAATGAATTCGCTCCATACTATCATACCACGTACAATGTTTTATTCCGTATACGTGGATGATATCCAAATAGGGTACAAGTCATGTAATCTTTGTATATGCGAGCGACAAGTGCAGCTTGGCCTGAATAAGTTGTCTAAGTGGGCAGACGAGAACGGCTTTAGACTGAACCCTGAAAAAAGTACATGCATTCTTTTCTCCAACAAGAGAGGGGTAATACCGGAGCCCGTTATTGATCTTAATGGAGAACGGCTATCTGTTAGTCATGAACATAAATTTCTAGGCCTCATTCTAGACTCCAAACTAACTTTTATGCCACACTTAAAATATTTGAAAATGAAATGCTTGAGGACAATGAATCTACTGAAGCTCTTGTCCCGCACATCTTGGGGAAGTGACAGAAGATGCCTCTTGAGCTTGTACAAAAGCCTTATACGGTCACACCTTGACTACAGAGCCATTGTGTATAACTCTGCCACGCCTAGCGTGTTGAAGATGCTCGATTCCGTCCACCACTTGGGTATCCGTCTTGCTACTGGTGCGTTCAGGACTAGCCCTGTAGAAAGCCTGTATGCTGAATCGAATGAATGGTCCCTACATCGCCAAAGAACATATTTAACTCTCTCTTATGCCCTTAAAGTCAAATCAAATTTCCATCATCCGTGCCATTCAGTTATTCACGACCTGTCTACGGCTAGGCTTTTCCGCAACCGCCCAGGCACTAGACCTCCTCTGTCCCTTCGGTTGGAAGCATTGTCCGAGGAAACAGCTGTGCCGATTTTAGAGAATGTCATAATGGCAACTACGCGGTTTCCACCGCCGTGGGAATGGCAGTCTATCGAATGTGATGTCTCGTTTGCAGAAATAACAAAACGAGCACCTGAGGCACACATACGATCACATTTTCTTGAGCTTCAGGAGAAATATTCTTGTGCTGAATTTTATACAGATTTCTCTAAGTCGTCTTCTGGTGTTGCTTACGCAGCAATAGGACCAGAATTCTTAATATCCGGTACATTGAACCCATATACATGTATCTTTACAGCGGAAGCATATGCGATACTCTCTGCAGTGAAGCACATCAGGCAAACGAATCTTACTAAGGCTACAGTGTTCACAGACTCATTGAGTGTAGTGCGAACCCTTATGAATGTACGTAAACATAAAAACACTGTCTTTAACCAATTGTATACATTACTGTGCTCAGCTTATAGTGCTAAGCAAACGATCATCCTATGCTGGGTACCTGGCCACTGTGACATAAAGGGCAACGAAGCTGCTGATGAGAAAGCTACTTCGGTAGCTTTTAATGACACAGACATAAACATACCCATCCCTGCTACAGATCTTAAAGCATACTTGCGTCACAAACTGAAAATCCACTGGCAGCAGCAGTGGAATGCTCAGATATCAAATAAACTGTACTTGATAAAACCCAAATTAGGATATTGGGTATCGGAGAGAACATCACGATATAACGAAGTGCTCCTTTGCCGATTAAGAATAGGACACACTTACGGCAGTCACTCTTACCTCTTGACTGAGGGGCATCCTCCCACTTGTGGTAAGTGCGGCCAGAACCTGACAGTCCTGCACGTTCTTATACAATGCCCTGCATTAGAAACACAGAGGAAAAAGAATTTCATTTCCGCATATCGCGAAAATATTTCTCTTCACCCGAAATTTTTTCTCGGCAATGAACCGCTTTTTAATCCGAAGTTAGTTTTAGCGTTTTTAGCTGAAACAGACACTCTCGAAATCATTTGGCCAGGACATTTTTAGCTCACGTATAACAGCCTTGTACTCAAAGGCTTCCTTGAATCTAAAGTGTCAATGCTATGTTTTATTGCATCATGCTTTTAGCGAGACCCCATTACCATAGCCCACAGCATTATTTAGTCAGTCATTATTTTAGCAACTACATATTTCACGCCATCCACAGCGAACGATTTTAGGCCTTCTTACAGCCATGTCACATATACCATAAGAAATTCATTGCCTAACTCATTGCCTGCATCATTCACAATGCACCGCTAACATAACATTTGTCATGGCGCTCTTTGGCCATACCTGGCCCTTGCGCCATAAAGCACTACACATCATCATCAACTACCTGATCGCCCTCATAAACGAGGGCGCACCGAAGAAGTTCTCAAATTTTTTTTTGCCGAAATAATGACAATTTCCCAAGATTTCATGTTGCACATTCCGAGAAAAAAGAAAAAGCAGCGAGAATGATCAGACCTTTTCTTTTTACGAAGACACTTGGTGAAGCTTTTGGCCCAGGTTACAAAGTCTCTATGTTGGCAAGTGGCGACCTCCTGTTAGAACTGCGTGATAAGACACAGTACGAGAAACTCTCTAATCTAGTATCTTTCGGGAGTCTTCCAGTGACGGTCACACCGCACCGCACAATGAACACCACCCGCGGAGTCGTTTCCGATGCCGATCTGATGGAACTGACTGAAGCCGAACTACTGGAGGGCTGGAGCGACCAAAATGTGACCAATGTCAAGAGAATAAAGATCAGGCGCGGTGGCTCCCCGCAGGGGCGTCTGCGTCAGCAGGCATTTGGTGTTTTGCGACACCACGTACCCGAGCACATGGGGCTTGGACCCTCCCGCGTGTAGCCGTGCGCGGCCTAGCCGTGTCGGGGAAAGGGGGATCCTGGAGGTTGAGCCGATGCCGGGTGTTTGGACCTTTAAGGCCCCCAGGCGGAGGCAACACACCTCTTTGGCCTCTGCTTCACGTAGACGGCACCCCCGGACTGACCTACCCGGGGGAAATCGGCAGTCGCCTCTTCCTGTCTCTCTCTCTCCTCAAACCTTCGAATTTATCTCTCACTTTTTGAACTTTCCTGTCTTCTTCTCTCTTCCAGTTACTTCCTTTCTCCACGGGAGC
This sequence comes from Dermacentor albipictus, assembly GCF_038994185.2. Lineage (NCBI taxonomy): Eukaryota > Metazoa > Arthropoda > Arachnida > Ixodida > Ixodidae > Dermacentor > Dermacentor albipictus. The sequence continues at coordinate 120,551,347 of NC_091827.1, forward strand.
AAGGGTTAACCTTGTGTGAATGGCCAACCTAGGTTATTTCATATTTGGTTATAGTGGTAACGTACAGCTGGCGTTTGCAGGCCGTGTTTCACAGGCCCTGCAGCATCGCCTTGTAGGACTCCACGGTGGGTGGCTGGCGTTACTGCCGAAATTGCAATCTCTTGTGGCTTCTTCTTTCCCCCCACTACCTGATCGCTCCCTGAAGAGGGGGCGCACCGATGATATCTTAGAATTTTTTGCCCGTCAAAAAGAAAGTTTTTCTCGATTCCACGTAGTCCACTCTGAAACACCAAACAAACCCGTTCGAACAATCTCCCCATTCCTCGTGTCCAAGTCTCTGACCCAAATTTTTGGTACCGGTTACAAAGCATCCAGAATGGCAAGCGGTGATCTCCTCTTGGAGCTCCGCAACCTGAAGCAATACGAAAAGTTACCCAATCTAGTATCATTTGGCGACGCCAAAGTAACAGTAACAACGCATCGTACTATGAATACCAGCCGTGGCATAGTCTCCGATGATGATCTCTTGGAGCTGACTGAGGCTGAGCTCTTGGAGGGCTTCAGCGAGCCGAACGTCATCAACGTTAAGCGAATTAAGATGAGGCGTGATAATAAGGAAATTCAGACCAAACACCTGATACTTATATTTGGCACAAGTGTTCTGCCCGAGTCCATCGAGGCCGGCTATATCAAGCTCCGTGTTCGCCCATACGTTCCAAATCCTCTGCGTTGCTTCAAATGCCAGCGTTTCGGTCACAGTTCACAGAGCTGTCGAGGCCGCCAAACCTGCACAAAATGCAGTGCTCATGAGCACACCTCTGAAACTTGTGAAAACTCTCTCCACTGCGTAAACTGTGTAGGGGAGCACGCTGCATACTCGCGGTCGTGCCCATGGTGAAAGAAAGAAACGGAAATAGTTACAATCAAAGTCAAGGAAAACATAAGTTTCAAAGAGGCACGCAGGCGGGTATCTTTCCTGCCAAAGCACACCTTTGCCGATGTGGCGCGTCATGGGGCAGCGTCACAACGGCCTAGCGGCTGTCCGACCCACAAGCAGTGAGTCGGCAGTTACGCCATCTGCCCCCGCGGCGGTTGCAGCTAGCGCTGCTCCGTCAACCGAGGAGAAGGGACCGTCGACCCCGAAGGTGGGCGCAGCCGAGGCTGCCTCAACCTCCCAGGTCCCTTCCAGCGAGCTCACTGCATTGTATTCAAATGGACGAGGGTGCGCGCGGTAGACACCGAGGCGCGTGCTGTTTTCATTGATGCTGTTGTTTGTGATACTTGTGTGCAGGGTCACAGTGGGATTTCTTATTAGCGCGCTATAGGTGATAAGCAGTTGCTTCGAGGCCTACGTGGCTCTTCTTGCAAGCCAAAGCACTCCTTAGTTGACCAAAACAAGAGGAAAATAAAATAGAGGAGCAGAGCGGCGAAGTGTGCATACAGAGACAGAAATATGCCTGCACAGTGTAGACTCACTTTCTCTCGTTATTTCTATACGGCTGGCTCTTTCGTCATGCGTGCGTGTAGGGGATGCTGGGCGACCCTTGTTCGCGCCATATACTTAGATCGGTCAGCAAGCGGGCGCTGGACATGCGCTGTATTTAAAGAAAACAAAACTTTTTCGAGCGACGTATCTGTGAATGCCACACGCCGCGCCAGCTGGGGAAAAAGAGAGAGAGGGACGAGTGGCCGCCCGATGGGCGATTTAAGCGGTGCATCACGTATTTGTCGAACTCTTCGCCGCCAGAGGGAGCCCCCTGTCCTACATGCGAACATTTGTCCTTGTGGCAGCTTATGTCCGGCGTATTACGCGCTGTAAGGCGGTTGCGTAATGGCATGGACGCGCCAAAGTGCACAAGACTACCTCTTGCCGCTGCATCCCTGGAATATCGTGAATGTGCAAGCTGCTCTACAGAAAGATTCCGAATTCTAACCGGCTCCCTCACTCGTGGCACATATATGGGCACGCGAAGGTAAGGGAAACTGACACACGCCGGCCGTCGTCATTGCACGGATTTCGCATTCGTGTTGCGCTTAATGAAAGCCAAGCTCGAGCCTATTATTTTACATTTCTCCCACGAAGCCGCCGGGAAATGCGCCTATGGCCTTGACGTATAGCAACGTGAGGTGATGGCCAAACAAGTAAACAAATGGGGAAGGAACAGTCCGAGAAAATGTACCGGCCTCTTGCCTTGAAGAAGCGTGGTACCACTGGTTATTTTCTCTTGTCTATGTATGGATTACTACTGCGAAGTCACTGGCATGTGCGTGCAAAGGGCATAGCCGAGGACCAAGCAAGGCGTACACAGTGCGCAACGAGGTCATACAGGTCGTGCGTGTAGCTCGGAGGGGAACTCTAAGTGAGGCATCGGAACACACCCAAGAGAAAACAACGGGTTGTCATGAGAGAACTACTGCAGCCATGTAAACAAGCTTTTTGTTGCATGTGAGAAAAAAATGTGTGGTGGTGCGGTGACGTTCCTTTTTTCTTTTTTTCCCTTCCATAATGCTCGAGTACTGGCAGTTTAAGAGGTACAAAGTTTCATATCTCAACAATACAAAGCGGTACCGCGATTGTGTGAACTGCACACAACTACTCACGGAAGTTTTGTCTAAAAATTTTTATCCCACCGAAAACGCCTGTGACGTCTACGAAGGTATTGTAAAAGCCATACTCACAAATGACTGGTATATCTTATCGAGGCGTGTAAATTGTGTTCCCTTTATACATATCGCCTTGTGCAATTAACAGAATTTCCAAATCCAGTTCCATTGCTGTGTGACGGAACTTTAAAGTGCACAGTGGAATGGTTTTTTTCTCTCTTCCATTTCACAGTTTTCCACAGTCACTGAGAAAAAAAGAATATTAAGAAAGAGGCAGAGCTCGGCATCAGTTGAAAATTGCACTGTTGCAGGCGCGGCATTTGAACATGTTCCTTTACACGCAATTAGGCGCACCAAATTCGGTGCATTAGTTGGTGAGGAAATACGTTTCTCCCGGCGGCCGCTGAGCTGGAGCTTCGCTATAAGATGACAACAATGCCGTCTATCCTGTGGCGAAGTTGCATGTGGGAATGCAATCGAAAAAGCTAGCGGACGAAATGTACGCAATGTATAGAGCAAAGTGTTGCGTTTGATGAGTGTTTGTCAAAACATGGTGTCCCTTGCAAGTGCGAAGACTGTGCCGAATGCGTGGCATGGGGAAGCCGCGCTTGCGATCGCGGCTGCGAAGCGTTGGTTGATGCTACCTTGACATATTGTTTAACGACCCTTCATACATACGGAAGTACCGCTTGCCTATCCCTAGTTTTGAGGCCCCAATGAGTTGTCCATGTCTCCTAACGAGCGTTCAACACCTGTCAATATTGTATTCCAAATTCGCTCTTATGGTACGTTCACACTGAGGAATCCGGCGTCTACAGCGAATTGAATTCTCCTGCCGCCGAAAATCGCGTAGTTCACACTGCTTGCGGACCGCGCCGCCGGAAAGACATACAGCGCCATCTGGCCCGTAAAGTGCTAACCTCCAATCAAGCGCGGGATATCCTGGATGTTCGCGCGGCTCGATATTGCGCAGTCGTCTCCGCTCGCGTCGAGTTCGTGTGTTTATGTTGCGCGTCTCCACCATTACTTGTAAAGACAATGATGAACCCCGAGCAAGAAGAGGCAGTACTGCTCGGCCTGTTGGCAAGCGCCTTTCTGGCGATGCATGATGCGCAGAAGCATTCGCCGAAGAGACGGCGGCAGCGGCGTTGGTGGGTTCGCCCAGCTCTGCAAGAGCGCGAACAGCTTGGTCACGCCACACAACTGCTACTCCTCCTGCGAAATCGCGACGTGGAGTACTACAGAGAGTAAGTGGAGATGTATTGTTATTTGTGACATTCAATCACGTGCAGCTAAATACTTCGATGTCGCTATACGCACTGTGTTTTGTATTCCTAGGTACCTGAGGATACCTCCACGTTCTTTCGACACGCTCGTGCAGCTCGTTGGACCACACATTCGGAAGAAAGATACGAATTTCCGAAAAGCGATCAGTCCCGAGCACCGGCTTGCGCAAACTGTCAGGTAAGATGTCGAAAACACATGCACATGCAACTGTTGAGGACGCTGTGGCTCACTGAGAATTGTGTAACTGAAAACATGCATTATAGATTTTTCGAGTGGTTTCAATGAACCTGCCAGAGTGTCTGCTTGTAATTGTGTTAACTAAATACGATTCATGTGGTGCTGTGAATGGCATTTAGGTATGTCAATATTGAGCAGATGTCAAAAGCATGCTTGTCATAGGCAGCATTTCCTCAGCATAGGCGACACTTTTGTTGTTTCATGGTGCCTGAGAATAAATGTTTATCTCGCCACGTTATTATTAATTGTAACGTTGCATAAGTTGTTCTAAATATCGCAATAAATTATATATTCGTACGTCCAACCGCATCACATTTGATTTATTTGGCGTTGATCAAAATGCAACCGATGTCATAGCCACAGAACAGGCGAGGCAATGTGCAATACAATGTGCTTGTAAACATGCGCGTCGCATCCCTGGAACATGCAGATTTTCCCATATAGATAACCTTGCACCTATATGGAATTGTGCACACTCTCTGAATTTCTTTATATTTTTCTTCAGATTCTTGGCTGCAGGGGAAACGCTCCGCTCGTCTTGTTTTAGCTTCCTAAATGGATGCTCGACAGCCTGTGGCATTGTGTCGACGGTGTGCCAGGTGCTCTGGGACGTCCTTGGCCCTTTGTACGTTGCCTGTCCATCAAGTGCAGATGAGTGGCTGCGGGTAAACACGATGTTATTACATGGTCTTCAATGCACGTACTTTGTGATAGCACGTACATAGCTGATATGTCATCTCTGCAATGGTTGCTTTCATTGATGTGGCTCTCGCTCACAGGACAGGGTTATGCATTCTCATCTCGTGTACCTTCATCCTTCAGATTGCAAGTGATTTCGAGGAGCGGTGGAACATGCCCCACTGCGTGGGCGCAATTGATGGAAAACATGTTGCCATTGAATGTCCTTCCAAATCAGGAAGTGAGGACCGGAACCACAAAAACTTTTTGAGTAAATCTCTGCTTGCCATCAGCGACGCCTGCTACAGGTACTTGCACGGAATTGATGCGTTACTGGTACTAAAATTAATCATTGTCAGCACAACCTGGTACAATTATGCTCATTGTGACGTAGAGTTCAACAGCATATTGAGGATTTCTTTTGAGTGAAAGGCGTGTGCTTAGGTTTAGGTGAATAGTAAAGAGCCCCGGCTGATCAAAGTTAATCCGTGGTCGCTGACCATGGCGCGCCTTGTAATGATATTGAAGTGTTTACATACAAAACCCCAGAAATTATATTTGAGTGTAAGGTAGTAAGTTTGCTTACATGTGTATGTGCAATTATTGCAAAAAGTGTGCATCTCTTTCAAAATACAAAAGAAAAGGACACCTTACTTAATGTAGGCTGCAAAGTTGTATCGTTGCTTTTGTTACATAGCTTCTTTTCCTTAGCCTCTACTTTGCAGACAACCTAACAGGTTCAAAAATTGGTGTTTAAAGAGGAGTGTTTTTGTTATCTTCTTCAGATTTCTGTACGTAGAAATAGGTCACCTTGGCAGCGACTCAGATGGTGGTGTGTTCAGCAGAAGTAGGCTACAAGAGGCCATTCTTTCCAACAAGCAAGGATTCCCCCATGATGCACCATTGGGCAACGTTGGCAACGTTCCCTTCTACCTGGTGGGAGATGAAGCATTTCCCCTTAAGACATACATGATGCGGCCGTATCCCAGGAAAAGCAAGTTTAACCTTTTCATTACTTTGCATGCTCGGCAGCATTGTTTTAATTATACGTACCTAAAGCTGTTTATTTTCCTAATTCACAGAAGAATGAACAGCTCAGAACACATTGTGATTGCATTGCCCGTCAAACACATGAATGAATATGTTCACCGACAGTGCTTATTGAATGTAGGTACTTCAAAAAAGGAATTCAGCTTCAGATGATCACATAGTCCTTGAAGGTGAAATTTGCTCAGCATTGCACTGCAAAGCAAGACTGCATTGCTGCAGTCTTGCTGCAGCAGTGTTACCCCTTAGTGGATATGGTTTTCACTGGACGTGTGCATATCGGGATGTAAAGATACAACATACACACGTGTGAGTTAGCATTGTAATCTTTTTCCAATAGAGGTGCCTGAAGCACTTCATTGACATATTTCTATACTTTTGTTTCGAAGGCCATTTCGATGGTTTTCCCTACTTTCCTGAGGAAGCATTTTCTTGATACATAACCAATACAGTAGTACAAAAGCAAGTAACGATGCACATACTGCTATTCCGCCTTGTTGCTTGGACATTGTCACTGCTGTTACAGAAAATTTTGTTTTTGCAGTTCAGAATGTGCCTAACTTGTCATGCAGGTCTTCACCCATTTTTGCCTGCTAGCACAGAGGAGCAGCCATTAGAAGGTGATTCTTCATCAAGCCACTTTGTCGAGACCCACAAAAAAGGATCTTCAACTACCGTCTCAGCAGAGCCCGTCGGGTCATAGAGAATGCCTTTGGCATAATGGCATAGAGGTGGCGCATCCTGCGCCGCCCGTTCACAGCTAAGGACGAGAATGTGAGAAGGATTGTCTCTGCTTGTGTAGTCCTGCACAACTTCCTGCTCAAGGAGTCCCCCACTTCCCGATCTGCATACTGCCCTCCTGGAATTGCTGACCATGTAGACTGGCAGGGAAACATCAGTGAAGGGAGCTGGAGGGCCGAGGACAGCAGCAACAATGCACTGCCACCTCTGCGTAGCACAGGCTGTCACTCAACCAGGTAACGAAGTTCTCATGTGGCACGTTACATAATTATGGAGAACTTCCCAGGAAGCATGCAAAATCATGACTTTGGGTAGTCCACTGCTTGCTACTGCTACTCCTGCATATGCATAATTGTGTGATACTTCTTTCTTTTTCTTAAGAGCTGCCTACAAAATGCGGGACGACCTTGCCAAGTACTTCGTCACTGACGGCCAGATCCCTTGGCAAGAGTCCATGATCATGGACAGAACACTGTACAGTGGTAAGTAAAAATTTTATTGCATACTGAGGGTGCTTGTATTAGGCAAAATTCAGCAACAAAGCTAATTTTGACACATGTCTCTTTCCTCCTTTGCTTCCAACACTTTGTCATGCATGACCTTCTGTAGTGCTGTTATTGTATCTATCTGCTGATGCGTATTCAGTAGACGCAGTTGTTGGACAATGGTCATGCTAAAGAAGTATGGCAAGTCGTGTGCTTCTTTCGATGACTGCGATGACTTGACTGCACGCAGTTGCTGTAGGCACTCTGACGCAATGTCGACGTGTGACACTGATTGTGCAGATCTGAAAAAAAAGAAAAATGATGTATACTTGAGCAACATAATCCTCACACTGTGCGTGCCCTGATCTTACCTGGAATCAGTGCATGACAGTCTGGGGATCTTACGTGGCCTGTTCACCCAGAGGAGAAAATTTAAGTTTACATTGTCAATCACACGCTGTGCTACAAATTCACATAATATCTGTGGATAGAATAGCTCGCATGCATGCGGACTTTTTAAGTGATCCTAATGCAACTACTTGCCTTTCAGTTTGAAATGCTGCCTCTTGATCGGTATCCCCGCTGTACCTTGACCTGCAGAAAAAAATGCTGTTACCACATATAGAGTGCACTGAACCTAAAGAAAAGAATGAAGTCAAGCTTATTTTTGGGGATTTTCAGGTCAACACTCTTAAAAACATTACTCTCACCTATCTGGTTCTTCTGTGACTGCACCCCGCAGGGGCGTCTGCGCAAGCAGGCGTTTGGTGTGTTGCGACACCACGGACCCGAGCACACGAGGGTTGGACCCTCCCGCGTGTAGCCGTGCGCGGCTTAGCCGTGTCCGGGGAAAGGGGGATCCTGGAGGTTGAGCCGAAGCTGGGTGTTTGGACCTTTAAGGCCCCCCGGCGGAGGCAACACACCCCTTTGGCCTCTGCTTCACATAGACGGCACCCCCGGACTGACCCACCCGGGCGAAATCGGCAGTCGCCTTTTCCTGTCTCTCTCTTCCTACAACCTTCGTCTTTCCCTTACTTTCCAGCTTTCCTGTCTTCTTCTCTTTTCTATTTACTTCCTTCTTCTTGGCGGCAAGGGTTAACCCTGTGTGGCTATCCAACCTTGGGTACACCATATTTGGTTATAGTGGCGGCGTACGACTGGCGTCGTGCAGACTTGCATGCAAGCTCTGCCGCGTCCCCTCGTTGGGCTCCGTGGTGGGCGGTCGGCGCTGTTGCCGAATATATACATTTTTCCATGGAAACTTCTTTCCCCTCCCTTGCTGATCGCCCTCAAAAACGAGGGCGCACCGATGATCTTTTCAAGTTTTCTGGATGCCAAACCCAAAATTTTCCCCGCTTCCACGTTATTCATTCGGAAAAGCCAAACAAAGTAGTCCGAAACATTTCACCATTCCTTGTCTCAAAATCCCTGACTGATGTTTTCGGTCCAGGTTACAAGGTGTCGAGGATGGCAAGCGGCGACCTCCTCTTGGAGCTATGCGATGTAAAACAATATGAAAAACTACCGCAACTAGTGTCATTTGGCGAGACTCCCATAACAGTAACCCCACACCGTACAATGAACACCACCCGTGGTGTTGTGTCAGATGATGATCTGCTTGAGCTGACTGAAGCGGAACTCCTGGAGGGCTTCAGCGAACAAAATGTGATCAATGTGAGAAGAATTAAGATGAGACGGGATGGAAAAGAGATTCAGACGAGACACCTAATAATTACCTTTGGATCAAGTATTCTGCCCGAGTCTGTGGAGGCCGGGTACATCAAGCTCCGGGTCAGGCCGTACGTGCCAAACCCACTCCGCTGTTTCAAATGCCAGCGTTTCGGCCACAGCTCGCAGAGTTGCCGAGGCCGCCAAACTTGTCCTAAATGTAGTGCCCAAGAACACACCTCTGAAGCTTGTGAAAATGCTTTCCGCTGTGTAAACTGTGACGGGGATCACGCCGCGTACTCGCGGTCGTGCCCCTCATGGAAGAAGGAAAAAGAAATCGTAACGATCAAAGTGAAAGAGAATTGTATCCTTCAAAGAGGCACGCAGACGGGTAGCGTACCTGCCAAAGAAAACCTTTGCCGATGTGGCGCGTCAGAGGGCAGCGTCACAACGGCTTCCGGTGGCTGTCCGACCCACAGGTAGTGAGTCGGCAGTTACGCCATCTGCCCCCGCGGCGGTTGCAGCTAGCGCTGCTCCGCCTACTCAGCAAACCGGGCCATCGACCCCGAAGGTGGGCGCAACCGAGGCTGCCCCGGCCTCCCCGGCCCTTTCCAGCGCTGGCAACAGCCGGCGCAGCCAAATCCCTCAGGGAGCCCCATCAACCTCCGGGCAGCCGGGCGCAGGGGTCTTGCTCCCCAAGGCGGGACCCCCGCTGATAACTTCTCGCTCGCAAGAGCACGTGTCCGGCGCCTCACCAGACGCAATGGACACTACACCGACTCCCACGGCGCGGCAAGCGCCTAAGGAGCGTCGAGGCTCCCTCGAACGCTCCAGAAAGAGTAGAACGCCCGTTACAGGGCCTCGAAAGAGCTCTGTAACTTAAGGCATCACCTCCTTTTCCATACACACAGCACTTATTTACCTTCAAAATGGCCACACAAATTATTCAATGGAACGTCAGAGGTCTTTTTAGGAACCTCGATGACGTGCAAGAGCTTATACAAAAACACAATCCCAAAGTGCTGTGTCTACAGGAAACACATTTAAACCCACAACGCACAAACTTTCTCCGACAGTATGTCAAGTTCCGCAAAGATCGCGATGATGCTGTCGTATCATCAGGCGGTGTTGCCATCTGTATTCATAAAAGTATTTCCTGTCAGCGTTTACAGCTACAAACCCCCCTTGAGGCAGTGGCGGTTCGAGCTCTTTTCCTAAACAAACTCATCACCATTAGCTCTCTTTACGTGCCCCCACACTACAAGGTAACGAAACACGAATTTCAATCCTTTATAGATCAATTGCCAGAACCTTATGTTCTTCTTGGCGATTTCAATGCGCACAGCTCCCTGTGGGGCGACTCTCGTACAGACGCGCGAGGACGTCTTGTTGAGCAGTTCCTTTTTTCTTCAGGTGCGTGCTTGCTGAATAAGAAGAAACCCACTTATTACTGTCTTGGAAACAATACCTTTTGTTCAATTGATCTGAGCATAGTTTCCCCGTCTATACTGCCCGAACTCGAATGGGAAGTTACAAATAATCCCTACGGAAGCGACCACTTCCCCATACTATTAAGAACACTTAAAGAAAATGAATATCTACCACAAGCTCCTAGGTGGAAGATTGACACAGCAGACTGGGAGGAATTCCGAAATTTAACTAGTATATCATGGGATAACATGCGTTCTTTAGAAATAGATGCTGCTGTGGAATACTTCACAGCCTTCATAATGGATGCCGCATGCAAATGCATACGTGAAGTAAGTGGCTCGGCATGCAAACGGCATGTCCCGTGGTGGAATGATGAATGTAGAGTCGCACGTAGGAATCAAAACAAGGCGTGGGGGTTGCTACGTGCTTCGCCCACTGCAGAGAATCTTGTTAACTTCAAGAAAGTTAAGTCTCAAGGCAGGAGAACCCGCCGACAGGCCAGAAGAGACAGTTGGCAAAAGTTTTTGTCGAACATCAACTCGTTTACAGATGAGGCGAAAGTCTGGAACCGCGTAAATAGAATTAGAGGCAGACAAACATATTCACTCCCTCTCGTAAACACACAGGGTGATACGCTGCAACATCAGGCAGACTCACTTGGCGAACACTTTGAGAGTGTGTCAAGTTCAAAACATTATTCGAAATCCTTCCTAAAGTATAAACAAATCGAAGAATGTAAGCCACTCAAAGGAAAATGTCTACAGAATGAATCGTACAACTGCCCTTTCAGTATTGCCGAGTTCAGAGCTGCCTTGAGCTCATGCAAGAGCTCTGCACCTGGATCAGACAGACTCATGTATGAAATGATCAAAAACCTACCCAGTGATACCCAAGTTACACTACTCACACTTTTCAACACCATTTGGGCTGCAGGATACTTCCCAACTGCATGGAAAGAAGCCATTGTGGTTCCTGTTTTAAAACAAGGCAAAGATCCTTCCTTAACGGCAAGCTACCGCCCGATCGCCCTCACGAGTTGCCTTTGTAAGGTATTTGAAAAAATGATTAATCGGCGACTCATCCATTTCCTTGAAATGAGCAAAATGCTTGATCCGTATCAGTGCGGCTTCCGAGAAGGGCGGTCCACAACCGATCATCTCGTACGTGTTGAAGGAAATATCCGGGACGCATTTATACATAAACAGTTCTTCCTATCGATATTTCTCGATATGGAAAAGGCGTATGACATGACGTGGCGTTACGGAATCTTAAGAGACCTGTCAGAAATGGGCATCCACGGTAATATGCTTAATATAATAAAAAGCTATTTGTCAAATCGTACCTTCCGGGTAAAAGTCGGCAATGCACTCTCACGGCCTTTTACGCAAGAAACGGGTGTACCCCAAGGAGGCGTTCTCAGCTGCACGCTCTTTAATGTGAAGATGAACACGCTTCGTGCTTCATTACCACCCGCCATCTTTTACTCTGTGTACGTCGATGACATTCAAATAGCTTTCAAATCCTGTAACCTCGCCGTCTGCGAGAGACAGGTACAGCATGGTTTGAACGAGGTGTCAGGGTGGGCAGAGAAAAATGGATTCAAAATCAATCGTCACAAGAGTTCTTGTGTTTTGTTTACAAGGAAGAGAGGCCTGGTTCCAGATCCCTGCTTAGAAGTGTGTGGACAACAGATACCTGTAAACAAAGAACACAAATTTCTAGGTGTCATACTTGACTACAGACTCACTTTCGTCCCCCACATTAAACATCTTAAAGAAAAGTGTCTAAAAACAATGAACATAATCAAACTTCTATCCCAGACTACGTGGGGTAGTGACAGGAAGTGTTTATTGAAACTCTATAAACGCCTCATTCGATCACGATTAGACTATGGTGCTGTGATTTATCACTCTGCCGCCCCGAGCGCACTAAAAATGCTAGACCCTGTCCACCATCTAGGAATCCGACTGGCCACAGGCGCTTTTAGAACAAGTCCCATACAAAGTTTATATGCAGAATCAAATGAGTGGTCACTTCATCTTCAGAGAACATACATCAGCCAGACATATTCTCTGAAAGTCCACTCAAATCCTCAACATCCCTGTTTTAATACCATTAATGACATGACATATGCTACACTCTTTCGCAATCGTCCTTCCGTAAGACAGCCTTTCTCGCTGCGTGTGAGGGAGCTTAGTGAAGAAATGCACGTTCCACTCCTCGAGCTTCCCCTAATGCATCCAGCCAAGCTACTGCCTCCGTGGGAGTGGCAGCTCATACAATGTGATATATCTTTCATGCAAGTTACAAAACACGCTCCAGAGATTGAAATCCTAATGCATTTCCGGGAACTCCAGCACAAATACTACTGCACGGAGTTCTACACAGACGCATCGAAGTCACATGACGGGGTGTCCTATGCAGCCGTCGGTCTATCCTTCTCGGAATCCGACGTACTGCATCCGGAAACTAGTATCTTTACGGCTGAGGCCTACGCACTGCTGTCGGCCGTAAAGCATATAAATAAATCACAACTCCAGAAATCAGTTATATATACGGACTCCCTCAGTGTTGTGAAGGCCTTGATGCCATTTTCTAAGCACAAAAACCCAGTCATCAACGAACTCTATTCCGTCCTATGTAAAACGTATATATGTAACCAGCATGTCATCATATGCTGGGTGCCCGGTCATAGGGCCATTGAAGGCAATGTTCTGGCGGACCAGATGGCCACATCAGTTGCATCGTATTCTGTAAATCCTACCGCAGCAGTCCCTGTCACAGATCTGAGGCCCTACTTGCGCAGAAAACTGCGGAACTACTGGCAACGCTCGTGGGAAATGGAAACAAACAATAAACTGCATGTAATCAAGCCACAATTAGGTTTCTGGCCTCCCGTAACGAAATCCCGCCGGACAGATGTCCTATTCTGCCGTCTAAGAATAGGACACACTTTCGGCACACATAACTTTTTACTCACGGGAAACGAGCCCCCAACCTGTGGTAGATGCGGGGAGAGGCTGACCGTCCTCCACGTCTTACTGGAGTGTCGGAAAGCCGAATCTGAACGAAAGAAACATTTTCCCGTAGCATACCGCCAGCACATCCCCCTTCATCCAGTAATGTTACTAGGCCCAGAACCTTTATTTGACACCAACGCAGTACTAAGCTTTCTGAAAGATGTTGTCTTGCATGTTTTTAGCCCCACATGTTCGTAGCGGGTCCTCTCTCCAGAGGATGCCGCTGCGATAATTATACTGAATAGCACATGCCTCTAGGCCCTTATGGTTCAAGGGCTCTGGCGAGGCAGTAGTGCTGTAAGCAATTTAAAGTCTCGCATATTTTAAACATTGCATCATTCTTTTACGATGGATTTTAAAGTTCATAGTATTCGTCATCAGTCATCGCCATAATTTTATAGCACGTAGATTTTACGCACTTTACAGCGACTATTTTAGGCCACTTTACAGCCAAGTCACATCTTCCATAATACATCCTTAACACTACCACCAGTCATGGCGCTCTTTGGCCAAACCTGGCCCTTGCGCCACAAAACAACACACATCATCATCATCATCATCTGTGACTGCAGGTGTCACGCAACGTGGCGACGATCCTGCTCCGGAAAGCTCGTCTACGGAGCTTGCATCGTAAATGGTATCCTCAAGCTGGCTGTGCTCGACGACCTCCGTGCTGCCTTCCACGCCTGTGCTTTGGCGAAGCACGACTGGTGTTCTGTGTTATGTGTCATTCACCAAAAAAAAACACACGAAACGCTTTTGAGCTTCAAATATTCCTCACAGCTTTGTAGAATATTGTTTGCATGAAATGAACATGGACAGTTGCTCTATTAAAGCAACGCAAAATTATGTAGGGCAACTTGAGAAATAATATCTTTCAGTGGAATTTTCCAATTGTGTGCCATGCAGTGATGAAAATACCTACTGAAGCCACAATACATTGAACTCAGTGCAATTTCAGTGCAGTTATTTGGTTCTGTTGACATACGAGTCCATTTACCCTTTCAGGAGGGAAGATGAGCTGAGCTCGTGGAGCGCATAATTGCAAAGGAAGAGAAATCACGAGACTAGCTCGTTAAGTGATTCTTTGTTATCCGTGCTGATTTGCAGACTATTTGAGCTCCTGTAATGGTCTGCGCTTCTTCCAGAAGGTATGCATGCGTTTTATGCTTCTATGTAACGGCACATATTGCAAGGACCTGCTGAAGAGTAATGTTCAGAGTGCAGACTCCATTTTGTTGCTTTCCGTCTCCATGAAAAGGGGATCTGATGTGATACAAGTGCACGCTTCACGTCGGGATGAGAAGGAAATAAAATGTGTGGAATGTTTGAGTTTAGCCTCGTCTAGCCAGAGATTGATTTGGCCTTGGGCAACAAGGTTTGCCTGGTTAAACTTTAACAAATTATCCTTTTAGAGTAGCCTACACCTTGCTAACAAACCTTTTGTGCTGAAAAGTAAATGTGGTATTGTTAGACATTGTTCTCTTCAGCTGCAGACGATTTTGAACTGGCATCAGACAACACGGGTGTGCAGTAAAATCCCCTTTCAGTTGAGTGGATAATATTTTATGTTTAAGTAAGCTAAACCGTTCTGACGAAAAGTTCCTGCACATCGTTGCTTTTTATGGCCACTAAAATTGTTTGCCCGGATAGAAAAAAATTGGGCTTCATTGCAAGCTTTCTCTATTTCTTTTGTCCAAGTGCTGTGAGAGGTGCCTTCCAACTTACCCTTCACGGCTCGGGAAATCAATGTTTGTGCAGATGCTGAAAAAATAAAAAAACATGTGATACTTATGTTTGCCACGCCGTAGGTTACGCAAGTCATTTCATAGCCAGCTTCGAAAATATGCTACTGTTATTATTCATCATGCAAAAATCATCTAGTAGTACTTCGCTATTCATTAGTGATTGTTCCTGCACATGTAGTTCATCAGAGCAGTTACTCGTTAAGTGATGATGATGATATGTGGTGTTTAATGGCGCAAGGGCCAGGTTTGGCCAAAGAGCGCCATGACAAGTGGTGATGTTGACGATGTATTATGGAGATGTGACTTGGCTGTAAAGTGGCCTAAAAATTGTCGCTGTAAAGTGCGTAAAATCTACGTGCTATAAAATTATGGCGATGACTAATGATGAATACTATGAACACTAGAATGTATTGGGAAAAATGATGCCATGTACAAAATATGTGAGATGCTAAAATTTTCTAAGGGCACCACTGCCTCGTCAAAACCGTTGAACCCAAGGGACGAGAGGCATGTGCTATTCGAAACAACTATCACAGCGCTATCCTCTATAGAGAGGAGGCGCTACGAACGTATGGGCTAGTTACATGTAATACAACATCTTTCAGAAAACCTAGGACAGTGCTGGTGTCAAAGAGCGGTTCTGTACCGAGTAACATAACAGGATG
This sequence comes from Dermacentor albipictus, assembly GCF_038994185.2. Classification (NCBI taxonomy): domain Eukaryota; kingdom Metazoa; phylum Arthropoda; class Arachnida; order Ixodida; family Ixodidae; genus Dermacentor; species Dermacentor albipictus. The sequence goes on from NC_091827.1 coordinate 120,566,958, forward strand.
AAGGGGGATGTGCTGCCGGTATGCTAGGGGAAAATGCTTCTTTCTTTCATATTCGGCTTCCCGACACTCCACCAGGACGTGGAGGACGGTCAGCCTCTCCCCGCATCTACCGCAGGTTGGAGGCTCGTTTCCAGTGAGTAAAAAGTTGTGCGTGCCAAATGTGTGTCCTATTCTTAGGCGACAGAATAGGACATCTGTCCGGCGTGACTTTGTTACAGGAGGCCAGAAACCTAATTTTGGCTTTATTACATGCAACTTATTATTTGTTTCCAGGTCCCACAATCGTTGCCAGTGATCTCGCAGTTTCCTTCTTAAGAAGGGTTTCAGGTCTGTGACAGGGACCGCAGCGGTAGAATTAACAGTGTGTGATGCAATTGATGTGGTCATCTGGTCGGCTAGAACATTACCCTGGATGCCCCTATGGCCAGGCACCCAGCATATGATCACATGGTGGTTTGATGCATATGCTTTACATAAGACGGAATAGAGTTCAATTATTATAGGATTTTTGTGCTTACAGAACGACATCAAAGACTTCACAACACTAAGGGAGTCCGTATATATAACTGATTTTTCGAGTTTTGATTTCCTTATATGCTTCACGGTCGACAATATTGCGTAGGCCTCAGCCGTGAAGATACTAGTTTCCGGATGCAGTAAATCGGATTCCGAGAAGGATGGACCGACGGCTGCATATGACACCCCCTCGCGTGACTTCGATGCGTCTGTGTAGAACTCAGTGCAGGAGTATTTGTACTGGAGTTCGCGGAAATGCATTTGGATTTCAATCTCTGGAGCATGCTTGGTGACTTCCACGAAAGATATATCACATTGTATGAGCTGCCACTCCCAAGGAGGTAGCAGCTTGGTTGGATGCATTAGGGGAAGCTCGAGGAGTGGAACGTGCATTTCTTCACTAAGCTCCCTCACACGCAGCGAGAAAGGCTGTCTTACGGAGGGACGGTTGCGAAAGAGCGTAGCATATGTCACGTCATTAACGGTATTAAAACAGGGATGTTCAGGATTTGAGTGTACTTTCAGTAAATATGTTTGGCTGATGTACGTTCTCTGGATATGAAGCGACCACTCATTCGATTCTGCATATAAACTTTGTACGGGACTCGTTCTGAAAGCTCCTGTGGCTAAACGGATACCTAGATGGTGGACCGGATCTAGCATCTTTAGCGCGCTCGGGGCTGCAGAATGGTAGATCACGGCACCATAATCTAATCGTGAACGGATCAGGCTCTTATAGAGATTAATTAGGCACTTCCTGTCACTACCCCACGATGTATGGGATAGAAGTTTCATTAGGTTCATTGTTTTCAGACATTTTTCTTTACCCCGCAGGGGCGTCTGCGTAAGCAGGCGTTTGGTGTGTTGCGCCACCACGTACCCGAGCACACGAGGGTTGGACCCTCCCGCGTGTAGCCGTGCGCGGCTTAGCCGTGTCTGGGGAAAGGGGGATCCTGGGGGTTGAGCCGATGCTGGGTGCTTGGACCTTTAAGGCCCCCCGGCGGAGGCAACACACCTCTTTGGCCTCTGCTTCACATAGACGGCACCCCCGGACTGACCCACCCGGGGGAAATCGGTAGTTGCCTTTTCCTGTCTCTCTCTCCCTATTACCTTCGTCTTTCTCTTACTTTCCACCTTTCCTGTCTCCTGCTCTCTTCTTTTTACTTCTTTTTTTCCTGGCGGCAAGGGTTAACCCAGTGTGGATAGCCAACCTTGGTTATTTCATATTTGGTTATAGTAGTAATGTACAGCTGGCGTTTGCAGGCCGTGTTTCACAGGTCCTGCAGCGTCCCCTTGTAGGACTCCACGGTGGGTGGCTGGCGTTACTGCCGAAATCTCACATATGTTTATGGCTACCTCCTTCCCTACACTCCCTGATCGCCCTCAGAAAAGAGGGCGCACCGATGAAGTATTCAAATTTTTTGGTCGGCAAAAAGAATCTTTCCCTCGTTTCCACGTTATCCATTCTGAAACACCAGCTAAACCAGTGCGAACAATTTCTCCATTTCTTGTATCGAAGTCCCTTACCGAAGTTTTTGGTCCAGGATATAAGGCGTCGAGGATGGCTAGTGGTGACCTCCTCCTGGAGCTCCGCGATCACAAACAATTTGAGAAACTGCCTAAACTTGTATCATTTGGGGAGACCCAAATAGTAGTAACCCCGCACCGCACGATGAATACCTCCCGCGGCGTTGTCTCAGACGATGATTTGCTGCAGCTCTCTGAGGCTGAACTCTTGGAGGGCTTCAGTGAACAAAATGTTATAAATGTCAAAAGAATCAAGATGAGGCGAGATGGTAAGGAACTTGCGACCAAACACCTAATACTCACCTTTAACTCAAGTGTCCTGCCCGAGTCCATCGAGGCCGGGTATATCAAGCTCCGTGTTCGTCCATACATCCCTAATCCCCTGCGTTGCTTCAAATGCCAGCGTTTCGGTCACAGCTCGCAGAGCTGCCGAGGCCGCCAAACCTGCGCTAAATGCAGTGCTAATGAGCACACTTCTGAATCGTGTGAAAACTCTCTCCACTGCGTAAACTGTGAAGGCGAGCACGCTGCATACTCGCGGTCGTGCCCGTCTTGGAAGAAAGAAAAGGAAATAGTTACGATTAAAGTTAAAGAAAACATAAGTTTCAAAGAAGCACGCAGGCGGGTATCTTTCCTGCCAAAGCACACCTTTGCCGAAGTGGCGCGTCAGGGGGCAGCGCCACAACGGCCTCCGGCGGCTGTCCGTCCCACACCCAGTGAGGCGGCAGTGACGCCATCCGCCCCCTCGGCGACTGCAGCTAACGCTGCTACGCCACCACAGCAGGCGGGGCCAACGACCACGAAGGTGGGCGCAGCCGAGGCTACCTTATCCTCCCCGGCCCCGTCCAGCGCTGGCAACAACCGGCGCAGCCAGATCCCTCAGGGAGCCCCACCGACCTCCGGGCTGGTGGGCGCAGGGATCTTGCCTTCCGAGGCAGGACCCTCACAGAAAACTCGCTCGCAAGAGCATGTGTCCAGCGCCTCCCAAGAGGCAATGGACACTACACATGTCCTCACGGCGCGCCAAGCGCCTAAGGAGCGGCAAAGCTCACTCGAACGCTCCAGAAAGGGCAAAACCCCGATTACAGGGCCTCGAAAGGGCTCTGTAATCTAAGACATCGTTCAGTTTCCGTACACACAGCACCAACTTACTTTAAAAATGGATACACAAATAATTCAGTGGAATGTCCGAGGTCTTCTTAGAAACCTAGATGATGTGCAGGAACTCATCCAAAAACACAATCCAAAAGTGCTGTGTTTACAGGAAACACACCTAAAATCCAAACACACAAATTTTCTCCGACAGTACATAACTTATCGCAAAGATCGCGATGATGCTGTCGCATCATCGGGTGGTGTCGCCATTGTTATCCATAAGAACATTGCGTGTCAACTTTTACAGCTAAAAACGCCTCTCGAAGCAGTGGCGGTCCGAGCTGTTCTTCTAAACAAACTCATCACCATTAGCTCTCTTTACATACCCCCACATTACCAATTAACGAAACACGAATTTCAATCTTATGTAGATCAATTGCCAGAACCTTATGTTGTTCTTGGCGATTTCAATGCGCATAGCACCTTGTGGGGAGACTCTCGCATCGATGCGCGAGGTCGTCTCGTTGAACAGTTCCTTTTTTCTTCTGGAGCGTGCATTCTAAATAGGAAAGAACCCACATATTACTCTCTTGCAAACAGATCCTTTTCGTCAATAGATCTTAGTATAGTCTCCGCGTCTATACTACCCGAACTCAACTGGGAAGTTACGAGCAATCCTTACGGGAGCGATCACTTCCCCGTACTGCTAAAAACATCTAAAGAAAATGAATTTCCCCCACAAGTTCCTAGGTGGAAGATAGATACAGCCGACTGGGAGAAATTTCGAAATCTATCTAGACTCTCATGGGCTGATATGTCTTCTCTAGAAATCGATGCCGCTGTGGAGTATTTTACAGCGTTCATAATAGATGCCGCATCTAAATGCATATCTGAAGGAAGCGGTTTGGGATGCAGACGGCGTGTCCCGTGGTGGAACGAGGAATGTAGGATTGCTCGTAAGAAACAGAACAAAGCGTGGGGGTTGCTACGCGCTTCCCCCACTGCAGAGAATCTTATCAACTTTAAGAAAGTAAAATCTCAAGGCAGGAGAACCCGCAGGCAGGCCAGAAGAGAAAGTTGGCAGAACTTTTTATCAAGTATAAACTCGTTTACAGATGAGGCGAAAGTCTGGAACCGCGTAAATAGAATTAGAGGGCGGCAAACATATTCACTCCCACTAGTAAATACACAGGGCGATACACTGAAAGATCAAGCCGACTCACTGGGGGAACACTTTGAGAGTGTATCAAGCTCAAATCATTATTCACAATCCTTCCTAAAATATAAACAAATCGAAGAATGCAAGCCACTCACCAATAAATGCCGACAGAATGAACCGTACAATTGCCCTTTTAGTGCTGCCGAGTTGAAAGCTGCCTTGAGCGCATGCAAGACCTCTGCACCGGGATCCGATAGAATCATGTATGCCATGCTCAAAAATTTACACAATGACACACAAGTAACACTACTTACACTCTTCAACACTATCTGGGACGCAGGGTACCTTCCAACGGCATGGAAAGAAGCCATTGTGGTCCCTGTTTTGAAACAAGGGAAAGACCCTTCTTCAGTGGCAAGTTACCGCCCGATAGCCCTCACAAGCTGCATGTGTAAGGTATTTGAAAAAATGATAAATCGGCGACTCATCCACTTCCTTGAACAAAACAAAATGCTTGATCCCTTTCAGTGTGGCTTCCGAGAAGGGCGCTGCACAACCGACCATCTTGTACGTATTGAAGGACATATTCGTGACGCGTTTGTACACAAACAGTTCTTCTTATCGATATTCCTCGATATGGAGAAGGCGTACGATACGACCTGGCGGTATGGAATCTTGAGAGATTTGTCAGAAATGGGCATTCATGGTAATATGCTAAACGTAATAAAAAGCTACCTGTCCAATCGTACCTTCCGGGTGAAAGTAGGCAATGTGCTGTCACGTCCTTTTGCACAAGAAACCGGTGTACCCCAGGGTGGCGTGCTCAGTTGCACACTCTTTATTGTTAAGATGACAACACTTCGTGCTTCCGTACCACCCGCCATCTTTTACTCTGTCTACGTGGACGACATTCAAATAGGTTTCAAATCCTGTAACCTCGCAGTGTGCGAAAGACAGGTGCAGCATGGTTTGAACAAGGTGTCAGGGTGGGCAGAGAAAAATGGATTCAAAATCAATCCCCATAAGAGTTCTTGTGTTTTGTTTACAAGGAAGAGAGGCCTGGTTCCGGATCCCTGCGTAGAAGTGTGTGGACAACAGATACCTGTAAACAAAGAACACAAATTTCTTGGTGTCATACTTGACTACAGACTCACTTTCATCCCACGCATTAAACATCTTAAAGAAAAATGTCTGAAAACAATGAACATAATGAAACTTCTATCCCAGACTACGTGGGGTAGTGACAGGAAGTGTTTAATGAATCTATATAAAAGCCTCATTCGATCGCGACTAGACTATGGTGCCGTCATTTATCACTCTGCCGCCCCGAGCGCACTAAAGATGCTAGACCCTGTTCACCATCTGGGTATCCGTTTAGCCACAGGAGCTTTCAGAACGAGTCCCGTACAAAGTTTATAGGCAGAATCGAATGAGTGGTCACTTCATATCCAGAGAACATACATCAGCCAAACATATTTTTTGAAAGTCCACTCTAATCCCGAACATCTCTGTTTTAACACCATTAATGATATGACATATGCTACACTATTTCGTAATCGTCCTTCCGTAAGACAGCCTTTCTCTCTGCGTGTGAGGGAGCTTAGTCATGAAATGCATGTTCCACTCCTCGAACTTCGCCTAATGCATCCAGCCAAGCTGCTACCTCCTTGGGAGTGGCAGCTGATACAATGTGATACATCTTTCATGGAAGTTACAAAAAACGCTCCAGAGATTGAAATCAAGATGCATTTCCGGGAACTCCAGTACAAATACTCCTGCACGGAGTTCTACACAGACGCATCGAAGTCACACGATGGCGTGTCTTATGCAGCCGTCGGTCCATCCTTCTCGGAATCCGACGTACTGCACCCGGAAACTAGTATCTTTACGGCTGAGGCCTACGCACTGCTGTCGGCCGTAAAGCATATAAATAAATCACAATTCCAGAAATCAGTTATATATACGGACTCCCTTAGTGTAGTGAAGGCCTTGATGGCATTCTCTAACCACAAAAATCCGGTAATTAACGAACTTTATTCTGCTCTGTGTAAAGCGTATATAGGTAATCAGCATGTCATCATATGCTGGGTGCCAGGTCATAGGGGCATCGAAGGTAACGTCCTTGCGGACCAGATGGCCACGTCAGTTGCATCGCATGCACTTAATCCTACTGCTTCGGTCCCTGTCACAGACCTGAAGCCTTTGTTAAGAAGGAAACTACGAAGCCACTGGCAACGCATGTGGGACGAAGAAATAAATAATAAACTCCATGTAATAAAGCCACAATTAGGTTTCTGGCCTCCTGTAACCAAATCCCGTCGGACAGATGTCCTATTCTGCCGTCTGAGAATAGGACACACTTTTGGCACACATAACTTTTTACTCACGGGAAACGAGCCTCCAACCTGTGGTAGATGCGGGGAGAGGCTGACCGTCCTCCACGTCCTACTGGAGTGTCGGGAAGCCGAATCCGAAAGAAAAAAACATTTTCTCTTAGCATACCGCCACCACATCCCCCTTCATCCTGTTATGTTACTTGGTCCAGAACCACTGTTTGACACCAACGCCGTCCTAGGTTTTTTGAAAGATGTCGTGTTGCATGTTATTAGCCCCACACGTTTGTAGCGCTTCCTCTCTCCAGAGGATGCCGCTGCGATAATTATTTTTAATAGCACATGCCTCTAGGCCCTTGTGGTTCAAGGGCTCTGGCGAGGCAGTAGTGCTGTAAGCAATTTAACATCTCGCATATTTTAAACATTGCATCAATCCTGTACGATGGATTTTAAAGTTCATAGTATTCGTCATCAGTCATCGCCATAATTTTATAGCACGTAGATTTTACGCACTTTACAGCGACTATTTTTAGGCCACTTTACAGCCAAGTCACATCTTCCATAATACATCCATAACACTACCACCAGTCATGGCGCTCTTTGGCCAAACCTGGCCCTTGCGCCACAAAACAACACACATCATCATCATTTTTCTTTAATATGTTTAATGTGGGGGACGAAAGTGAGTCTGTAGTCTAGTATAACACCTAGAAACTTGTGCTCTTTGTTTACGGGTATTTGTTGTCCACAAAGTTCTAAGCAAGGATCTGGGATCATTCCTCTCTTGTAAAAAGAACGCAAGAGCTTTTGTTAGGATTGATCTTAAATCCATTATTGTCTGCCCACATTGAGACTTTGTTCAGGCCATGCTGTACCTGCCTCTCGCAGACTGCGAGGTTACAAGATTTGAAAGCTATTTGTATATCGTCCACGTAGACAGAATAAAAGATTGCCGGTGGTAATGAAGCGCGAAGCGTGTTCATCTTCACGATGAAAAGTGTGCAGCTGAGCACGCCTCCTTGGGGTACACCCGTTTCTTGTATAAAAGGTCGTGATAGTACATTGCCGACTTTTACCCGGAAGGTACGACTGGACAGATAGCTTTCTATTAGGTTAAGCATATTTCCATGGATACCCATTTCTAACAAGTCTCTTAGGATTCCGTAACGCCACGTCGTATCGTACGCCTTCTCCATATCGAGGAATATGGATAAGAAGAATTGTTTGTGTACAAATGCGTCCCGGATATTTGCTTCTACACGTACAAGATGGTCAGTTGTGGAGCGTCCTTCTCGGAAGCCGCACTGATAAGGATCAAGAATTTTGCTCTGTTCAAGGAAAAAGATGAGTCGCCGATTTATCATTTTTTCGAACACCTTACAAATGCAACTTGTGAGGGCTATCGGGCGGTAACTTGCCACTGAGGAAGGGTCCTTGCCTTGTTTCAAAACAGGGATCACAATGGCTTCCTTCCATGCAGCTGGAAGGTACCCTGCATCCCAAATGGTGTTGAAAAGTGTGAGTAGTGTAACCTGCGTGTCATCGTGTAAGTGTTTGAGCATTTCATACATGATTCTATCAGATCCTGGTGCGGAGCTGTTGCATGCGCTCAAGGCCGCTTTCAACTCGGCAGCACTAAATGGGCAATTATAGGGTTCATTCTGTCGGCATTTATTGATGAGTGGCTTGCATTCTTCTATTTCTTTATATTTGTGGAATGATTGCGAATAATGATTTGAGCTTGACACACTTTCAAAGTGCTCCCCAAGTGAGTCTGCTTGTTCAAGTAGGGTATCGCCTTGTGTGTTTACCAGGGGGAGCGAATAAGTTTGTCGTCCTTTTATCCTGTTAACCCTGTTCCAGACTTTTGATGCCTGTGTATAAGAGTTGATGCCCGATAAAAACTTTTGCCAGCTTTCTCTTCTGGCCTGACGGCGGGTTCGCCTGCCTTGTGATTTTACTTTTTTAAAGTTAATAAGATTCTCCGCAGTGGGGGAGGCGCGTAGCAACCCCCACGCTTTGTTCTGATTTTTACGTGCGATCCTACAATCGTCGTTCCACCACGGAACACGCGGTTTGCACGACAGGCCATTTACTTGTGATATACATTTAGATGCGGCATCTATTATGAAGGCTGTAAAATATTCGACAGCAGCGTCAATTCCTAGCGAGGACATGTCATCCCACGAAATACAAGATAGAGTTCGGAATTTTTCCCAGTCGGCAGTGTCAATTTTCCACCTAGGAGCCTGTGGTGGATATTCCTTTACTTCAGGTGTTCTAAGCAGGATTGGGAAGTGGTCGCTTCCGTAAGGATTGTTCATAACTTCCCATACGAGTTCAGGCAGTATACACGGGGAGACAAGGCTGAGGTCAATTGATGAAAATGTTCTGTTGGCGAGAGAATAATATGTGGGTGCCTTCTTATTCAGCAGGCATGCACCAGAAGAGAATAGGAACTGTTCAACAAGACGACCTCGCGCATCTATACGAGAGTCACCCCACAGGCTGTTGTGCGCATTGAAATCCCCAAGTACAACGTAAGGTTCAGGCAATTCATCTATGAAGGACTGAAATTCATGTTTGCTTAGTTTGTAGTGTGGGGGTATATAAATTGAGCAAAAAGTGATAAGTTTGTTTAGCAGAACAGCTCGCACTGCCACTGCTTCAAGGGGCGTTCGTAGCTGTAAAGGTTGACATGCTATATTTTTATGGGTGAGAATCGCCACACCACCGGATGATGCGACGGCATCATCGCGGTCTTTGCGAAAAGTTATGTACTGTCGGAGAAAGTTTGTGTGTTTGGATTTTAAGTGTGTTTCCTGTAAACACAGCACTTTTGGATTGTGTTGGTGGATGATCTCCTGCACATCATCAAGGTTTCTAAGAAGACCTCGGACATTCCACTGAATTATTTGTGTATCCATTTTTAAAGTAAGTTGGTGCTGTGTGTACGGAAACTGAAATATGTCTTAGATTACAGAGCCCTTTCGAGGGCCTGTAACGGGAGTTTTGCCCTTTCTGGAGCGTTCGAGGGATCCTCGCCGCTCCTTAGGCGCTTGGGGTGCCTTGAGGTTAGGTGTAGTGTCCATTGCCTCGTGTGAGGCGCCGGACACGTGCTCTTGCGAGCGAGAAGTTATCAGGGAGAGTCCCGCCTTGGAGGGCAAGACCGCTGCACCCACCGGCCCGGAGGTCGATGGGGCTCCCTGGGGAATTTGGCTGCGCCGGCTGTTGCCAGCGCTGGAAGGGGCCGGGGTGGTTGGAGCAGTCTCAGCTGCGCCCAACTTCGGGGTAGAAGGTCCCTTCTGCTCGGTTGGCGGAGCAGCGCTAGCTGCAACCACCGTGGGGGCAGACGGCGTAACTGCCGGCTCACTGTTTGTGGGTCGGACAGGCGCCGGACGCCGTTGTGACGCTGCCCCCTGACGCGTCACTTCGGCAAAGCTTTTCTTTGGCAGGTATGCAACCCGCCTGCGTGCCTCCTTGAATGAGATATTTTCTTTCACTTTGATCGTTACTATTTCTTTTTCTTTCTTCCAGGATGGGCACGACCGTGAGTACGCGGCGTGCTCCCCATCACAGTTTACACACTGGAGAGCGTTCTCACAAGTTTCAGTGGTGTGTTCTGTGGCACTGCATTTAGCACAAGTTTGGCGGCCGCGGCAGCTCTGCGAGCTGTGGCCGAAGCGCTGACATTTGAAACAACGGAGTGGATTGGGCACGTAAGGCCTGACACGGAGCTTTATGTACCCGGCCTCGATTGATTCGGGCAGGAGACTTGAATTGAATGTGAGAATTAGGTGTTTGGTCGCAATTTCCTTACCATCCCGCCTCATCTTTATTCTTCTGACGTTGATCACATTTTGTTCGCTGAAGCCCTCCAGGAGTTCCGCTTCAGTCAGCTCAAGTAAATCATCATTTGACACAACACCACGGGTGGTGTTCATTGTACGGTGTGGGGTTACTGTTATGGGGGTCTCGCCAAATGAAACTAGTTGCGGTAGTTTCTCGTATTGTTTTATATCGCGGAGCTCCAAGAGGAGGTCGCCGCTTGCCATCCTCGACACCTTGTAACCTGGACCAAAAGCATCAGTCAGGGATTTTGAAACAAGGAATGGTGAAACGTTTCGGACTACTTTGTTTGGCTTTTCAGAATGAATAACGTGAAAGCGGGGAAAATTCTGGGTTTGACGTCCAAAAAACTTGAAAACATCTTCGGTGCGCCCTCGTTTCTGAGGGCGATCAGCAAGGGAGGGGAAAGAAGTTTCCATGAAAAATTGTATATGTTCGGCAACAGCGCCGACCGCCCACCACGGAGCCCAACGAGGGGACGCGGCAGAGCTTGCATACAAGTCTGCACGACGCCAGTCGTACGCCGTCACTATAACCGAATATGGTGTACCCAAGGTTGGATAGCCACACAGGGTTAACCCTTGCCGCCAGGAGAAAGGAAGTAAAAAGAAGAGAGAAGGAGACAGGAAAGGTAAAAAAGTGAGAGATAAAGACGAAGATTTGAGGAGGGAGAGACAGGAAAAGGCGACTGCCGATGTCCTCCAGGTGGGTCAGTCTGGAGGTGCCGTCTATGTGAAGCAGAGGCCAAAGGGGTGTGTTGCGTCCGCCGGGGGGCCTTAAAGGTCCAAACACCCAGCATCGGCTCAACCCCCAGGATCCCCTTTTCCTCAGACACGGCTAAGCCGCGCACGGCTACACGCGGGAGGGTCCAACCCTCGTGTGCTCGGGTACGTGGTGTCGCAACACACCAAACGCCTGCTGACGCAGACGCCCCTGCGGGGCTCGTTAAGTGTTTTGTTTATATTATGCAAAAGTGAGGATGTGGCCAACATATCAATACTTACGAAATACTTAGCTTTGCCATCGCATCATGTGTGCGTGTTGCTCTGAGTGTAACTGCATGACTATTGACACGTTCACATCGCCACTTATATAAAGGTTATTCATCAATCTTTGCAAAGTTATTTAAAATTCTTCCCTTTACATGGTCATAGTGTTTATTCTCTATGCACACCGCGCCATGACTTGTCTACTACTGTTGTACCTTGATGCCAAGCCATTCATTTCCCTCCATTGCAGTGCATTCAATGTACATTTTGCTTGCTAATTAGTTGACCAACTGTGTGTATGTAAAATAAAGAGCATCTTGTGTCTATAGGATGTATGCATGTGTTTTTTCCTTTGTAATTATTTTGTTCATATCCTGCTTGTAATTGACTGAAATTGAAGTAATAAAAGTAGACCAAAACAGTCATGCTGAGCTTACATCGGTTCTTGCATCACCGGGCCCATCAAAGACAACATCGCTTCGAAATGAACCCATTTCACTGCCGGCACGTCAGCCGCACCTGCTCCACTTCTCATAGAGTCCTTTATTTTGTTCCGATACTTCTGGAACGTCTCCTTCAAGTTTTTAAATTTGTTTTGTGCTGGCTTTCCTGCAAAGATTTCATTTTTTATTGACACATACATGCAGAGGTTTAGCATGCGGTCAAAGATGTAATTAGCCATTCACAAGTGAAATCGTAACACTTCCTATATCGGTATCATTGACGTTTACTGCATGCACTGTTATGCCAATTAATAATGTAGCAGTAGAATACTATGTGTGCAATATTAGGCTACACATTCACTGAAAAATATTTTCCTTCGAGAATATATATATATAAAAAAACAGATTAAATCAAAATACCATAGTGCGCAATGTATTTATATTGCCCTATGACTCGCCTGCCAAATGTCTCGTTCGACGCGCCGAAAGGCAGCATCGCGAACAGGCATCGCTACAATATCCATGCCCCTGTGCTGTTTAGATTCAGAGAATGTAAACAGTGCACTCGGCGCACATGTGCACTCGTCTGGCAGGCCGTCGATCAAAAACAAACGCGTTCGCTAGCCGAGCAACAAGCATTGCGACTTTTTTATGGACGACTTCAGAACGTTTTTGATACCCTAGCGCGAAGCTATAGCATCGCAATGCGCAGCTGGTACATGTAAATGATCAAGGAACAAAGATCGCAGAACACGCACTTACCACTCAACCCAAGCTCGCGACCGATCTTGTGCCACAAGTCGTCCTTTAGCACGTTGTCTTTGTGCTTCAAGTGGCGCTTATCGTAGAGGACTGGGTGGTTGCGCACCAGTTCGATGAACATTTCGGATGTGGATGTCGCGGCGGACTTCGATGACTGCGACGACTGCGACATGACGTGAGACTCGGCCGCCATCTTTGGAAGTTCTGTTTCGCGCTCCCCGATCGGTCAGCGCCGCGCGGCGGCGAGGCAATCCGGCGGCAGCTGCCACAAAAATCGGTCCGGGGGCGATCGGCGCGGAAGGGGCTATTCCGGCGGATTTCGCCGCCGCCGAACTGGGTTCCGCCGAACTGGGCGCCGCTCCAGACGCCGAATGTCTCAGTGTGAACGGGGCATTAGAGCGGAAGTACATCGTTTTCTCTGCAACTCTGAAGTGGCGCTGGTAGTCCGTACGTGAGTTTGTCGTTAATCTTGCGAGGCGCATGCATTCTTCCATGCGTGGACGGGAAAGTGCGGTACTGGCATGTCTGCACATGCGAGACGGTTTGCCTCCGAGTGCGGCCAAAACACGATGTTGTTGCCCCTCGAGAAGGCACCGTGGCGCGCACTTGTAGTTCGTGAAACGAGCCCCCGCAGGGGCGTCTGCGTAAGCAGGCGTTTGGTGTGTTGCGACACCACGTACCCGAGCACACGAGGGTTGGACCCTCCCGCGTGTAGCCGTGCGCGGCTTAGCCGTGTCCGGGGAAAAGGGGATCCTGGGGGTTGAGCCAATGCCGGGTGTTTGGACCTTTACGGCCCCTCGGCGGCGGCAACACACCCCTTTGGCCTCGGCTTCACGTAGACGGCACCCCCGGACTGACCCACCCGGGGGAAATCGGTAGTTGCCTTTTCCTGTCCTCTCCATCCTGCGTCTTTTTCTCTTCCTTTCAATCTTTCCTGTCTTCTCGTCTCTTCTATTTACTTCCAACTTTCCTGGCAGCGAGGGTTAACCTTGTGTGGGTGGCCAACCTTGGGTACTCTAGACTGGGTTATAGTGGCACCGTACAACTGGCGAGGGCTTGTCTTACTCGTAAGACTTGCTCCGTCCCCACGTTGGGCTCGGTGGTGGGCGGTTGGCACTGCTGCCGAAATCAAGACTTCTATATGGCTTCTAGCAAACCACTTTCCCTTGATCGCCCTCTAAAAAGAGGGCGCACCGATGCAACGTTTCAATTCTTTTTGAAGAACAATCAAGAACACTTCCCTAAATACCAAGTAATCCACAGCGAAGGCAACAAGAGCGTCCGTAAATTCTCCCCCTTCTTGGTGGCGAAATGCCTCGCAAACACTATAGGATCTGGCTACAAAGCTACAAAGATGTCGAATGGCGACCTGCTCCTTGAATTGAAGGATAAAACACAACACGATAAAATTAATGACTTCAAATGCATTGGCGATGTAGCAGTCACTGTGTCGGCACATCGAACCATGAACACGAGCCGTGGAGTAATCTCTGAAGACGACTTCTTAGACCTTAGTAACGATGAGCTGCTTGAAGGTTTCCAGGACCAAAGTGTGATCAAAGTAGAAAGAATCCAAATCCGGAGGAACAATGAACAACTTCCAACAAAGCACATAGTATTAACCTTTGGTACCAGTCTACTGCCTAGTACATTAGATGCAGGCTATATCAAAGTACGTGTTAGGCCGTACATCCCAAATCCTCGACGGTGCTTTAAGTGCCAGAGGTATGGGCATGGATCCCAGACGTGCCGAGGAAGGCAGACCTGCGCAAAATGCAGCTCGAACGATCACCGATCAGACACTTGCGACTCATCTCCACATTGCGTGAACTGTGATAGAAGCCATCCAGCCTACTCTAGAACATGCCCTAAATGGAAGAAAGAGAAAGAAATCATTGCATTGAAGGTCAAAGAAAATATAACATTTCACGAAGCAAGAAAACGTCTGTCGTACTTGAATCAGACGAGCTTTTCCGAGGTGGCGCGACGGGGGGCAGCGTCACAAATCCCTCGGGAGTCTACCGCGGTCACTGACAGTGGCCCGGTAATCACTCCGCCTGCCCCCCTGGTGGCTGCAGCAAGTGCTGCTCCATCAACATCGAATGTGGACCTGCCCACTCCAGTCCCGCAGGTCCCAAAGCTAATCCGAACTCCACGGCCTGGCACACGAGTTTCAGCGCCTAGTTCACGATCCTCCAGCACCTCGGAAAAGGTTATGGAGGTCGATCAAAAATCCCCGGCGTCATCGACGCCGAAAGATCAGCGCTCTCAAGAGCGCGCTAGGAGAGAGAAAATTACTGTAACTGCTCAAAGAAAGGGACCGGTAACCTAAACGGTTACCGCCCTAGTATACATATCGATCTATCTTTACCACGTGCTCTTGAACACAGACAACCAAAATCTTCCTCGATATGGCTACACAAATAATTCAATGGAATGCCAGGGGCCTATTTCGCAATCTAGATGATATCAAAGATCTACTAGCGGAATATCAGCCACGACTGTTCTGTGTTCAAGAAACACATTTAAACTCTACACACCAGAACTTCTTAAAACAGTACATAGTTTTCCGTAAAGATAGAAATAATGGTAATTCTTCTTCAGGTGGTGTTGCAATCATAGTCCAAAAGTCAGTTGCATGCCAGCATGTATCACTCCAGAGTTCATTTGAAGCAGTGGCTGTTCGGACTATATTGTTCAATCATCTTATAACGATTTGCTCCATATATATACCGCCTGATGAACGGTTTGACAAAGCAGAATTTGAAAAACTGATTGACCAACTTCCCGAACCCTATATAGTAATCGGAGACTTTAATGCTCACAGCACATTCTGGGGTGACTCAAGATGTGATGCGAGAGGACCGGCAATAGAAAACTTCCTTCTTTCTTCTGGAGCCTGTATATTTAACAAGGCAGATCCAACCTTTTACAGTTCCACACACAACACGTATTCATGCATAGATTTAGCAATAGGGTCAGCGTCACTTCTTACATACCTGGAATGGAGAGTCATCAGTAATCCATATGGGAGCGATCATTTCCCCACACTCCTAGAAACAACAAAGTGGCACGATGGACCAGCTTACCCCCAAAAATGGAGACTTCATGCAGCAGACTGGTCGAAATTTAGAAACGTAAGTAAACTGTGCCTAGAAGAAGTGGACCATCTAGGTGTAGAAGACCTGGCTAGCTACATCACTGAACACATCCTCTGTTCCGCTCGAAACTGCATACCTCAATCCTACACAGATAAAGTAAATCCAAAACCGTGGTGGAACAAAGAGTGTGAAACTGCAAAGAAACTCCAGAACAAAGCGTGGAGTAGATTCTCACACTACCCAACCACAGAAAATCTAATAGAATTTAAGCGGTGCAAGGCAAATGGCCGCCGTATTCGCCGAGTATCGAAAAGAGAAAGCTGGACACGCTACGTATCCTCCATAAACTCGTACACGGATGTTAGCAAGGTATATAACAGGGTACGTAAACGAAAAGGACAACGTTCAAATCCTTTTCCTCTCGTCAATGGCTCTGGCGAGTCAATAGAAGACCAAGCAAACACTCTTGGCGAGCACTTTGAGAGAGTATCAAGTTCGGAAAATTATTCCGAAATTTTCTTAAAACATAAAAGAATAGCTGAAAATATTCCTCTACATCCAAAAAAGACATCAGAAGGGTACAATAGACCATTAACGTTCCATGAACTCAAGCTTGCCCTAGGCTCTTGTGGTAGCTCGGCTCCAGGTTCTGACACAATAACATATGAAATAATCAAGAATCTACCTTATGAGACCATAAACTGCCTTTTAGGCCTTTACAATAAGATATTTGCTACTGGTCATATACCTTCATCTTGGAAAGAAGCAATAGTCCTACCAATACTCAAACACGGCAAAGACCCTTCCTTAGTTAACAGTTACAGACCTATTGCACTCACTAGCTGCTTACTTAAAGTATTTGAAAAGATGATTAACCGACGCCTTGTCTTCTTTTTGGAATATAATGGTATATTGGACCCTCGCCAATCTGGCTTCCGAAGAGCGAGGTCTACTACCGATAATCTAGTTCTCCTTGAATCATATATACGTGATGCATTTGTACACAGCCAATACTGTCTATCTGTATTCTTTGATCTTGAAAAGGCATACGATACTGCCTGGCGATATGGTATTCTGCGAGACCTGTCATCCTATGGAATTCGTGGTAGCATGCTGAACATTTTGCAAGATTACTTATCTCAAAGGAAGTTCCGCGTAAGAATTGGCAATGTATTATCGCGCACTTTTATTCAAGAAAACGGTGTACCACAGGGAGGTGTGCTAAGTTGCACACTTTTTATAATTAAAATGAACTCTCTCCGCTTTGTTATACCACTAGTGGTGTCTTATTCTGTCTATGTGGACGACATCCAAATCAGCTTTAAATCCTTCAACCTGTCCATATGTGAACGCCAGATCTAGTTGACTGTTAACCGTGTTAACCGTGTTAATCTCTTACTTTTTGACCTTTCCTGTCTTCTCCTCTCTTCCATTTACTTCATTCTCCTCGGCGGCAAGGGTTAACCTTGTGTGGATATCCTACCTTGGGTACACCATATTGGGTTATAGTGATGGCGTACGGCTGGTGTCGTGCAGGCTTGTACACAAGCTCTGCCGCGTCCCCTCGTTGGGCTCTGTGGTGGGCGGTCGGCGCTGTTGCCGAATCTTATATATTCTCATGGAAACTTCTTTCCCCAAACTTCCTGATCGCCCTCCGAAACGAGGGCGCACCGAAGATGTATTTCAGTTTTTCGGACACCAAATCCAGAGTTTTCCCCGGTTCCACGTCATTCACTCTGAAAAGCCAAACAAAACAGTGCGAAACACCTCACCATTCCTTGTCTCAAAGTCATTGACTGATGTTTTTGGACCAGGTTACAAGGTGTCGAGGATGGCAAGTGGCGACCTCCTCTTGGAGCTCCGCGACGTAAAACATGAGAAATTACCGAAACTAGTGTCCTTCGGGGAGACCCCTATAACAGTAACGCCCCACCGTACAATGAACACCACCCGCGGTGTTGTTTCCGATGATGATCTGCTTGAGCTGACTGAAGCAGAACTCTTGGAGGGCTTCAGTGAGCAAAATGTTATCAATGTTAGAAGAATAAAGATCAGGCGAGATGGTAAAGAGATTCAGATGAAGCACTTAATAATCACCTTTGGTTCAAGTGTCCTGCCCGAGTCAATCGAGGCCGGGTACATCAAGCTCCGTGTTAGGCCATACGTGCCCAACCCACCCCGTTGTTTCAAATGCCAGCGCTTTGGCCACAGCTCGCAGAGCTGCCGAGGCCGCCAAACTTGTGCTAAATGTAGTGCCCACGAACACACACCTGAAGCTTGTGAGAATCCTCTCCACTGTGTGAACTGTGACGGGCAGCACGCCGCATACTCGCGGTCGTGCCCCTCCTGGAAGAAGGAAAAAGAAATCGTAACGATCAAAGTCAAAGAGAACATTTCATTCAAAGAGGCACGTACCTGCCCAAGAAAGCCTTTGCCGATGTGGCGCGTCAGGGGGCAGCGTCACAACGGTCTCCGACGGCTGTCCGACCCACAAGCAGTGAGTCGGCAGCTACGCCATCTGCCCCCGCGGCGGTTGCAGCTAGCGCTGCTCCGCAAAACCCAGCAGACGGGGCCATCGACCCCGAAGGTGGGCGCAGCCGAAGCTGCCCCAACCTCCGAGACCCCTTCCAGCGCTGGCAACGGCCAGCGCAGACAAATCCCTCAGGGAGCCCCATCGACCTCCGGGCTGGTGGGCACAGGAGTCTTGCCTTCCGGGGCAGGACTCTCTCGGAGAACCTCTCGCTCGCGAGAGCGCTTGTCTGGCGTCTCACAGGAGGCAATGGACACTACACCTGTCCCCAAGGCGCACAAAACGCCTAAGGAGCGTCGAGACTCGCTCGAACGCTTCAGAAAGAACAAAACACCTATTACAGGGCCTCGAAAGCGCTCTGTAATTTAAGGCATCCCTTCCGTTTCCGTAAACACAGCACCTATATTTCTTTAAATATGGATACACAAATCATTCAATAGAATGTCAGAGGTCTTCTTAGGAATCTTGATGATGTGCAAGAACTGATCCATACACACAATCCAAAAGTGCTGTTTACAGGAAACACACTTAAAATCAAAATACACAAACTTTCTTCGACAATATGTTACTTTTCGGAAAGATCGCGATGATGCTGTCGCATCATCGGGCGGTGTCGCCATTGTTATCCATAAGAGCATTGCGTGTCAACGTTTACAGCTACAAACGCTTCTCGAAGCAGTGGCGGTTCGAGCTGTTCTCCTAAACAAACTCATCACCATTAGCTCTCTTCACATACCCACACATTATAAATTAACGAAACATGAATTTCAATCCTATATCGATCAATTGCCAGAACCTTATGTTGTTCTTGGCGGTTTCAATGCGCATAGCACCTTGTGGGGAGACTCTCGCATCGATGCGCGAGGTCCTCTCGTTGAACAGTTTCTTTTTTCTTCTGGAGCGTGCCTTCTAAATAAGAAAGAACCCACATATTGCTCTCTTGCAAACAGATCCTCTTCGTCAATAGATCTTAATATAGTTTCCGCGTCTATACTGCCTGAACTCAAATGGGAACTTAGGAGCAATCCTTACGGGAGCGATCACTTCCCCGTACTGCTAAGAACATCTAAAGAAAATGAATTTCCCCCACAAGTTCCTAGGTCGAAGATAGATACAGCCGACTGGGAGAAATTTCGAAATCTATCTAGAATCTCATGGGATGATATGTCTTCTCTAGAAATCGATGCTGCTGTGGAGTATTTTACAGCGTTCATAATAGATGCCGCATCTAAATGCATATCTGAAGGAAGTGGTTTGGCATGCAGACGGCGTGTCCCGTGGTGGAACGGTGAATGTAGGATTTCTCGTAAGAAACAGAACAAAGCGTGGGGGTTGCTACGCGCTTCCCCCACTGCAGAGAATCTTATCAACTTTAAGAAAGAAAAATCTCAAGGCAGGAGAACCCGCTGGCAGGCCAGAAGAGAAAGTTGGCAGAACTTTTTATCAAGTATTAACACGTTTACAGATGACGCGAAAGTCTGGAACCGCGTAAATAGAATTAGAGGGTGGCAAACATATTCACTCCCTCTAGTGAATACACAGGGCGATACACTGAGAGATCAGGCCGACTCACTGGGGTAACACTTTGAGAGTGTATCAAGCTCAAACCATTATTCACAATCCTTCCTAAAATATAAACAAATAGAAGAGTGCAAGCCACCCATCAATAAATGCCGACATAATGAACCGTACAATTGCCCTTTTAGGGCTGCCGAGTTGAAAGCTGCCTTGAGCGCATGCAAGACCTCTGCACTGGGATCCGATAGAATCATGTATGAAATGCTCAAAAACTTACACAATGACACGCAAGTAACACTACTTACACTCTTCAACACTATTTGGGACGCAGGGTACCTTCCAACGGCATGGAAAGAAGCCATTGTTGTCCCTGTTTTGAAACAAGGGAAAGACCCTTCTTCAGTGGCAAGTTACCGCCCGATAGCCCTCACAAACTGCACGTGTAAGGTATTTGAAAAAATGATAAGTCGGCCACTCATCCATTTCCTTCAACAAAACAAAATACTTGATCCCTTTCAGTGTGGCTTCCGAGAAGGGCGCTGCACAACCGACCATCTTGTACGTATGGAAGGACATATTCGTGACGCGTTTGTACACAAACAGTTCTTCTTATCGATATTCCTCGATATGGAGAAGGCGTACGATACGACCTGGCGCTACGGAATCTTGAGAGATTTGTCAGAAACGGGCATTCATGGTAATATGCTAAACGTAATAAAAAGCTACGTGTCCAATCGTACTTTCCACGTGAAAGTAGGCAAAGTGCTGTCACGTCCTTTTGCACAAGAAACCGGTGTACCCCAGGGTGGTGTGCTCAGTTGCACACTCTTTATTGTTAAGATGACAACACTTCGTGCTTCCCCGTAGGGGCGTCTGCGTCAGCAGGCGTTTGGTGGGTTGCGACACCACGGACCCGAGCACACGAGGGTTGGCCCCTCCCGCGTGTAGCCGTGCGCGGCTTAGCCGTGTCTGGGGAAAGGGGGATCCTGGGGGTTGAGCCAATGCTGGGTGTCTGGACCTTTAAGGCCCCCCGGCGGAGGCAACACACCCCTTTGGCCTCTGCTTCACATGAACGGCACCCCCACACTGACCCACCCGGGGGAAATCGGTAGTTGCCTTTTCCTGTCTCTCTCTCCCTCCAGCCTTCGTCTTTCTCTCACTTTTCATCTTTCCTGTCTTCTCCTTCCTTCCGCTTACTTCCAAATTTTCCAGGCAGCAAGGGTTAACCTTGTGTGATTAGCGAATCTAGGATATTTCATATTTGGTTATAGTGATGACGTACAGCTGGCGTTTACAGGACCTGTTATTACAGTCCCTGTAGCGTCCCTTTGTAGGACTCCATGGTGGGTGGCTGCCGTTATTGCCGAAAATTTCATTCCTCTATGGCAACATCCTTCCCTCCGCTTCCTGATCGCCCCCAGAAAAGAGGGCGCACCGATGAACTGTTCCAGTTTTTTGGGCGGCAAAAATAATCTTTCCCTCGTTTTCACGTGATCCACTCTGAAATACCAGATAAACCAGTAAGAACTATCTCACCCTTCCTTGTTTCCAAGTCATTGACTGATGTTTTTGGTCCTGGATATGAGGCGTCGAGGATGGCAAGCGGGGATCTCCTCTTGGAGCTCCGCGATCAAAAACAATATGAAAAATTGTCAACACTAGTTTCATTTGGGGAAACCCAAATAATTATAACCCCGCACCGCACGATGAACACCACCCGTGGTGTTGTCTCTGACGATGACTTGATGGAGCTCACTGAGGCTGAACTCTTGGAGGGCTTCAGTAACCAGAATGTTAATAATGTTAAACGAATGAAGATGAGGCGAGATGGAAAAGAGATCAAAACGAAACACCTGATACTCACATCCGGCTCAAGTGTCCTTCCCGAGTTCATCGAGGCTGGTTATATCAAACTTCATGTTCGGCCATACGTTCCCAATCCTCTCAGATGTTTTAAGTGCCAACGTTTCGGCCACAGTTCACAGAACTGTCGAGGCCGGCTGACTTGTTCCAAGTGCAGTGACAAAGAACACTCCTCCGAAACATGCCAGAACACTCCACATTGTGTCAACTGTGATGGCGAGCATGCCGCATACTCGCGGTCCTGCCCGTCCTGGAAAAAAGAAAAAGAAATTGTGGCCATAAAAGTAAAAGAAAATATCACTTTCAAAGAGGCACGCAGGCGGGTTTCATACCTGCCCAAGAAAAGCTTTGCCGATGTGACGCGTCAGGGGGCAGCGACACAAAGGCTTCCAGCGGCTGTCCGACCAACAGTCAGTGAGTCGGCAGTTACGCCATCTGCCCCCGTTGTGGTTGCAGCTAGTGCTGCTCCGTCAACCGAGGAGAGGGGACCATCGACCCCGAAGGTGGGCGCAGCCGAGGCTGCCCCAACCTCCCCGGCCCCTTCCAGCGCTGGCAACAGCCGGCGCAGCCAAATCCCGCAGGGTGCCCCACCGACCTCTGGGCTGGTGGGCGCAGGGGTCTTGCACTCCAAGGCAGGACCCTCTCTTGTAACCTCTCTCTCGCAAGAGCACGTGTCCGGCGCCTCACAAGAGGCAATGGACACTACACCTGCCCTCAAGGCACACCAACCGCCTAAGGAGCGGCGAGGCTCCCTCGAACGCTCCAGAAAGGGCAGAACTCCCGTTACATGGCCTCGAAAGGGCTCTCTAATGTAATCTCTGTAATCTCCATAATCACTACTTGTTTCTTTACACACAGCACTTAATAACTTCCAATATGGATACACAAATAATTCAATGGAACGTCAGAGGTCTTCTCAGAAACCTTGATGATGTGCAAGAACTGTGGTGGTATTCTGTAGGAGTCCACCTAGTGGACTGTCCATTTCGGCTGCTGCTGATTGGCTGGGGCCGCTCGTCTCCTCCTCGCTCGTACAGCTGCATCCAATCAGCAGCAGCGGAAATGGACAGTCCACTAGGTGGACTCTTACAGAATAACCCCCCTGATCCACAAACACAATCCAAAAGTTCTGTGTTTACAGGAAACACACTTAAAATCTATACACACAAACTTTCTCCGAAAGTATGTTACGTTTCGCAAAGACCGCGAGGATGCTGTGGCATCATCTGGCGTCGTAGCCATTATTGCTGACAGAACTGTAGCGTGTCAGCATTTAAAGCTCCAAACGGCCATTGAGGCAGTGGCCGTTCGAGCCGTACTTTCAAATAAACTCATAACCATCTGCTCCTTGTATATATCACCACAATATCACCTTCACAGACGAGACATAGAATCATTAATAGATGAGCTCCCGGAGCCCTATCTGGTTCTTGGGGATTTTAATGCACATAGCAGTTTGTGGGGCGATTCACGCTGTGATGCGCGAGGCCGCGTCATTGAACAGCTGCTTTTTTCTTCTGGAGCATGTCTCTTAAATACAAAGGAGCCTACGTATTTTGACCTTGCTAACAAGTCATATTCTGCCATAGATTTTAGCATTTTATCGCCGACACTTTTACCTTATTTTAAATGGAGTGTGCTTAATAACCCGTATGGCAGTGACCACTTTCCCATAATCTTAAGTACGACGGAGCAAGATCAACTTATCCCGCAGGTCCCCCGGTGGAAGGTTGAATCAGCCGATTGGGAACGGTACCGAGATCTTACTCATATGACGTGGACTGAGATGTCCGGTGTAGCCTTAGATGATGCTATCACATATTTTACAGCTTTTATACTAGATGCCGCCTCTAAGTGTATTACCCAAGCGAGCGGCACTGGTTCTAAGCGGCGTGTTCCCTGGTGGAACGATGCATGTAGGCAAGCGCGGAGGAACCAGAACAAAGCATGGGCGCTGCTTCGCGATTCGCCAACAGCAGAAAACCTGGAAAACTTTAAGCATGTTAAATCACAGGCGAGAAGAACGCGCCGACAAGCAATACGAGAGAGTTGGGCAAAGTTTATCTCAAGTATTAACTCTTACACAGATGAGAGAAAAGTCTGGAATAGAGTGAAGAAAGTTAACGGGCAACAAACGTATTCCTTACCTTTAGTAAACAGCCACGGAGAAAGCCTGGAAGATCAAGCCAACTCTCTTGGTGCACATTTTGAATACATATCGAGCTCCTCGCACTACTCCGAAACCTTCCTAAAGAACAAAACGCGAATAGAACAGCAAAAGTTACATCGGAAATGTGCTAAACGTGTGGCGTACAACGAATCATTCTCCATAGCAGAACTGCAGGCAGCACTGAACTGTTGTAATACATCCGCCCCAGGTTCAGACCGCACAATATATGAGATGTTGAAACACCTACCCCCCGAAACACAAAAAACCCTCCTTTACCTTTACAACATTATATCGTTTTCCCGCGAGATCCCCTCTGCTTGGAAGGAGGCTATTGTAATCCCAATTCTAAAGCAAGGAAAGGATCCTTCCTCTGTATCAAGCTACAGACCCATAGCACTAACAAGTTGCCTCTGCAAAGTTTTCGAAAAAATGATTAATTGCCGCCTACTACACTTTCTCGAATCAAACAATTCGCTCGATCCATACCAGTGCGGGTTTCGGGAGGGTCGATCTACCAGTGACCATCTTATACGCATAGAGGCACGTATCCGTGAAGCTTTTGTCCATAAGCAGTTTTTCTTATCTGTATTCCTTGATATGGAGAAAGCTTATGATACTATGTGGCGGTTCGGGATATTGAGAGACCTCTCACACTTAGGTATACACGGAAATATGTTCAATGTTATCGAAAGTTATCTGTCAAATCGGACATTCCGTGTTCGAGTGGGCAATGTTTTATCACGGAAATTTGTACAGGAGACTGGAGTGCCGCAGGGCGGGGTGCTCAGCTGCACGCTCTTTATAGTAAAAATGAATTCTCTCCGTCTACACATACCACATAACATCTTTTATTCAACATATGTTGACGATGTGCAGATAGGATTTCAATCAAGTTCTCTCGCAATCTGTGAGCGACAGGTCCAACTTGGTCTTAACAAGGTCTCCAAATGGGCTGATGAGAACGGGTTCAGACTGAACCCACAAAAAAGCACCTGTGTTGTTTTCTCTAGAAAAAGAGGACTACATCCTGATCCTGAAATTGTGTTGCATGATGAGCGTCTGCCTGTAAACAAGGAACATAAATTTCTAGGGATAATTTTAGACGCGAAATTAACTTTTATACAGCACATAAAGTATCTTAAAAACAAATGTATGAAAACAATGAATATCTTAAAGGTTCTCTCACGCACAACCTGGGGCAGTGATAGAAAATGTCTCATGAACTTATACAAAAGCCTCATATGCACACGACTAGACTATGGAGCCATAGTGTACCAGTCGGCTACTCCAACTGCTCTAAAGATGCTAGACCCTGTCCACCACTAAGGAATTCGCCTGTCCACAGGCCCCTTTAGAACAAGCCCAGTGGAAAGTCTGTACGTTGAATCGGATGAATGGTCACTTGAACTGCAGAGAACATACTCCTCTTTCATGTATTTTCTTAGAGTAAACGGAAACAGTCAGCACCCCGCGTATTACACCATAAACGATCTGTCCAGTTGTCAACTCTTTCGCAACCGACCCACAGTGGCAAAGCCTTTCTCACTGCGTGTCAAAGACCTAGCTGAAGATACAAGAGTTCCCCTTCTTGAATACCACCTTATGTCCCCTGCTATACGGCCTCCACCGTGGCAGTGGCAACCAATAGAGTGTGATACATCCTTCATAACTGTTACAAAGCGCGCTCCTCTCGCGCATATACGAATGTACTTCTTGGAATTACAACACAAATACTCATGTCCTGAATTCTTTACAGACGCATCAAAGTGTAATTCTGGCGTATCTTACGCAGCAGTCGGTCCATCCTTTTTGGATACCGGTGTTCTGCACACGAGCACAAGTATCTTTACAGCAGAGGCCTACGCCATATTGGCTGCCGTTAAACACATTAAAGAAAGTAATATCCCAAAGGCAATTATATACACAGATTCATTGAGCGTTGTAAACGCTTTGAAAACTGTCAAAAAATATAAAAACCCTATCATTGTATCTCTTTACTCAGCATTACTAACCACATATGCTTCCAAGCAGCAAATCGTGGTATGCTGGGTGCCGGGGCACCGCGAGATTGAAGGAAACGTGTTGGCTGACCAGCTAGCCACATCCATCCACGCGAACGCTGCAGACATTTCCACGACTGTCCTTGTAATGGACCTTAAGCCCTCCATAAGGAAAGCGCTGAGGGCTTTCTGGCAGCGGTTGTGGGATAAAGAAACAGAAAATAAATTCCATGTTATCAAGCCATATCACGGCAACTGGCCGCCGGTATCAAACAACCGCCACACGGAAGTAATACTTTGCAGACTTAGAATAGGACATACATACAGTACACAGGCATACCTCTTGTCAGGTGGTGATCCACCCA
Organism: Dermacentor albipictus; assembly: GCF_038994185.2. Taxonomy (NCBI): domain Eukaryota; kingdom Metazoa; phylum Arthropoda; class Arachnida; order Ixodida; family Ixodidae; genus Dermacentor; species Dermacentor albipictus. Next base: position 120,593,178 of record NC_091827.1, read on the forward strand.
TGTGTGATAAGTGTGGTGAGCCACTTACCGTGCTTCACATCCTGATGCAATGCAGAGAATTAGATGCAAATAGGAAAAAGCATTTTCCATTACCTCACCGGCAACAAATTCCACTTCATCTTCAAATGATTGTAGGCATAGAACCTTTCTTCAAACATGAATCCCTGTTCAGATTTTTAAAAGATGTAGATACTTTCCATACTATAGCCCCAGGAAATCCGTAGCACAGCCTCTAACAGAGGTTTCTGCTGCAGTAGGTGCAATAAAAGAAAGCACCTGCCTCTCAGCCTTTGTACTCAAAGGCCCCCGGAGGCATTAGTGCTTTTTACATATTCTCGCATTTTAGCTCCATGATCACTGATCACGCGTACTATATCCAGAGACCACTACATGTATCACTATCATAATTTTATGCTATATCCTATTTTACGCTTCCATGTCACTGATTGATTTTAGGCCACTTTACAGCCATGTTACATTCCACCATCGCCACTCACAAATCAGCGCTTAACACAACATTATCACTCATGGCGCTCTTTGGCCATACCTGGCCCTTTCGCCACTAAACAACACGCATCCACACTTCGTGCTTCCTTACCACCGGCCATTTTGTATTCCGTCTATGTGGACGACATTCAAATAGGTTTCAAATCCTGTCACCTCGCAGTGTGCGAGAGACAGGTACAGCATGGTTTGAACAAGGTGTCAGGGTGGGCAGAGAAAAATGGATTCACAATCGATCCTCATAAGAGGTCTTGTGTTTTGTTTACAAGGAAGAGAGGCCTGGTTCCGGATCCCTGCTTAGAAGTGTGTGGACAACAGATACCTGTAAAGCAAGAACACAAATTTCTAGGTGTCATACTTGACTACAGACTCACTTTCGTCCCCCACATGAAACATCTTAAAGAAAAATGTCTGAAAACAATGAACATAATGAAACTTCTATCCCAGACTACGTGGGGTAGATTGGCCTCGGCTTCACGTAGACGGCACCCCCGGACTGACCCACCCGGGGGAAATCGGCAGTCGCCTTTTCCTGTCCTCCTCTCCAATCTTCGTCTTTCTCTCTCGTCTTTTTCATCTTTCCTGTCTTCTCATTACTTCTCCTCACTTCCTAGTTTCCCGGCGGCAAGGGTTAACCTTGTGTAGCTAGCCAGCCTTGGTTATGCTGTATTTGGTTATAGCAGCGATGTACGGCTGGCGTTGGCAGGGTTTCTATAGCAGGAGCTCCTGTCACGTCCCCCTGTTGGGCTCCATGGTGGGTGGTCGGCATCGCGTTTGAAAACCCAACTGTACATATGGAAAACGCTTTTCCTAAACTCCCTGATCGCCCTCATAAACGAGGGCGCACCGAAGAAGTTTTTCAGTTTTTCGGACGTCAAGTCCACAATTTTCCCCGTTTTCATGTAATCCACGCAGAAAAATCGGCTAAACAAGTACGAACAATCTCCCCGTTCCTAGTATCTAAGTCCCTTACGAAGTTTTTGGCCCAGGATATAAGGTGTCAAGGATGGCTAGCGGTGACCTCCTCTTGGAGCTATGCGACCAGAAGCAATTTGAGAAGCTGCCACAGCTAGTATCATTTGGGGAGACCCAAGTAGTAGTAACCCCGCACCGCACGATGAATACCTCCCGCGGCGTTGTGTCGGACGATGATTTGCTGGAGCTCACTGAGGCTGTGCTCTTAGAGGGCTTCAGCGAACAGAATGTTATAAGTGTCAAAAGAATTAAGATAAGGCGAGATGGAAAAGAACTTGCGACCAAACACCTAATACTCACCTTCAATTCAAGTGTCCTGCCCCACTCAATCGAGGCCGGGTACCTCAAGCTCCGTGTAAGACCGTACGTGCCAAATCCCTTGAGATGTTACAAATGCCAGCGTTTCGGCCACAGCTCGCTAAGCTGCCGAGGCCGCCAAACATGTGCGAAATGTAGTGCCCTTGAACACGCCACTGAAGCATGTAATAACTCTCTCCACTGCGTAAACTGTGATGGGGATCACACCGCGTACTCGCGGTCGTGCCCCTCCTGGAAGAAGGAAAAAGAAATAGTAACTGTAAAAGTAAAAGAGAATATATCATTCAAGGAGGCACGCAGGCGGGTTGCATACCTGCCAAAGAAAAGCTTTGCCGAAGCGGCGCGTCAGGGGGCAGCGTCACAACGGCCTCCGGCGACTGTCCGACCCACACGCAGTGAGTCGACAGTTACGCCATCTGCCCCCACGGTGGTTGCAGCTAGCGCTGCTCCGCCAACCGAGGAAAAGGGGCCATCGACCCCGAAGGTGGGTGCAGCCGAGGCTGCCTCAACCTCCCAGGTCCCTTCCAGTGCTGGCAATGGCCGGCGCAGCCAAATCTCCCAGGGAACCCCATCGACCTCCGGGCTGGTGGGCGCAGGGGTTTTGCCCTCCAAGGCGGAACCTTCCCTGGTAACTTCTCGCTCACAAGAGCATGTGTCCGACGCCTCACAAGAGGCAATGGACACTACATCTATCCCCAAGGCGCCCCAGGCGCCTGAGTAGCGGTGAGGTTCCCTCGAACGCTTCAAAAAGAGCAAAACCCCGGTAACAGGGCCTCGAAAGGGCTCTGTAATCTAAGACATCCCTTCCGTTTCCGTAAACACAGCACCAATTAAATTTAAAATATGGATACACAAATCATTCAATGGAATGTCAGAGGTCTACTTAGGAATCTTGATGATGTTCAAGAACTTATCCATAAACACAATCCAAAAGTGCTGTGTTTACAGGAGACACACTTAAAATCTACACACACAAACTTTCTCCGAAAGCACGTTACGTTTCGAAAAGACCGCGAGGATGCTGTCGCAGCATCTGGCGGTGTAGCTATTATTGCTGACAAAAGTGTAGCGTGTCAGCATGTAAAGCTCCAAACGTCCCTTGAGGCCGTGGCCGTTCGAGCCGTACTTTTAAATAAACTCATTACAATCTGTTCTCTGTATATACCACCACATCATCACCTTCACAGACGCGACTTAGAATCATTAGTAGATGAGCTCCCGGACCCCTATTTTATTCTTGGTGATTTTAATGCACACAGTACTTTGTGGGGCGATTCACGCTGTGATGCGCGAGGTCGCGTCATTGAACGGGTGCTTTTTTCCTCTGGAACATGTCTCTTGAACACGAAGGAGCCCACATATTTTAACCTGTCCAACAAGTCATACTCTGCCATAGATCTTAGCATTTTATCGCCGACGCTTTTACCCTATTATAAATGGAATGTGCTTAACAACCTGTATGGGAGTGACCACTTCCCAATAATCCTAACTACGCCGAAACAAGATCAACTTCCCCCGCTGGTCCCTCGGTGGAAGATTGACTCAGCCGATTGGGAACGGTACCGAACTCTTACTTACATGACGTGGACTGAGATGTCTGGTATAAGCATAGATGATGCTGTTGCATATTTTACAGCTTTTATACTGGATGCTGCCTGTAAATGTATTCCACAAACGAGCGGCATGGGTTCCAAGCGGCGTGTTCACTGGTGGAACGATGCATGCAGGCAAGCACGGAGGAACCAGAACAAAGCGTGGGCGATATTTCGCGATTCTCCTGCAGCTGAAAACCTGGAAAACTTCAAACATGTCAAATCCCATGCAAGGAGAACGCGCCGGCAAGCAAGACGAGAGAGCTGGGCAAAATTTATACCAAGCATCAGCTCGTATACAGATGAGAGAAAGGTCTGGAATAAAGTGAAGAAAGTTAATGGGCAACAAACGTATTCCTTACCTCTAGTAAATAGCCATGGAGAAAGCCTTGAAGACCAAGCCAACTCTCTCGGTGCACATTTTGAATACATATCGAGCTCTTCACACTACTCCGAAACCCCGCAGGGGCGTCTGCGTAAGTAGGCGTTTGGTGTGTTGCGACACCACGGACCCGAGCACACGAGGGTTGGACCCTCCCGCGTGTAGCCGTGCGCGGCTTAGCCGTGTCCGGGGAAAGGGGGATCCTGGAGGTTGAGCCGATGCCGGGTGCTCGGACCTTTAAGGCCCCCCGGCGGAGGCAACACACCTCTTTGGCCTCTGCTTCACGTAGACGGCACCCCCGGACTGACCCACCCGGGGGAAATCGGTAGTCGCCTCTTCCTATCTCTCTCTTCTCAAACCTTCGTCTTTATCTCTCACTTTACATCTTTCCTGTCTTCTTCTCTCTTCCATTTACTTCCTTTCTCCACGGCGGCAAGGGTTAACCTTGTGTGGATATCCTACCTTGGGTACACCATATTGGGTTATAGTGATAGCGTACGGCTGGCGTCGTGCAGGCTTGTAGACAAGCTGTGCCGCGTCCCCTCGTTGGGCTCCGTGGTGGGCGGTCGGCGCTGTTGCCGAACATACACTTTTTCCTATGGCAGCGCAAGCCTCTATTGTTTATGATCGGCGTCTGAAGAGATGCCGCACCGAAGTACCCTTTCAATTTTCCTTTAAAAGCAATGCCCCAACATTTCCAAAGTACTATGTAGTGCATAGTGAAAGCAACATTCCGGTAAGGAAACTCTCTCCTTTCCTGGTAGCGAAGTGTCTGAAAGAGAAAATCGGACCAACATACAAAGCATCCAAAATGTCTAGCGGGGACCTCCTCCTAGAACTGAATAACAAAGATCAAGCAGATAAGCTCTCTGAACTTACCAGTATTGGCGACGCGACAGTGACTGTTTCAGCCCACAGAACCCTTAATACAAGCAGGGGAGTAATATCTGAAGAAGACTTTATTGGCTTAAGTGACGAGGAACTGCTGGAAGGTTTCCAGGAACAAAATGTGACAAAGGTGCAAAGAATAGTAATCCGTAGAAACGACCAAGAAATCCCCACCAAACATGTCATACTTACATTTGGTACAAGCGTACTGCCTACCTCTCTGGATGCAGGATACGTAAAAGTAAACGTCAGACCATATATCCCGAACCCAAGACGGTGTTTCAAGTGTCAAAGGTTCGGACATGCTTCACATGCATGCCGAGGCCAAACAACCTGTGCTAAATGCAGCTCAAATGATCATCAATCAGAGAATTGCACTTCTTCGCCACATTGTGTTAACTGCAAGGGAGATCACCCAGCTTATTCGCGGTCCTGCCCTTGCTGGAAAAAAGAAAAAGAAGTCATTGCACTAACTGTTAAAGAAAAAATCTCGTTCTTCGAAGCCAGGAAACGACTGTCGTACCTTTCGCGACGCAGTTATGCCGATGTGACGCAGGCGGGGGCAGCGTTACAGAGGCCTCCGGAGTCCTCCGAGCCCACGCGCAGTGGTGCCGCAGTGACTCCTCCGGCCCCCGTGGTGGAAGCAGTCAGTACTGCTCCGCCCTCTTCAACGGCCCTGCAGACAGCAGTCCCGCAGGGCCCTAAGATCAAGCGCACTCCAAGGCCCGAGACACGTGTCTCGGCGCCAAACTCTCGGTCCTCCAGCGCCTCAGAGAGAGCAATGGAGGTCGAAACAAAAACCCCGGTGTCCTCGACACCAAAGGACAAGCGCTCTCTCGAGCGCGGAAAGAGGGACAGAATCCCAATAACAACTCTAAATAAGAAGGCGATAACCTAAGGGTTATCGCTCTGTTGTATCTGCCTTCTTCAGATACATGTCACCTAGCATCTTTCTTATCTCCCATTCACTCGTTAATATCATTTTTTACCTTTCAATTTTATAATGGCTTTTATGATCCATTGGAACTGTAGAGGTCTCTTACATAACTTAGGTGACATAAAAGACCTGTTGATAAACTTCTCTCCTGTGGCCCTGTGCTTACAAGAAGCCAACCTAGGCGATAAACACAAAAACATTTTAAAGGGTTTCACTGTGGTATGGCGCGACCGTACTCAGGCGAACCGGCTGTCGGGTGGTGTAGCCATAGTTCTTCCAGGTGGTATAGCAGCCAGAGAAGTTCCCATTAACACTCATATAGAAGCCGTTGCTGTCACCGTTTTAGCTCACAAAACCATCACCATTTGTTCAGTATACATTCCGCCGCATTCACATTTTACCGTAAGAGACCTAGAGTTAATTTTAAACCAGCTACCTGAACCATTTTTAATAGGCGGTGATTTTAATTCACATAACACGTTATGGGGTAGTAAAACTACTGACAACAGGGGTCAAACGCTTGAAGATTTTATTCTAACAAATGACATATGCCTTTTAAACACCGGTGCGGCAACTTACTACTCCCCAAGCACAGGAGCTATGAGTTGCTTAGATCTGGCACTATGCTCTCCATCACTTCTTTGCGATTTTCAGTGGAATGTTATTGAGAACCCCTATGGTAGTGACCATATGCCTGGTGTCATCAAAAGAACATCTCCTTTTCCTACCATCCCACTGAGGCCACCCCGTTGGAAACTCCATCTGGCAGACTGGCCTCTCTTTACTGAGAAGGCCACTCTGGATAACATATCACATGAGCTAACTATAGATGAAATGAACGATCAGACCACCGCCTGTATACTTGCTGCAGCAGCAGAAACAATCCCACAATCGTCAGGCTTCCTAAGAAAAAACCTAAAACCCTGGTGGACGAAAGAATGTACGCAAACAAAAAAATTACAAAACAAAGCGTGGGGTATCTTTCGGCGATACCCAACACAAGATAATCTACTCTCCTTCAAAAAAGCAAAAGCGAAAGCCAGGTACACACGCCGACAAGCAGAAAGACAGTCATGGAAAAATTATGTATCGTCTATAAATAGTTCAATAACATCCAAACGAATGTGGGATCAGCTTCGCAAGTTTAGAGGCGATTACGCTTCTTACACTATCCCCATACTGTCACCTCCAGGCACACAAACAAATATAGAAGAACAAGCAGACATATTAGGGCAACATTTCCCTGATATATCAAGCTCGAAAAACTACACTGCTGCATTCCTGAAACATAAGCAATTAGCAGAAAAACTGAAGCTTCCGACCACAGGAAGTGCAGAAAGACTGTATAATGGCGCTTTAACACTTCCAGAAATTAACAAAGTACTTACTAGTGGCAAGAAAACAGCACCCGGTCCGGACAGGGTACACTATTCAATGCTAGCTCACCTATCCCCTAAAGCAGTTGAGACCTTGCTTCATTTCTTCAACATAATCTGGGAAACGGGAAAAATGCCCAAAGAGTGGAAGAAAGCGATCATAATCCCGTTCTTGAAAGCTGGAAAACCTCCCACAACAGCAACGAGTTATAGACCCATAGCACTCACAAGTTGTCTTGCAAAATCCTATGAAGCCATCATCAACATAAGACTGACATACATCCTTGAAACAGAGAACATGCTAGATAACCATCAATGTGGATACAAGAAAGGTTGCTCCACAACAGATCACCTAGTCCGGCTAGAAGACGAGATACGTGCGGCCTTTTTACACAAACAATATTGTCTCACTGTTTTCTTTGATTTAGAAAAGGCCTACGACACAACATGGAGGTTTGGTATCTTAAAGGACTTAGCAGATTTAGGAATCCGAGGTAGAATGCTCAAATGTCTAGCCGATTTCATGTCGGACCGAACATTCCAGGTGCGTTTAGGAACGGCGCTGTCACGTATATTCATCCAGGAAAATGGAGTACCACAAGGATGCGTACTAAGTACAACACTCTTTATAGTAAAAATGAACTCTGTTAACAAAGTCATCCCCCCCTCTGTTATGCACTCCATATATGTGGATGATCTGCAAATAGCGTGCCGCGCTTCAAACTTACAAACATGTGAAAGACAGCTCCAGATAACAATTAATAAACTAACCGAGTGGGTTGAGAAAAATGGCTTCCGCTTCTCTACTCAAAAAACCGTTACAGTGCTATTCTCGCAAAAACGAGGATTGTGTTTAGACCCGGTTCTAAAATTGAATGATGTCGCGATGCCGGTAAAACAAGAATATAAATTCTTGGGAGTAATCTTTGATAAAAAACTAAACTTCCTAGCCCACATTAAAACACTAAAGATTAAGGCAAATAAAGCACTGAATATCCTAAAGGTTTTGTCTCATAAGCACTGGGGTTCCGACCGAATCTGTCTTCTACGTATTTACCGGACTCTTGTGCGTAGCCTTCTAGACTACGGCTCCGTGGTTTACGGCTCAGCCAGGCAGTCCTACATCCAACTACTTGATCCAGTACATAACCTTGGATTGCGACTGGCAAGTGGTGCCTACAGAACGTCACCCATTCAAAGTTTATATGTTGAGTGTAATGAACCCTCATTACAGCAGCGCAGAGCATTACTAACATTCTCTTACCTACTCAGAATTCAGTCATCACCGCAACACATATGCTACAAAATTCTTACACAGTGCAACTCACGCTTACACTACACAAATAAACCGAACATGATCAGGCCACTTGTCCTGCGGTATGAGCAATACTGTCAGGATTACGAGATCCCCCAAGAAGTCCTCCAGGTTGCCAAGAAACCACAACGATTGGCCCCATGGTACAATTTTACACAGTTGTGCGACTGGTCATTAATACATTTAAAGAAAAGAAACACTCCACACGAACACATCATACAAGAATTCCGTGCTCTTCAGGACAAGTATAAAAGTCACATGGAATTCTACACGGATGGCTCCAAAACAAAAGAACACGTGGGTGTAGGGGTAGTAACAGAAAATTGGGAAACAAGTATTCGTCTACCAAAACATGCTTCTGTTTTCACTGCTGAAGTTTATGCTGTATGGGTTGCAGTTAAAAAGATTATCACTGGCAAGCACAAAAACACAGTGATATACACTGACTCCTTAAGTACACTGAAGGCTCTAAATCTGAAATCTGAGTGTGAACCCCTGTTAGGGGACATACTAAACATGGTCGCACTTAATAAATATGGGAGATCAATCCGCTTCTGCTGGGTACCAAGTCATGTTGGGATACCGGGTAACGAAGCAGCCGATACATGTGCATCGATGGCAGCATTCAAAGACCTAATAAACACAGCACTTCCATGTAAAGATAATATCCGTGCCATTAGGAAGGCCTTGATGACAAAATGGCAACACGAATGGGACCATTGTAGAGAAAACAAGCTATATCTCATTAAACCAGTACTTGGCGAGTGGAAGTCGTGCAACCATCAGGAGCGCTTTCTTGAAGTAGCTCTATGCCGACTACGCATTGGCCACCCACACCTCACACACAATTATCTACTTACAAAAGAAGACGTGCCAACATGTGAGAAATGCCAAGAACAACTAACAGTCATGCATATACTACTCACATGCACACACATTGAAGTACAAAGACGAAACTTTTTGCACAACCTATATCAAATGCACATACCTTTACATCCTTCTTTAATTTTAGATGATCCGATAATCCCATTACCTGACCTGCGTAAATTCCTAAACGACACTGGCTTTTTAAACAAATTATAGATTAACACGGCCTTTCTACTCTTAAATAGTATTATAAAACACCTCGTGCTTGGCGCAGCATAGCCTTAGTCGCTTTTGCGCCACTAAACCACATTTAACTAACTAACTAACACTACTCCGAAACCTTCCTAAAGTACAAAACACAAATAGAACAGCAAAAATTAGAAAGAAAGTCTGCTGAAAGTGCGGCGTACAACGATCCATTCTGTATAGCAGAACTGCAGGCAGCACTAAACTGTTGTAATACATCCGCCCCAGGTTCAGACCGCGTAATATACGAGATGTTAAAACAACTACCACCCGAAACACAGAAAACCCTCCTCTACCTATACAACGTTATATGGTCTTCCGGCGAGATTCCCTCCGTTTGGAAGGAGGCTATTGTAATTCCAATTCTAAAACATGGGAAGGATCCTTCCTCTGTATCAAGTTACCGACCTATAGCGCTAACAAGTTGCCTCTGCAAAGTATTCGAAAAAATGATTAACTGTCGCCTACTACATAACCTCGAATCAAATAAATTTCTCGACCCATACCAGTGCGGTTTTCGCGAGGGTCGATCCACTAGTGACCATCTCATACGTATCGAGGCACGTATTCGTGAAGCTTTTGTTCATAAGCAGTTTTTTATCAGTATTCTTAGATATGGAGAAAGCTTATGATACTGCGTGGCGGTTTGGGATATGAGAGACCTCTCACAGTTAGGTATACATGGCAATATGTTTAGTGTTATTGAAAGCTATCTGTCTAATCGCACATTCCGTGTTCGAGTGGGCAATGTCTTGTCACGGAAATTTATACAGGAAACAGGAGTGCCGCAGGGCGCTGTGCTCAGCTGCACGCTCTTTATAGTAAAAATGAATTCTCTTCGTCTACACATACCACGTAACATCTTCGATTCAACGTATGTTGACGACGTGCAGATAGGATTCCAATCAAGTTCTCTTGCAATCTGCGAGCGACAGCTCCAGCTTAGCCTTAACAAGGTCTCCAAATGGGCTGACGAGAACGGGTTCAGACTGAACCCACAAAAAAGCACGTGTCGTTTTCTCGAGAAAAAGGGGCCTGCACGCTGATCCTGAAATTCTGTTGAATGGTGAGCGTCTGCCTGTAAACAAGGAACATAAATTTTTAGGCATAATTTTAGACGCGAAATTAACCTTTGTACCGCACATAAAGTATCTTAAAATCAAATGCATGAAAACAATGAATATCTTAAAGGTGCTCTCACGCACAACCTGGGGCAGTGACAGAAAATGTCTCATGAATTTGTATAAAAGCCTCATACGCACACGACTAGACTATGGAGCCATAGTCTACCAGTCGGCTACTCTAACTGCTCTAAAGATGCTAGACCCCGTCCACGACTTAGGAATTCGCCTGTCCACAGGTGCCTTTAGAACAAGCCCAGTGGAAAGTCTGTACGTTGAATCGGATGAATGGTCACTTCAACTGCAGAGAACATACTCGTCTTTCATGTATTTTCTTAGAGTAAACGGAAACAGTCAGCACCCCACGTATTACACTATAAATGATTTGTCCAGTTGTCAACTTTTTCGCAACCAGCCCACAGTGGCAAAGCCTTTCTCACTGCGTGTCAGAGAAATAGCTGAAGAAACAAGTTTTCCCCTGCTTGAATACCATCCTATGTCCCCTGCTATACGGCCCCCACCGTGGCAGTGGCAACCAATAGAGTGTGATACATCCTTCATAACTGTTACAAAGCGCGCTCCCCTCGCGCATATACGAATGTACTTCCTGGAATTACAACACAAATACTCAGGTCCTGAATTCTTTACAGACGCATCAAAGTGTAATTCTGGCGTATCTTATGCAGCAGTCGGTCCATCCTTTTCGGATACCGGTGTTCTGCACACGAGCACAAGTACCTTTACAGCAGAGGCCTACGCCATATTGGCTGCCGTTAAACACATTAAAGAATTGAATATCCCAAAGGCAGTTATATACACAGACTCTTTGAGCGTCGTAAACGCATTGAAAACTGTGAAGAAATATAAAAATCCTATAATTGTATCTCTCTATTCAGCATTATGCACCGCCTATGCGTCCCGGCAGCATATCGTAGTATGCTGGGTGCCGGGGCACCGCGAGATTGAAGGAAACGTGTTGGCTGACCAGCTAGCCACATCCATCCACGCGAACGCTGCAGACATTTCCACGACTGTCCCTGTAATGGACCTTAAGCCCTCCATAAGGAAAGCGTTCAGGGCTTTCTGGCAGCGGTTGTGGGATAAAGAAACAGAAAATAAACTCTATGTTATCAAGCCATATCTTGGCAACTGGCCGCCGGTATCAAAGAACCGCCACACGGAAGTAATACTTTGCAGACTTAGAATAGGACATACATACAGTACACACGCATACCTCTTGTCAGGTGGTGATCCACCCATGTGTGATAAGTGTGGTGAGCCACTTACCGTGCTTCACATCCTGATGCAATGCAGAGAATTAGATGCAAATAGGAAAAAGCATTTTCCATTACCTCACCGGCAACAAATTCCACTTCATCCTCAAATGATTGCAGGCATAGAACCTCTCTTTAATCATGAATCCCTGTTTCGATTTTTAAAAGATGTACATAGTTTCCATATTATATAGCCCCAGGAAATCCGTAGCACAGCCTCTAACAGAGGTTTCTGCTGCGGTAGGTGCAATAAAGAAAGCACCTGCCTCCCAGCCTTTGGGCTCAAAGGCTCCTCGGAGGCATAAGTGCTATTTACATATTCTTGCATTTTAGCTCCATGTCCACTTATCACGCATACTATATCCACAGTCCACTACACGTATCACTATCATAATTTTATGCTAAATACTATTCTACCCTTCCATGACACTGATTGATTTTAGGCCACTTTACAGCCATGTTACATCCCACCATCGCCACTCACGAATCAGCGCTTCACACAACATTATCAGTCATGGCGCTCTTTGGCCATACCTGGCCCTTGCGCCACTAAACAACACACATCCATCCATTCTACGTCGGGTAGTGACAGGAAGTGTTTAATGAATCTATACAAAAGCCTCATTCGATCGCGACTAGACTATTGTGCGTCATTTATCACTCTGCCGCCCCGAGCGCACTAAAGATGCTAGACCCTGTTCACCATCTGGGTATCCGTTTAGCCACTGGAGCTTTCAGAACGAGTCCCGTACAAAGCTTATATGCAGAATCAAATGAGTGGTCACTTCATATCCAGAGAACATACATCAGCCAAACATATTTTTTGAAAGTCCACTCTAATCCCGAACATCTCTGTTTTAACGCTATTAATGATATAACATATGCTACACTATTTCGTAATCGTCCTTCCGTAAGACAACCTTTCTCGCTGCGTGTGAGGGAGCTTAGTCCTGAAATGCATGTTCCACTCCTCGAACTTCGCCTAATGCATCCAGCCAAGCTGCTACCTGCTTGGGAGTGGCAGTTGATACAATGCGATACATCTTTCATGGAAGTTACAAAAAACGCTCCAGAGATTGAAATCCAGATGCATTTCCGGGAACTCCAGCACAAACCCCCGCAGGGGCGTCTGCGTCAGCAGGCGTTTGGTGTGTTGCGACACCACGTACCCGAGCACACGAGGGTTGGACCCTCCCGCGTTTAACCGTGCGTGGCTTAGCCGTGTCCGGGGAAAAGGGGATCCTGGGGGTTGAGCCGATGCTGGGTGTTCGGACCTTTAAGGCCCCCCGGCGGAGGCAACACACCCCTTTGGCCTCGGCTTCACGTAGACGGCACCCCCGGACTGACCCACCCGGGGGAAATCGGTAGTTGCCTTTTCCTGTCTCTCTCTCCCTCCAGCCTTCGTCTTTCTCTTACTTTTCATCTTTCCTGTCTTCTCCTAGCTTCCGCTTACTTCCAATTTTTCCAGGCAGCAAGGGTTACCTTGTGTGAATAACCAACCTAGGTTATTTCATATTTGGTTATAGTGGTAATGTACAGCTGGCGTTTGCAAGCTGTGTTTCACAGGCCTGCAGCGTCCCCTTGTAGGACTCCACGGTGGATGGCTGGCGTTACTGCCGAAATTACAATCTCATATGGCTACCTCCTTTCCCCCACTACTTGATCGCTCCCTGAAGAGGGGGCGCACCGATGATGTTTTAGAATTTTTCGCCCGTCAAAAAGAAACTTTTCCACGCTTCCACGTAGTCCACTCCGAAACACCAAACAAACCCGTAAGAGCAATCTCACCATTTCTTGTATCCAAGTCTCTGACCCAAGTTCTTGGTACAGGTTACAAGGCATCCAGAATGGCAAGTGGTGATCTCCTCTTGGAGCTCCGCAACCTGAAGCAATATGAAAACCTACCCAAGCTAGTATCATTTGGCGACGCCAAAGTGACAGTAACTCCGCATCGAACTATGAATACCACCCGTGGCGTGGTCTCCGATGATGATCTCTTGGAGCTGACTGAGGCTGAGATCTTGGAGGGCTTCAGTGAGCAGAACGTCATCAACGTTAAGCGAATTAAGATGAGGCGTGACAACAAGGAAATACAGACCAAACATCTGATACTCACTTTTAACACAAGTGTCCTGCCCGACTCCATCGAGGCCGGGTATATCAAGCTCCGTGTTCGGCCATACATCCCGAATCCCCTGCGTTGCTTCAAATGCCAGCGTTTTGGTCACAGCTCACAGAGCTGCCGAGGCCGCCAAACCTGCGCTAAATGCAGTGCTAATGAGCACACTGCTGAATCTTGTGAAAACTCTCTCCACTGCGTAAACTGTGAAGGCGAGCACGCTGCATACTCGCGGTCGTGCCCATCTTGGAAGAAAGAAAAGGAAATAGTTACGATTAAAGTAAAAGAAAACATAAGTTTCAAAGAAGCACGCAGGCGGGTATCTTTCCTGCCAAAGCACACCTTTGCCGAAGTGGCGCGTCAGGGGGCAGCGCCACAACGGCCTCCGGCGGCTGTCCGACCCAAACCCAGTGAGGCGGCAGTGACGCCATCCGCCCCCTCGGCGACTGCAGCTACCGCTGCTACGCCAACACAACAGGCGGGGCCAACTACCCCGAAGGTGGGCGCAGCCGAGGCTACCCCCACCTCCCCGGCCCCGTCCAGCGCTGGCAACAGCCGGCGCAGCCAGATCCCTCAGGGAGCCCCATCGACCTCCGGGCTGGTGGGCGCAGGGATCTTGCCTTCCGAGGCAGGACCCTCACAGAAAACTCGCTCGCAAGAGCATGTGTCCGGCGCCTCACTAGAGGCAATGGACACTACACCTAGCCTCAAGGCGCACCAAGCGCCCAAGGAGCGGCGAGGCTCCCTCGAACGCTCCAGAAAGGGCAAAACCCCGATTACAGGGCCTCGAAAGAGCTCTGTAATCTAAGGCATAACATCCGTTTCCTGACGCACAGCACCTATTCACTTCCAATATGGATACACAAATAATTCAATGGAACATCAGAGGTCTTCTTAGAAACCTAGATGATATGCAGGAACTCATTCAAAAACACAATCCAAAAGTGCTGTGTTTACAGGAAACACACCTAAAATCCAAACATACAAAGTTTCTCCGAGAGTACATAACTTATCGCAAAGATCGCGATGATGCTGTCGCATCATCGGGCGGTGTCGCCATTGTTATCCATAAGAGCATTGCGTGTCAACGTTTACAGCTTCAAACGCCTCTCGAAGCAGTGGCGGTTCGAGCTGTTCTCCTAAACAAACTCATCACCATTAGCTCTCTTTACATACCCCCACATTACAAATTAACGAAACATGAATTTCAATCCTATGTAGATGAATTGCCAGAACCCTATGTTGTTCTTGGCGATTTCAATGCGCATAGCACCTTGTGGGGAGACTCTCGCATCGATGCGCGAGGTCGTCTCGTTGAACAGTTCCTTTTTTCTTCTGGAGCGTGCCTTCTAAATACGAAAGAACCCACATATTACTCTCTTGCAAACAGATCCTTTTCGTCAATAGACCTTAGTATAGTTTCCGCGTCTATACTGCCTGAACTCAAATGGGAAGTTACGAGCAATCCTTACGGGAGCGATCACTTCCCCGTACTGCTAAGAACATCTAAAGAAAATGAATTTCCCCCACAAGTTCCTAGGTGGAAGATAGATACAGCCGACTGGGAGAAATTTCGAAATCTATCTAGACTCTCATGGGCTGATATGTCTTCTCTAGAAATCGACGCCGCTGTGGAGTATTTTACAGCGTTCATAATAGATGCCGCATCTAAATGCATATCTGAAGGAAGCGGTTTGGGATGCAGACGGCGTGTCCCGTGGTGGAACGAGGAATGTAGGATTGCTCGTAAGAAACAGAACAAAGCGTGGGGGTTGCTACGCGCTTCCCCCACTGCAGAGAATCTTATCAACTTTAAGAAAGTAAAATCTCAAGGCAGGAGAACCCGCAGGCAGGCCAGAAGAGAAAGTTGGCAGAACTTTTTATCAAGTATTAACTCGTTTACAGATGAGGCGAAAGTCTGGAACCGCGTAAATAGAATTAGAGGGTGGCAAACATATTCACTCCCACTAGTAAATACACAGGGCGATACACTGAAAGATCAAGCCGACTCACTGGGGGAACACTTTGAGAGTGTATCAAGCTCAAATCATTATTCACAATCCTTCCTAAAATATAAACAAATAGAAGAATGCAAGCCACTCACCAATAAATGCCGACAGAATGAACCGTACAATTGCCCTTTTAGTGCTGCCGAGTTGAAAGCTGCCTTGAGCGCATGCAAGACCTCTGCACCGGGATCCGACAGAATCATGTATGCAATGCTCAAAAACTTACACAATGACACACAAGTAACACTACTTACACTCTTCAACACTATCTGGGACGCAGGGTACCTCCCAACGGCATGGAAAGAAGCCATTGTGGTCCCTGTTTTGAAACAAGGGAAAGACCCTTCTTCAGTGGCAAGTTACCGCCCGATAGCCCTCACAAGCTGCATGTGTAAGGTATTTGAAAAAATGATAAATCGGCGACTCATCCATTTCCTTGAACAAAACAAAATGCTTGATCCCTTTCAGTGTGGCTTCCGAGAAGGGCGCTGCACAACCGACCATCTTGTACGTATTGAAGGACATATTCGTGACGCGTTTGTACACAAACAGTTCTTCCTATCGATATTCCTCGATATGGAGAAGGCGTACGATACGACCTGGCGCTACGGAATCTTGAAAGATTTGTCAGAAATGGGCATACATGGTAATATGCTAAACATAATAAAAAGCTACTTGTCCAATCGTACCTTCCGGGTGAAAGTAGGCAATGTGCTGTCACGTCCTTTTGCACAAGAAACCGGTGTACCCCAGGGTGGCGTGCTCAGTTGCACACTCTTTATTGTTAAGATGACATCACTTCATGCTTCCTTACCACCGGCCATTTTGTATTCCGTCTATGTGGACGACATTCAAATCGGTTTCAAATCCTGTAATCTCGCAGTGTGCGAGAGACAGGTACAGCATGGTTTGAACAAGGTGTCAGGCTGGGCAGAGAAAAATGGATTCAAAATCAATCCTCATAAGAGTTCTTGTGTTTTGTTCACAAGGAAGAGATGCTTGGTTCCGGATCCCTGCTTGGAAGTGTGTGGACAACAGATACCTGTAAACAAAGAACATAAATTTCTAGGTGTCATACTTGACTACAGACTCACTTTCGTCCCCCACATTAAACATCTTAAAGAAAAATGTCTGAAAACAATGAACATAATGAAACTTCTTTCCCAGACTACGTGGGGTAGTGACAGGAAGTGTTTAATGAATCTATATAAAAGCCTCATTCGATCACGACTAGACTACGGTGCCGTCATTTATCACTCTGCCGCCCCGAGCGCACTAAAGATGCTAGACCCTGTTCACCATCTGGGCATCCGTTTAGCCACAGGAGCTTTCAGAACGAGTCCCGTACAAAGTTTATATGCAGAATCGAATGAGTGGTCACTTCATATCCAGAGAACATACATCAGCCAAACATATTTTTTGAAAGTCCACTCTAATCCCGAACATCTCTGTTTTAACACCATTAATGATATGACAAGTGCTACACTATTTCGTAATCGTCCTTCCGTAAGACAGCCTTTCTCGCTGCGTGTGAGGGAGCTTAGTCATGAAATGCATGTTCCAATCCTCGAACTTCGCCTAATGCATCCAGCCAAGCTGCTACCTCCTTGGGAGTGGCAGTTGATACAATGCGATACATCTTTCATGGAAGTTACAAAAAACGCTCCAGAGATTGAAATCCAGATGCATTTCCGGGAACTCCAGCACAAACACTCCTGCACGGAGTTCTACACAGACGCATCGAAGTCACACGACGGGGTGTCCTATGCAGCCGTCGGGCCATCCTTCTCGGAAACCGATGTAGTGCATGCGGAAACTAGTATCTTTACGGCTGAGGCTTACGCACTACTGTCGGCTGTGAAGCATATAAGGAAATCAAAACTCCAGAAAGCAGTCATATATACGGATTCCCTTAGTGTTGTGAAGGCCTTGATGGCTTTCTCTAACCACAAAAATCCAGTAATTAACGAACTTTATTCTGCTCTGTGTAAAGCATATATAGGTAATCAGCATGTCATCATATGCTGGGTGCCAGGTCATAGGGGCATCGAAGGTAACGTTCTTGCGGACCAGATGGCCACGTCAGTTACATCGCATTCTGCTAATCCCACCGCTGCAGTTCCTGTCACGGACCTGAAGCCATTCTTACGGAGGAAACTACGGAACCAGTGGCAACGGTTATGGGACGCGGAAACAAATAATAAGCTCCACGTGATAAAGCCACAGTTAGGATTCTGGCCTTCAGTAACAAAATCACGCCGGACAGATGTCCTATTCTGTCGTCTAAGAATAGGACACACATTTGGCACACATAACTTTTTACTCACCGGAAACGAGCCTCCAACCTGTGGTAGATGCGGGGAGAGGCTGACCGTCCTCCACGTCCTCCTGGAGTGTCGGGAAGCGGAACATGAAAGAAAGAAGCATTTTCCCTTAGCATATCGGCAGCGCATCCCCCTTCATCCAGTAATGTTACTAGGCCCAGAACCGCTGTTTGACTCCAGCGCAGTCCTGGGCTACCTGAAAGATTTTGTATTACATGTTATAAGCCCCACACACTCATAGCGTCTCCTCTTTCCAGAGGATGCCGCTGTGAAAATTTCTTTTATGTAGCACATGCCTCTAGGCCCTTGTGTCTCAAGGGCTCTAACGAGGCAGTGGTGCTCTAGTGAATTTTAGAATCTTATATATTTTCTATTTTGCATCATTCTTTTACGATGGATTTTAATGTACATAGTATTCATTAGTCATCGCCATAATTTTATGGTACGTAGATTTTACGCACTTTACAGCGAATATTTTAGGCCACTCTACAGCCAAGTCACATCTTCATAATACACCGTCAACATTAACACTTGTCATGGCGCTCTTTGGCCAAACCTGGCCCTTGCGCCACAAAAAACCACACATCATCATCATCATCCAGCACAAACACTCCTGCACGGAGTTCTACACAGACGCATCGAAGTCACACGACGGGGTGTCCTACGTAGCCGTCGGGCCATCCTTCTCGGAAACCGATGTACTGCATGCGGAAACTAGTGTCTTTACGGCTGAGGCTTACGCACTACTGTCGGCTGTGAAGTATATCAGGAAATCAAAACTCCAGAAAGCAGTCATATATACGGATTCCCTTAGTGTTGTGAAGGCCTTGATGGCATTCTCTAACCACAAAAATCCGGTAATTAACGAACTTTATTCTGCTCTGTGTAAAGCGTATATAGGTAATCAGCATGTCATCATATGCTGGGTGCCAGGTCATAGGGGCATCGAAGGTAACGTTTTTGCGGACCAGATGGCCACGTCAGCTGCATCGCATTCTGCTAATCCCACCGCTGCAGTTCCTGTCACAGACCTGAAGCCCTTCTTACGGAGGAAACTACGGAACCAGTGGCAGCGGCTATGGGACGCGGAAACAAATAATAAGCTCCACGTGATAAAGCCACAGTTAGGATTCTGGCCTTCCGCAACTAAATCACGCCGGACAGATGTCCTATTCTCTCGTCTAAGAATAGGACACACATTTGGCACACATAACTTTTTACTCACCGGACACGATCCTCCAACCTGTGGTAGATGCGGGGAGAGGCTCACCGTCCTCCACGTCCTTCTGGAGTGTCGGAAAGCCGAATCTAAAAGAAACATTTTCCCTTAGCATACCGCCAGCACATCCCCCTTCATCCAGTAATGTTACTAGGCCCAGAACCGCTGTTTGACTCCAGCGCAGTCCTGGGCTTCCTGAAAGATATTGTATTACATGTTATTAGCCCCACACACTCGTAGCGTCTCCTCTGTTTAGAGGATGCCACTGTAATATCTGTTTCATATAGCACATGCCTCTAGGCCTTTGTGTTTCAAGGGCTCTGGCGAGGCAGTGGTGCTCCAGGTAATTTCACCATCTAATATATTTTCTGTATTGCATCACTCTTTCACGATGGATTTTATTACACATAGAACACGTCATTTGTCATCCACATAATCTTATTACATATAGATTTTACGCACCCTAGAGCGACTATTTTAAGGCCCCTATGCAGCCACTTTACATTAACCCCACAGAACTCATAATTACATTGCGAACTTATGAACACTGCCTTGGCGCTCTTTGGCCACACTTGGCCCTTGCGCCAATAAACACTACATATCATCATCATCGGTCTGTATCTTTTGTTGTTGTTTTTTATTATTAATATTTTTGTGTGTGTGTGTGTCTGTGGTGGGCTGCCGCTGCGAGGTGTTGCCTCGTTTGGTCTGCATATGGTAAGTATTGCGCGCGCTCGAGCACGAACAAGAAGAGAGAGAGGAAAAGGAAAAAAGAAACAAAATGCGTGTTCGTTGCGAAAGGGTTCGCGCATTCATGTGAAGAAGCCGCGCCCGAAAACGAAATTAATGCGGCCGATGTTGCGTGCAAGCTTTCGTGTATTGGAATGCCATGCGTGAGTTTGTTCACGTTCCTCATGCATACCTGCCTGGCTCATAAGTGAGTGCATGCTGGTTGCGGATATGGCCCATTTGTTGTTTGTTTTTAAGGGCCCAATCGCCTATCACATTCCACTAGGCGAATTGCAGTGAGGCTCGTGCCTGTGCGCCCCCGGAGACCCTGAAGCTCGCTTTCAATCTGCATTCGTGCACTGACATGCCAGCTAGCTAGCAGCTACGTCAGTTCAAGAGGCACGGTTGCGATAATTCAAACAGAG
The DNA here is from genome assembly GCF_038994185.2 of Dermacentor albipictus. Lineage (NCBI taxonomy): Eukaryota > Metazoa > Arthropoda > Arachnida > Ixodida > Ixodidae > Dermacentor > Dermacentor albipictus. Next base: position 120,613,798 of record NC_091827.1, read on the forward strand.
GGAAACGGGCGCAGAGAACGGGATTGCCAAGCAAAACCCTGCCATCACACGCATTTCGGTGGTCCTGACAAGGACCGTTGGGTTGTGCGACGAGCGCGACTGTAATCCGGCGGCTGGGAGCTCGCTTACGCATTCTGCTCGGTCTTCTTTGGGAGAAGCACAGCTTGGATGTTGGGCAAGACGCCGCCCTGCGCGATCGTCACGCCGGAGAGCAGCTTGTTCAGCTCCTCGTCGTTGCGGATGGCGAGCTGCAGGTGGCGGGGGATGATCCTGGTCTTCTTGTTGTCACGAGCCGCATTGCCAGCGAGCTCGAGCACTTCGGCAGCCAGGTACTCGAGGACGGCCGCGAGGTAGACGGGAGCGCCCGCTCCGACGCGCTCGGCGTAGTTTCCCTTGCGCAGGAGACGGTGGATACGGCCCACGGGAAACTGCAGACCCGCGCGGCTGGAACGCGTCTTGCTCTTGCCCTTCGCCTTGCCACCTTTGCCGCGTCCGGACATGCTGGTGCTGTTGATGCGTATGCGTAGACTGAAAAACCAACGACTTGCACAGTCGCGATGTACCGTTGTCAGATGGGAGGAGGACTTGGCACCTTTGAAGGCACCGCGTCCATGAGCATACATATCTCATCAACCCATCATCATCCGATACGTCGACCCCGGTACTCCCCCACAACCCGGGTTGACTGGGTGGGGGGACTTGGTTCGGGCCAACGGTCCTTCCCGGACAAGGGGGCTGTTGTGGTGCAGCAACACAAAGTTACCGCACGCAACACACAAACAGCCGTGCTGGTCGTACAGGACTCGAGCCTGACTGACCTTCGGACTGCCTCGGCGCAAAAGAGGCCAAGGCATACAACCATGCAGAGCACCAAAGCCGTCCGCGGAGCAGCGCGACCAACCAAGGGTGCGCCGCCACCGGTTCTAGCTCTGGGTTCCACTGAACCAAACAAAACCCCGTAGATCGACTGACACACACGGCCGAGTCGAGCGACCTTAGGAGCATGCATCATAACTTAATGGAAAGCTTTCCGCCTGACTCATCAAAAATTACCGCAGGACGGGCCCACACTTCGAGAAACTTCTTCTCGCCCAAGCGGTGCCGCTCCCGGGTGAGATGGAACCAGACCTCCTTCCGTGCTTTCGCAAGCACTTCGTGAAGGCACGGCGCCCTCCCCCCGAAAACTGCATCGCGGCGTGCCAACCAAACTTGGTAGGAGCACTCAGCGAGGAGAAGCACGAACTGGTTGACCGCCTGATTAGGCAAAGGGTGCAAAAATCGGACTGTCTGTTAAGGAATGCCTGGGAGATTAAAAAGACTAGCAATCCTACGGAGAATAGCTGCAGGAAGCAAACACTGCGCAAACGCATGAACCGTGTCCTCACGAGCGCCACAGAACGGGCACGCTCCACGAACCGGGACGGCTGTGAAGGGCCTGTAGCCCAACGGCAGGCACCCTCGCGCCAGGCGATACATGAAAGTGGCACGCCTAGCGTCGAGGAAACTGGCCGTGATGAGCTTCCAGTTTGGCCTGTGAATGGACAGGTCATACATATGGCAATGCGGGGGGAGGCCTGGGGTGAGGATGTCTACTAACTCTTGGAGTGGAGTTGAAACTACGTCGATGTCGGGGCGAACCGTGCGGAGGCTGACCAAAGAGTTGGCAGCCGCCGCATAAATGGTGGATGGGGTTCCTGAACGAGGAGCACAGTGGGAAAATGTGCTCTGCGAAAACAAGCGGAGTCGGGTGCTAAGGAAAAACGAGGTAAAGCTTCGAGTCAGGAGCATATCCGAGTTAAGAGCGACCTGGGTCCATCTGACGTGTAGTGCGGTAGCCACGATGCCCAGGTCGGGAATTCCGAGTCCTCCCTTATCCCTGGGCAGCTTGAGCACCCGCCTAGCTACACAACCAGTTGTACCCTTCCAAAGGAAGCGAAAGAGAACCCTCTCCAAGATGAGCTTGGTTCGGGTTGGAACAGGAGACACACACGCCACATACGTCAGGAATGAAAACAGAAGTGAGCGCAGGATTGTCGCTCGAGCAGTCAATGGGCATGACAACGCGCTGAACTGCTGAATTCTGGTTTCAAGCTTCTCCTTAGCCTGTTGCCAGTTTTCAGGAGACAGACCATCTGGTTCGAATTGGAAGCCTAGAATGCGCAGCCGCGTTTTCACGGGGAGACCATGAACGGGCTGCGGACTGGACGGAGTGGAGTTCAAGTACATGGCTGCACTTTTCGACCTATTCAACCTTGCACCACTCGCCCTGCAGTAACTGTCCATGACCTCCAAGACGCCGCAAACTGAGGCTTCGTCCGGGACGACAATGGACAAGTCATCCGCATAGGCAAATAGTGCAACCGGAGGGGAACCTGGTGGGAGTAGGAACCTGCCAATTCCGCGGTCACAAGACAACCTCTGCAGAAGCGGTTCAAAAGCGAGCACGTAGAGGGCAGGTGAGAGGGGGTCCCCCTGCCGTACACCACGCCCCACAATGAACGCCTCCGAGACGCGGTCCCGTATGACAACAGCAGAAGTCGGTCGAGAATACAAAGCTTGGACCATCTGCCGAAAACCCACACTAAAACCAGCCGCTTCCAAAACACGGAAAAGGTACCTATGGCTAATAATGTCGAAAGCCTTCTCCTGATCAAAGGGGCAAAGAATACCTGGAAGTTTCCTGGTGTTTGCCCACAGGAGAAGGTCCCTCAATGCTATACCGTGAAGCGGAGTAGAGCGCCCCTGGACACTGCATGCCTGGTACGGACCCAAAACAGTGCTGAGCGCTGGTGTGAGTCGCGTACACAGACACTTTGCTATGAGCTTATAATCGCAGTTCAGAAGCGTGATTGGACGCCATGCTCGCAGATCAGTGCTCCTCGACTCGTCCTTACAAAGGAGAGTGATTAGCCCTTCTCGTTGAGACGCTGACAAAGTCCCTTCACTGAGTAGCCGGTTCACCAGTGATGTGAACGGCTTCCCTAACATTGTCCAAAATTTAACATAAAACTCGACTGTAAGGCCATCGGAACCTGGACTGCGATTACGCTTCATAGACTTCAAGGCAGAAAATAGCTCGTCCTCATCTATGGCTGGGTCGCACACTTGCGGCGGCTCAGCTGGTAAAGCAAACGGAAAAACAGCTGGAGAGGCAACTGGTTCGGCATACAAAGACATGTAAAACTGCCTCGCCAGTGCAAGCACTCCGTCTGGTGAGTCGACTATGCTATTATCGCGTGGATCTATTAGGGAAGAGAGAGTTGTGCTCTTCCTTGAAAGATGTTTACGTAGGACATTTCTGCTGCACCACGCTTCCATTTCCCACAGCTCTGCCCGGGTTGTGGCCCTCAAGCCATCCCAGCGTCGCTGCAGGAGAATGCGAAGTTCCTTTCGGAGTGAGGCCAGCGCCGGAGCAACTCCAGGCCCGCCGGACAGTGGCCTCGAGAGCAGGAGGATCGCGTCGGAGACGATTTTTATCTCCTCACGCTCCTCGCGCGCCCGACGCCTGCCCCAAGACCTGAAGCACTCACGCACCCTGACTTTCACGTCATCCCATTCCGTACCACTTAGATTCGCTGTGTTATGAAGCGATCGAAATAGTATGGATGATACCTCTGCGGTTGCCTGCCTATCTTTTAGGAGACGTGGATTTAAACGCCACGGTCTCTTTGCTCTTGGTACTAAGCTAGAATCGGCAAACCGCAGAAATAGGAAGCTGTGGTCGCTAAGAGCAGAAGGAATCAACCACGAAGAATGCATACTGGGAGCCAGTGACGACGAGATGTAAAAACGGTCGATGCGGCTCTGCCCACCCCTCCCTGTCCATGTCATTCCTGACTGTCCAGGGCGAAGTACGCGCCAAGCATCGACCAGTCCCAGCCCATCGACGAGGTCTCGCAGTACAGTATTACCACGCTTATCTTTCGTTATTGGAGTCCCTCTACGCGAGAGGCGGTCAACCAGTTCTAACACACAGTTGAAGTCGCCTACTAGAACTAGTCGAGAGGGGCCGACCAAATAGGGTTCTAATGTACCGAAAAACTCTATCTGTTCTCTAGCCTGGTTTGGAGCATACACATTAACGATTCGAATGCCACAATCAAGATCCACCGACAAGACGCGGCCCTCAGAATCCCTGGCATGGCGAATAACGAGGCCGTCGAAATGCGGCATCAAAACGATGGCCGTACCCCGGCTGCCCGTCGCGCCATGGGGCTCTTGCATTGCCCAGGGGGCGCTGCGAAAAAGGTGCTAAAAAGCGCCCTCTGCGCTAAAATGGGTCGTACCAAGCTCGGTCGTCTGCTTCGGAAAGCACGTTTACACTATGGACCCGCCACTTTCGGTTATGTTGTTTCACGGCCTGCGGCGAATATCGGGCGCCGAACATTTCTTCGGGGGTGGCACGCTGCGTAAAGGCAAGAAATTATGCAGTGCCGAATACGTGTACGCCGTTCAAGAATTGGGCGGCGAAGTTTTAGCGCCGTGTCAATCGCAAGTGAAGCGAGTCGCGTAAGAAGTGGAACTTCAGGTAAGGTTTGCACGCTAGCTGCTAGATTCAGGCGCACAAACGCGAGGAAATGCTTGCTATAAATGAATGCACAGCGGCGATAAGCAGACATCATGTGTACGGAACTGTCCGAGCACACGACGGTACGCGCCGCGATGTACGAACTGCTCGAGCGCACGACCGTACGCGCCGCGATGGCAGCGGTCTTTCGACATGCCGCGAAACGGCGGGCCTCCTGCAATCTTTGTTGACTGCATGCCGCTAAACAAGTAGTTATGCCTGCGTTGTAGTAGCGGCCATCTGTCCTTTTTAGTAACTGGTAATAACTGATGCAATGAATATGAGCTCGCACGTACGTGCGAATCGCGCTGCAGCGCGAGCTCGTACGCCGCTCGCTTGATGTAGGTTTTAATGACAGCGCTCGAACATCGATGTGCTGCAATCAATACTGCCTTGCTGCGTTGCCTCAACGTGCTGGCTTGAGATCAAGGATGAGCGCATTTAACTCTCTTAACCTGTGCTGCTCGTAGTGGAGTAGTGAATTGTCATTGAATGAGCCCGACCATTTGTGCTCATTTGCACACACCTGGTCACTTCACCACTTCGCATCGGTCGAATTGTTAATTGTCGCTGTGGCCGGGTCTCGAATCGTGAATTACCAGCCATGCCTGCTGCTATGTCGGTCTGCTGTCGGGAGTGTAGGTGCAAAAGACCGAACATTAGAACGCAGATAATCAAGCAAGCTTCAAGACAGGCGAAGCAGTCAGCATGGCGCGAAGTTTCGCTTACTCAGCGCGACGAACTGCAGCTATGCAGCGCGCCCGACACTCCACTTCGTGAGGCCTTGAAGGAAAACGGCAGAATGATGTTGGGATTCAGGCCTTCTTGTTCATGGCAGCCCACGACGCAGAAGTAATAACGGTGACGCCTTCTCGAGGCTGGGCTAGGTCTCTCCGGATCGGCGCCACCGATTTCGTCTGCTCCCAGCATTGCGTCCCACGGCACACGGAGAGCCCGTTTTCGTTAAACTATAGGCTGCGGCGAGCTCGCAGCGTGGTCGGCATGGTCTGCGAGAAGTGACGAGCCTTTCCGCACTCGCAACAGGGCAGAAAAAAGTGGGAATCGACGCAAAACTCGGCCTAGAAACGTGCTTCGCCACAGCCAGGGCCCAATACGACCCAAGCTGATACGACCCAGATGTCGTTTCCCGCGCCGCCACCAGGCGCCGCTACTATACCTCAAACTCCAGCGCAAGACGCCCATAACTCCAGTAAGACCGAGTGCGAAAAATCCGGTCGAAGTGGCTGATCTGGCCTAGCCTATGAACGTAAGTTTCCTGCAATACGAGAATATCTACCCTTCTGGATTTAGCAAAATTTACAACCTCTAATTGCTTAGAAGCGCGCGACAAACCCCGACAGTTAAATGTAGCTATAGTGAGAGAAGAAGCCATTTTAAGGAGAAAGAGATTAGCTAGAAGCTAGTAGAAACAAAGGAAGACGAAAAGAGCTAGGAAAATAAATAGAGAGCAGGCTAGTATTAGGTAATACTAGCCGCTAACGACAAATAAGCAAAGACTACTTATGAGAGGGTCTCCGAACTTGGAGACCCCTCATCAGTAGACTCCTATGTTCTGTCCGAGAGCAACGAGCAATCGCAACGTCCCCATCCACAGTTGGGACAAGGAGGAGAACCCTCCGTGTCCGATGAGACCTCGGTATCAGAGTCGGATGTTTCAACAGCACTGCGCTTAAGTTCCGGAGCGCCAGTCTCCGAGCCCTGGGAGCCACCTTCGTCCGAGCTTGACTCACGCTCCGCGGCCGCCGCCCTGGCAGCGGAACCAGCGCGGTGTGCGCGCCGGCTCTTACGCTTTTGGTTCGACCGACGAGCAGTGTCAGCCGTGCCAGTCAGCGGTTCGGACGCGCCAGAGATACCGACCGGCGGAGCGAGAGGCGCACCTGCCACGGAGGCGGCAGCGACCGTCGTTTCAGCCTCCTCGCTCGCTACCCCCTCGCACGTTGCCGTGACGGAAGGGGGAGCGACCTCGGTAACGTCCACGGAATCGCCGCTGCTCCCGGCGGCATCGACCACGCTCAAGGAGCCCCGGCTCTCTCAGCTACCGTCTCAGCTACCGGCGAAGTAACCGCTTCCACGACGGCAGGTTTCTGCTGTTCTGGCCGCGCGGTTACTGACGAGTAGGTGCGGACACTACAGGCCGAAACCGCATGGTCGCCGCCGCAACGTACGCACGCCGCGTCGCAGGACGCGTGGCCAAACTGCTCGCAGCGGGCGCACTGAGGCGTGTCGCACGCGGCGGCGTGGTGTCCTGCCAAGTTACACCTACGGCACAACCTAACTACACCCTCGTACTCACACTGAACGACACGCTCACCTACACGAAGAAGGTTAGGAACGGGCCGCGCCATCTCTATCCGAATGCGCCGGTTACCGGTACCAACGGCAGGGAAACCGGGCACGCATTCTTCGGAGATCCCGTGAACCTTTCCGAAGACCTCTAGCTCGGAGACGAGAGCCTGGTCCGGAAGATCCGCGGGGTAGCCAAACACCCTAACCAACTTCACACGCACACCTCTATACTCAAACCGAACTTCCACATCACGAACCTGCAGTGCGGGATCAGCTGAGAAGCGATCAACCGCGGCCTTATTCTTAAACGTTACCTCAAACCGTCCTGCACCAAAGTCCTGCACTGACTTAAGGTCGTTCAACGAAAAGCGCTTTACGAGCGCCTTGCAAACATCTACGTTGGATGCGCCTTTCGGAACTCGCCCGAAAAACGTAAGCGGCCGAAGCCGCGAAGGGGCCACCATCGCGGTAAAAACCACGTGGCGCCCGTGCCTAGCCGAAGTTTAAGCTAACACTACACAAGGTAGGAAGCTAGGAACCCTCAGCTAAACACTGGAAAAAAAACAAGGACAAAAAACAGCCACCGGAACACCTCACCGAATCGGAGACAGCGGGTTGGAGTCTAGAAGAATCCGCACCGTACACCTATCCAACCATTCCGAGAGGGGCCCACGTGGAGGGGATCCGCAGCACCGAGGCTCGAGCGCACAAGTCACGCCACCTTCGTGCCGATCACTCACGCCACCTTCGTGCCACAAGTCACGCCACCTTCGTGCCGGAGGACGAAGAAACAAACGACTTGCACAGTCGCGGTGTGTGAGCGATTTGAGCCGTGCTTGTAGTGCCTTCGCCGCTCTCGCCTCCGCCGTTCCCAAAGGAGAACGCGAGCGAGCACGAGGGAAAGGGAGAGAAGCCGCGCGGACCAATGGTGCGTGCGGCTGCGGCAGGTCGCGTGAGTCGCGTCTGAGCTGCGATCGGAGTAGGTCACGCTGCTCCTCGCTCGGACGACTTCGCCTCAATTGCCTCCACGTGTTTCGGCGTCGCACATGATTGCGCCCGCTTAGGAGCACGTTGACGCGCCTTTCGCTGCTTTCGGCTTTCTTCCCGCACGCGAGAAGAGGCCTCGGCAGCACATTATGGAGTTTCGCCCACCTGGCGAGCTGCCGCCACGCGTCCGCCATCGTCGTCATGCCAGCTTGAGCCGGGTGACACTCGGCCCCGCAACCCTCGATAAGCTCCGGGCAAGGGAGGACCTCGAGCGTCGCGCCACTCTCATGCTGGGGGAGTGGCTGCGTGTACGAGCGCCCACGTTGCCAACCCCTGTCCTACCGTGCCTACGACCGCACCGACAGCCCCAGCAGCAACTACGGCGCCATCCGAGAACGGCCCCTGCGTGCAGGAAAGCCACGTGGAGGTGCCGCTTCCCCTCTCGGACGACGAAGGAATGGACCAGTCCGTTTCTCGGAAACGCGCCCGCGAGAACGAGAGCGAGGATGACGCACCTCCCGGGTCACGTAAGCAGCCGCCGAGCCTTTCCCCCTGCTCGGGAGAGCCGTCGGCGAACGAAGACCACGACAGCGCCATCTCCCGACACTCGGGGAAACAACCAGCACCCCCTCCCTTCAGGACGCGCAAGATGGAGCCGAGCCAGCGGCAAAACGCGCGCGGCGCGCCGCGTGCCGCGAAACCTGCCGTGGAACCGGTTTTGTCTGCCGCGCAGAGGATGGGGCGAGGACCCATTTTCGGCGGCTTGCCGCGTGCCGCGAAACAATGAGAAACGTCCGGGCTTTCTCCTAAGCGCCACCTCTTGGCCACTGCCGAAGTTACTTCCAGTGGCGGCGGCGGAACCACGATCGACGACCGAGCCAGCCGCGACTGCTTTATGTGCATCCACGTGTTCGTGTGCATCCACGGTAAAAAATGAATTTGAACCGGCAGAATATGATGGAGCAATTTCCAGAGACTGTTCGCTTGTTCCCCTTTCTATATGATAAAACCCATCCGGATTATAAAGACAAGGACGCCAAAATGAACCGGTGGGTGATCATCGGCAAAACATTCGATCTGACTGGTGAGTTGTTTTCATTCTTTATCTGAGCTTCCGCTGAATGTTCACGTCGGCAGGAATGTGCGGGGGTGAGCACGCTCGTTTAGAGTGCTCTAGCTGTGTGCTGCGGAGCAAATGAGATGGAATCTCGGTTTCCTACGGGCATGGTGATTTTGCCTGAGCGGTTCGCATGTCGTACCAGGCTGCGCGCTTCGTACAGCGCCGCCTGAGCACTCAAACAAGTTGCCCATCTTTTCATTTTGCAACCTTTCTTGGTGATAAACAGTGGCATTTCTGCAGGACCGCAAGCAGCCGCAAAATTTAAAAATGTGAAAGATCGATGGCTGAAAATTGTGTCGGAGGGGGCCCGGAAAAGTGGCGCCGGAGGAGAGGCCGCAAAGGTCCACACGAAGTGGCCACTTTTTGACATCGTGGATGGCATGCTGAGGCACACGCCACATTATGCGGAAAGGTGAAAAAAAGGCAACTTAGTTGCGTAGTCATCTGCGCCAACTCAAGCCTGGCATTGATAACTTCACTACTGTCACCTATCCTACCACTATTTTTAAGCCGCTTTCTCCGTGTTTAATATCTTTTTACTTGCTTTGACTGCCCAACCATCTGTGTTTTAAGAATGTATTCCCTTCAGCCGCGCTGGTAGCTTCGCTATTGTAATTTTCACATTACCTTTTTCCTGGCGAGAAATCTGCAGGGATTGCATCAAAACACCTCAAATTTTATATTTCAGGTCTTCATCAAATGTGCCCCCAGAAGAGGACGTGTACGTTAAGTCTTGTTTCCATAAGTGCAACTTCAGATCATAAAACTTCAAGTGATTTAACTTGTTATGCATCTGTGCTTTTGTGCAGCTCCATTCCGCCATCTCCTGTGTCATTGAACAGCCCTTCCAGTCCGAGTCTGGTGGCCAGGTGTGCACCTCATTGTTTGCTTACCATAACGGTTACTGCAGTGAAACAGTTTATGTACAACATTGTCATTTCATTCACCTGTGCAGCTGTATATCAAGCCCGGCTGCTATGCTTTTTCAAGAAATGTAAGCTGTACTAATTGTGGTGTCATTATCCACCAATAGTATAACATCCTATGTCTTTATATAATGCAGGTACACTGAGACCCCCAATGATTTTACTGATGAAGACGAATTGAGGTGGGTGGTGATTTTCAGTTTTCCTAGCTGTGGTGCATCACAGGTTCCATATCAATACACCCTTTCCACAAGCCTTTCATGTATAAGAGTGCGTCCACTCTATTATGCACTGTTATGCTGCACTCCCATAGAAGAGGATTAGTTTTATGTGCATACAGATCTTGGCTCAGTTGCTGTCATGACTTGCCGCAGGTGTGCAGTTTCAAGTGAACCACACCCTCAACACTGCATCGCAATGTGCTGGGAAAAACGTTTAAGTGTCCTATTTAATGACTGCACGTCTAAAAACTGCAACAAGGTGTGAAACCAAGCTTTCGGGTACTAGATGAGTATGATGTCTTGCTCCTTTTCATAGCATTGCAAGAAGACAACATGTTTTTTGCACGGCATAAATTGCAACATATTTATTTTTTCTATAGGCTCCCCAGCACATCAGAAGGTGCGGCATCTGCTGCTGGCTCTTCAGGGTAAGTTAGCGTTCACTTCCTTGTGTCGGAATATGACACCATAACAAAAATTTTTTTGAGGCAGGTTGTCACCTTCACAAGCAGGAGCCGCTGCCCCAGATCCAGGGTAAGAAAGCTGTGCGCACTTTCTTTGATTTGAAGCAGACATACTTTTTCAGTGCATTTCTTGAGTGTAATATGTGGCCTGTCCTGCAGGTCTGCCAAAAGGAGAGCAGCCAATGGACGTTCCTCTAGGTACTGGCATGGTTCACATTTCCTGCAGTATTTGAATGATAATCAGTGATTGCAAGAAAACATTGCGCTGATATATTTATATGCAGGACCAAAAGAAGGCAGTCTGACAGCTTCGACGAAGCAGTGAAAGATGTCTTGGGCAGCTGCTCAGCTACGCTGTTGGAACTAAAAAAAAGAAATGCCTGCACCGACAGATGACAGTGAGGATGCAGCAAATTGGATAGCTGCTAAGCTGAGGATGCTACCAAATAAAAAAAGATGTGAGGTGACATTCAAGATCCACAAGCTGCTGTATGAAGCCGAAATGGAGCAGTATGAATAAATGAAATGTGAAGTGCAAGCAATCAGTCATATTTTTCTATGAAAGCAAGCAATTTCGACTTTCTTTTGACATGATAGTGTTTGTGCATGCTGACAAGTAGTTGCCTGTTATGGGAAATTACCTGCCGTCCTGCACGGGTCACGACACTTTCCTGCCATGGCACCTGGCCGTCACTCATGAAGTAGGATGCCAGTCTATCCCTTACTTCCAATGCAGCCCTGTAACAGTGAAAAGCACGAGATGTTCAACCTTTTCCTTCAGCTTATTGTGCCTGTCTGACTGAGGTCACAGTTCTAATGGGTGTGTTTTACTCCTCGTCGTTAGCTGTACCCACTGACTTTGTTCAAAACATGCACTACGCATGTATTTTTGCACTGTTACAACTCTTAACGCAAACTCTAATGAACAAGATCTTATGCCAAGTGTTATTGATGAGCTTCAATTGCTCTAATGTAAATAAAGCAGGAAATGCAAACTATTACCGATTTCATGCCTTCATGGAAATACTAATTACCGAGCAGAGTGGTAGCCCTGGTCTGTCCATCCAGGAAGGGCACTGCTGTCGTTCCTCCATGCCCCATTTGTGACATTTCCCTCCCAGTCTTCATGGTCAACAAATCCAGGAGGGTTGTATGTTGCGAACACCGAATCTTTCATCAGAAAATTGTGAAGCGCCACACATGCCCTTACAATGTTCTCAGTGGTTTCTTCTGACGCTCGAAAAGGTCTCTTCAGTATTCGCCACCTACTAGCCAGGATACCAAAACTGTTTTCTATGAGCCTCCTTGCACAACTCAGCCGGTAATTGAACACTGCCCTCTACAAGTACTCGCTATACTGGCTGACCCTGTAGGCATGAAGAGCTAGAAAAACAAAAGTTCAGGGCATTAAAATTACAGCATACATGTACATACTTAGATGAAAAATGCAACAGCACTAATTTCAAATCTTTTAAATAACTGGCAGCTGTGGCACCTGCTGAATACAACAAGAAAAAAACTGTTCCTACATCTAATGTCCTCTAGGTGCCTCTTTCCAGTGCAGCCAATTTGAAATGCTACATAAACTGATATTATACGAGTTCTTATTAATTTTTGCATGCTTACGTTGTGCTAAAAAAATGCTACATAGGGCCACCTTTGGCTGAATTGCACAACTTGTGATTTTCAGTATATTATCCTGTCAGAAAAACAGGATAGAAGTGCTCATGCATTTGCTTACAATCATGCAATTAAACCTTGTATGTCAGCATTACATTTTATTACTGCATCATACTATTGCTTTCGCACAAAATGCAACATAACATGTAAATTATCAGTAATAAAAGTATTTTAATACACTCGTATTGCACTGCATACACGAAATTTAGTCCTCTGCACCATTTCTTTTTCCATGCAGAAACAACATTTCCTTGTAGGACTTACTATGTAGAAGGGTTGAAATCTGGGCCTATGTACATCTAGCCTGCATGCATGTGGCGTAAGCAGGCGTTTGGTGTGTTGCGACACCACGGACCCGAGCACACGAGGGTCGGACCCTCCCGCGTGTAGCCGTGCGCGGCTTAGCCGTGTCCGGGGAAAGGGGAATCCTGGGGGTTGAGCCGATGCCGGGTGTTCGGACCTTTAAGGCCCCCCGGCGGAGGCAACACACCTCTTTGGCCTCTGCTTCACGTAGACGGCACCCCCGGACTGAACCACCCGGGGGAAATCGGTAGTTGCCTTTTCCTGTCTCTCTCTTCCTCCAGCCTTCGTCTGTCTCTCACTTTACATCTTTCCTGTCTTCTTCCTTCCACTTACTTCCAAATTTTCCAGGCAGCAAGGGTTAACCTTGTGTGAATAGCCAACCTAGGTTACTTCATATTTGGTTATAGTGGTAACGTACAGCTGGCGTTTGCAGGCCGTGTTTCGCGTGTACTGCAGCGTCCCCTTGTAGGACTCCACGGTGGGTGGCTGGCGTTACTGCCGAAATTACAATCTCCTATGGCTACTTCCTTTCCTCCACTACCTGATCGCTCCCTAAAGAGGGGGCACACCGATGATGTTTTAGAATTTTTCGCTCGTCACAAAGAAACTTTTCCTCGCTTCCACGTTGTCCACTCCGAAACACCAAACAAACCCGTACGAACAATATCACCATTCCTCGTGTCCAAGTCTCTGACCCAAGTTCTTGGTACAGGTTACAAAGCATCCAGAATGGCAAGTGGTGATCTCCTCTTGGAGCTCCGCAACCTGAAGCAATATGAAAACCTACCCAAGCTAGTATCATTTGGCGACGCCAAAGTGACAGGAACTCCGCATCGAACTATGAATACCACCCGTGGCGTAGTCTCCGATGACGATCTCTTGGAGCTGACTGAGGCTGAGCTCTTGGAGGGCTTTAGTGAGAAGAACGTCATCAACGTTAAGCGAATTAAGATGAGGCGTGACAACAAGGAAATACAGACCAAACATCTGATACTTACTTTTGGCACAAATGTCCTGCCCGAGTCCATCGAGGCCGGGTATATCAAGCTCCGTGTTCGTCCATACATCCCTAATCCCATGCGTTGCTTCAAATGCCAGCGTTTCGGTCACAGCTCTCAGAGCTGCCGAGGCCGCCAAACCTGCGCGAAATGCAGTGCTAATGAGCACACTTCTGAATCGTGTGAAAACTCTCTCCACTGCGTAAACTGTGAAGGCGAGCACGCTGCATACTCGCGGTCGTGCCAATCTTGGAAGAAAGAAAAGGAAATAGTTACGATTAAAGTAAAAGAAAACATAAGTTTCAAAGAAGCACGCAGGCGGGTATCTTTCCTGCCAAAGCACACCTTTGCCGAAGTGGCGCGTCAGGGGGCAGCGCCACAACGGCCTCCGGCGGCTGTCCGTCCCACACCCAGTGAGGCGGCAGTGACGCCATCCGCCCCCTCGGCGACTGCAGCTAACGCTGCTACGCCACCACAGCAGGTGGGGCCAACGACCACGAAGGTTGGCACAGCCGAGGCTACCCCAACCTCCCCGGCCCCGTCCAGCGCTGGCAACAGCCGGCGCAGCCAGATCCCTCAGGGAGCCCCACCGATCTCCGGGCTGGTGGGCGCAGGGGTCTTGCCTTCCGAGGCAGGACCCTCACAGAAAACTTCTCGCTCGCAAGAGCATGTGTCCGGCGCCTCGCAAGAGGCAATGGACACTTCACATGTCCTCAAGGCGCGCCACGTGCCTCAGGAGCGGCGAGGCTCCCTCGAACGCTCCAGAAAGGGCAAAACCCCAATTACAGGGCCTCGAAAGAGCTCTGTAATTTAAGGCATAATTTTCATTTCCGTACACATAGCACCTATTCACCTCCAATATGGATACACAAATAATTCAATGGAACATTAGAGGTCTTCTTAGAAACCTAGATGATGTACAAGAACTCATCCACAAACACAATCCAAAAGTGCTGTGTTTACAGGAAACACATTTAAAATCTATACACACACACTTTCTCCAAAAGTATGTTACATTTCGCAAAGACCGCGAGGATGCTGTCGCATCATCTGGCGGTGTAGCCATTATTGCTGACAGAAGTGTAGCGTGTCAGCTTTTAAAGCTCCAAACGGCCCTTGAGGCCGTGGCCGTTCGAACCATACTTTTAAATAAACTCATTACCATCTGCTCTTTGTACATACTACCACATTATCAGCTTCACAGACGCGATTTAGAATCATTAATAGATGAGCTCCCAGAACCCTATATGATTCTCGGTAATTTTAATACACACAGTAGTTTGTGGGGCGGTCCACGCTGTGATGCGCGAGGTCGCGTCATTGAACAGATGCTTTTCTCTTCTGGAGCATGCCTCTTGAATACAAAGGAGCCTACGTATTTTAACCTGGCTAACAAATCATTTTCTGCCATCGATCTTAGCATTTTATCGCCGACACTTTTACCCTATTTTAAATGGCATGTGCTTAACAACCCGTATGGGAGTGACCACTTCCCAATTATCCTAACTACGCCGAAACAAGCCCAACTTCCTCCGCAGGTACCGCGGTGGAAGGTTGACTCAGCCGATTGGGAGCAGTACCGCACTCTTACACATATGACCTGGTCTGAGATGTCCGGTATAACCTTAGATGACGCTGTTGCATATTTTACAGCTTTTATACTTGATGCCGCATGTAAATGTATTACTCAAGCGAGCGGCATGGGTTCCAAACGGCGTGTTCCCTGGTGGAACGATGCATGTAGGCAAGCACGGAGGGACCAGAACAAAGCGTGGGCGATGCTTCGCGATTCTCCAACAGCAGAAAATCTGGAAAACTTTAAACATATCAAATCCCAGGCAAGGAGAACGCGCCGACAAGCAAGACGAGAGAGTTGGGCGAAGTATATAGCAAGCATCAACTCGTACACAGATGAGAGCAAAGTATGGAATAGAGTGAAAAAAGTCAATGGGCAACAAACATATTCCCTGCCTTTAGTAAATAGCCACGGAGAAAGCCTGGAAGATCAAGCCGACTTTCTTGGTGCACATTTTGAATACATATCAAGCTCCTCGTACTACTCCGAAACCTTGCTAAAGTACAAAACGCGAATAGAACATCAAAAGTTACAAAGAAAATGTGATCAAAGTATGGCGTATAACGAACCATTCTCCATAGCAGAACTGCAGGCAGCACTGAATGATTGTAATACATCCGCCCCAGGCTCAGACCGCGTAATATATGAGATGTTGAAACAACTACCCTCCGAAACACAAAAAACCCTCCTTTACCTTTACAATGTTATATGGTTTTCGGGCGAGATCCTCTCTGTTTGGAAGGAGGCTACTGTAATTCCAATTCCAAAACACGGAAAGGATCCTTCCTCTGTATCAAGTTACAGACCAATAGCATTAACAAGTTGCCTCTGCAAAGTTTTCGAAAAAATGATTAACTGTCGCCTACTACACTTCCTCGAATCAAACAAATTACGCGACCCATACCAGTGTGGGTTTCGGGAGGGTCGATCCACCAATGACCATCTCATACGTATCGAGGCACGTATCCGTGAAGCTTTTGTTCATAAGCAGTTTTTCGTATCAGTATTCCTAGATATGGAGAAAGCATATGAAACTACGTGGCGCTTTGGGATACTGAGAGACCTCTCACAGTTAGGTATACACGGTAATTTGTTCAATATTATCGAAAGTTATCTGTCTAATCGCACATTCCGTGTTCGAGTGGGCAACGTTCTGTCACGGAAATTTGTACAGGAAACTGGAGTGCCGCAGGGCGGGGTGCTCAGCTGCACGCTCTTTATAGTAAAAATGAATTCTCTTCGTCTACACATACCACGTAACATCTTCTATTCAACATATGTTGATGATGTGCAGATAGGTTTTCAATCAAGTTCTCTCGCAATCTGTGAGCGACAGGTCCAGCTTTGTCTTAACAATGTCTCCAAATGGGCTGATGAGAACGGGTTCAGACTGAACCCACAAAAAAGCACATGTGTCGTTTTTTCTAGAAAAAGAGGCCTGCACCCTGATCCTGAAATTGTGTTGCATGGTGAGCGTCTGCCCGTAAACAGGGAACATAAATTCTTAGGCATAATCTCAGACGCGAAATTAACCTTTATACAGCACATAAAGTATCTTAAAAACAAATGTATGAAAACAATGAATATCTTAAAGGTGCTGTCACGCACAACCTGGGGCAGTGATAGAAAATGTCTCATGAACCTATATAAAAGCCTCATACGCACACGACTAGACTATGGAGCTATAGTTTACCAGTCGGCTACTCCAACTGCTCTGAAGATGCTAGACCCTGTACACCACTTAGGAATTCGCCTATCAACAGGGGCCTTTAGAACAAGCCCAGTGGAAAGCCTTTACGTTGAATCGGATGAGTGGTCACTTGATCTGCAGAGAACATATTCGTCGTTCATGTATTTTCTGAGAGTGAACGCAAACAGTGACCACCCTGCGTATTCCACTATAAATGATTTGTTCAGTTCTCAACTTTTCCGCAACCGGCCCACAGTGGCAAAGCCTTTCTCACTGCGTGTTAGAGACATAGCTGAAGAAACAAGGGTTCCACTGCTTGAATACCACCTTATGCCCCCTGTTGTACGGCCGCCACCCTGGCAGTGGCAACCTATACACTGTGATACATCTTTCGTAGCTGTTACAAAGCGCGCGCCTGTCGCGCATATCCGTATGCACTTCCTAGAATTACAGCACAAATCTTCCTCTCCTGAATTTTTTACTGACGCATCGAAGTGTTATTCTAGCGTGTCCTACGCAGCCGTCGGCCCATCCTTTTCGGTTTACGGTGTTCTGCATCCTAGCACAAGTATTTTCACTGCAGAGGCCTATGCGATTTTGGCCGCCGTTGAACACATTAAAGAAAATAATATCCCAAAGGCAGTTATATACACAGATTCATTGAGCGTCGTAAACTCTTTGAAAACTGTCAAAAAATATCAAAACCCTATCATTGTATCTCTGTACTCAGCATTACTAACCACCTATGCATCCAAGCAGCAAATCGTGGTTTGCTGGGTTCCGGGGCACCGAGAGATAAATGGAACCGTGTTGGCTGATCAGCTAGCCACATCCGTCCACGCGAACTCTTCCAACACTTCCACGACTGTCCCTGTAATGGACCTCAAGCCCTCAATAAGAAAAAAGTTAAGGGCTTTCTGGCAGCGTTTGTGGGACACACAAACAGAAAATAAACTACATGTTATCAAGCCGTATCTTGGTAACTGGCCGCCGGTATCAAAGAATCGCCATACAGAAGTGACACTTTGCAGACTCAGGATAGAACACACATACAGCACACACACATACCTCTTGTCCGGTGGCGATCCACCCATGTGTGATAAATGTGGTGAGCCACTTACCGTGCTTCACATCCTGCTGCAATGTACTCAATTAGACATAAATAGAAAAAAGCATTTTCCATTACCACACCGGCAACAAATTCCACTTCATCCTCTTATGATTATAGGCATAGAACCGCTCTTTAAATATCAATCCTTGTTAGAATTTCTAAAAGATGTGCAAAATTTTCATGTTATATCACCAGGAAGTCCGTAGCACGGCCTCTTACGTGAGGTCTCGGCTGCGGTAACTGCATTAAGAGAAAGCACCTGCCTCCCAGCTTTTGGGCTCAAAGGCCTCCCGGAGGCACAGGTGCTATTTCCATGTTCTTGCATTTTAGCACGATGTTCATTTATCATGCATACTATCTCCATAGACAACTACATGTATCACTATAATAATTTTATTCCATATATCATTTTACGCTTCTATGATACGGATTGATTTTAGGCCACTTTACAGCCATGCTACATCCCACTATCGCCATTCACAAATCAGCGCTTAACCCAACATTATAAGTCATGGCGCTCTTTGGCCACACCTGGCCCTTGCGCCACTAAACAACACACATTCAATTCATGTACATGCATGCAGGCTAGACTGCATTTGTAAATGTTTTGTAGAAATTGTTTGACCATTTTTACCGTATGCATGCATTGCACGAAACTGTATCTGCTATGGAAAACAGTGGCAGCAGTAACACAGTACAGCTCCATTGATATTCCATCTCGGCAATCAGAGGAACATGTCAGCGTTAAAAGTAATTGAAGCAACTTGCCACGTCGAGGATAAGGCCGCATGAGAAAAGGCTTCAATGGAAAGGCCTCGTCGCCCACCATCAAGTATGGTATCAGTCCCGCTGAGCCAACTGTTGCTGCTGGGGGGATCCCAAATCTGCGCTCGCCCAATATGCGCATCAACTTCGTTCTTAAGAAAACTCCTCCATCGCTTTCTCCCCCGTAGTGGCCAACGTCCACATACACAAATCTGAAATAAAGCAAGTTTCAGTGCAGCCCATTTAGCATCTGTAGCAGATGACTTTCACCTTGCTCCTGCTGAAGTCACTACTGCGTTCAAGTCTCGTAAAAGTGATATCGGCGCTGCACTATAGTTTGACTAAATATACGTGCCACACGCAATCACAACTCGGATTACCATCTTAACATCTGCTGCTATTTGTGCAGAACCAAATATGTTTACTGTCAACCTGCGTGAGCAAACCATTGTAATCATACACCTGTCTACGCTATGCTCCTTAATTCGTCATGTAACTTACACCATTGAACTGTCCTCTTTTCTTTCAGTGTATACAAGAGCACTCTTTTTCAATGAATATAACACACTTTTTTCATGATTCACAAGAAAAATGCGCCATTAACGAGTAGTTTAACAAAAGTTTGGTTTTGCCATGAGTGCACCATACCTATAATGGGCATCGCATGTTGCCATGAGGCCTGTGCTGAACGACTTCTTGTAATTCAAGTTTCGTGACCCTGAAATTGCAGGACATTCAATGCTCACATGCTTTCCATCAATACATCCCGTGCAGTTGGGAAAATTCCAGTGGACAAGCATGTCTGTGGCAATCTGAAAGAGTGATCGGGAGGCAATATAATATGAGACTGCGACAAAACCATAGCTTAATAATGCATAAGGCAACCTTTAGTTGTCTTATGCATTATGAGATGCCGGAGTTCCATACATTTGAAAAGTCAGTATGCAGGGGGCATTGGGAAAGTCAGTAGCATAACAAATGAGGTAAAGAAAGGCAAGCTGGACGCTTGTCAACACTATAAACTCTCTCTGCAGTAACAAAACGGACTGCACTTACTTTTTTTCCATTCTTCTGCTGTTTGTGGACATCTTACATAGATTGGCTGAAGTATTTCCCATAATGCAGCACAAGTTTCTCTTACGATCATTCCAGCTGTTGACCGTCCTGTCAGGAAGTTGAACGACAAACTTCTCATTGTGTCGCCGTTTGCGAGAAATCTGAAAAGCGTATTCTCATCACATACGTCTCAAAGGATAAATAAGGAGGAGAGGGGTGAGTTGCATCACACAGTGCTCATGCGGTATGTTTTACACAATATTTTCCGAGGGACTGCTGATCAGGCACTGTGACGGGACAGTACCGGGTCACGGACTTTCGGACTTACCTTACTGTCATGGCAAGTCGATCGTGTGCGGATATCGACTGCCTGAACGGAGTGTCCTGCCGCTCAATCACAGGCCGAACTAGGTGGAGCAGTGTGTCAAACGAGCTCGGCGGCATCCGAAGGAAGCTATAATCAAGAATCAAAGACATCACTATCACGTCACACACGCGGCACATTACGCGTTTAAAAAGGTTATAATCACTCACTCTCGGAAGAAGCCTTCATCTCGGGCGCGCAGCCGGAGAAGCAAAACATTCGCTTGCCCCTCGACGTCTTGGTAGCGCCAGCAGGGGTGTACCCAAAACCTTCGTCTGCGTGCCTTTTGCGCGCGCCGCCGTCGCAACAGCAGGGAACACACAATTACGAAAACGCTCATCGTCGTCAGAATATCGTCGTCTGCATCTGCCATTGCAGGAATCAACGCGATCAGCGCGGTAGATTACGAGGGACGAGGAGCTGGCCTGCTCCGAGCAAGGAAAAAGCGCGCGACAACGGCGATGTCGCGCCTATGCTCGCGCAGTTCGAGACAAGGCGAGATCAGCGCTGTCACGTGACTCGGCGGCGGCCGCCGCGCACACAACCGATGTGGCCTCTCTGCCGCGCGGCATCCCGCGCGCGTCTTGTCGCTAGTGGGTCCGTACCTGTAGGGTGCCTCGATGCGCGCGCCCCCCTCCGCCGCTCCGTGGAGGGTGGGGACATCCTTTGAAAGGGTCAGTGCCGCCTCGGCAAGGACGCGCGCCATATTTGTGCCCCCTCCCCGTCCCGCCTGCGTCAGTTGCACGTGCGGCGGCCTGTTTCCCGTCGGTTGCAATTTTTCTTGGCCGCAAGACGAGGAAGACATGCCGGGGTGTTGCGTGCCTGCGTGCACAAATCCCTCCCGAAATGGCTGGAGAATGTTTTCATTTCCGAGAGATCCGAAAAGAAGGCTCCTGTGGACTGTAAAAGTGAAACGGGACAAGTGGCAGCCGGCCAACACTTCACGCCTATGCAGTGTAAGTACTATATTGCTTGTTTCGTTTCCGTGCTGCTTGCTCCATAGATAAGTGTAGTGCTTTAAAATAATACCCAACGTGCGCGCTAAAAACGGCGTTACAGTTTTTGTAGGCATTCATTACAATTTCGCGCTTGATACTGGGTACGATCGATTATGCCAGCATATACCGCACCACCAAGCATTGTGTTTAAAATTCTTAGCCAACGTACACTTCAGGACGCGGAGTTGTGGTCATGAATCGCATCTTTAGTGTAAAGAGACTAAGTTTCAAGGCATAAGGGACCTTGATCTGAACAGAACCCAATACATGCGTGTGTTGCAGTGGTGCCCGGACCTTTATGCTCTAGGCCTCTGCCGCTCGTAATCTGTTTGCCTAACGCTGCAAATGTCTGCATTACTGATTACTGATGAAAGTGAACGCGTCAGAGATCGTTACACCATAGCTTTCATCCGAGGTTCTGAAGAAAATAAGTAAAGGCGCGAAGGCCGCACGACAAATTAATGAAGTCTAAGATTTCATTTGTTGAGTACCAATATAATGACATCGAAATATTTGGAGCTGTTGATTTTTACTTCCTTTGTGGTGATTAGTAGTTCTGATACTAGACCAGTGATTGTTTCGTACACCGTTTGGAAAATTCCGAAAACCAACTTTCCTGCACAGCAAATGCCCCTTCACCATGGCAGACCGGCCTAGAAGTTGGGTGCAGCTCTGCATTCTAATATTTTACGCCTCATACCACTTTGCTCGCACATGGCGAACAATTTGACAGGGCTCATTTCACCCTTCTCCAACAAAAGCAGTGGCTTGGCAGAACTGCGCTTAATTCGTTTATCGCGGCAGCGTGAAGGCAGGGAACCTGGCATTGTTCAGGGCATACATGTCTCCTTTGCTGCACTTTATTTCTAACCCCAAAATCAGTTTGGTGGCCGTGGTGAAATGTTTTTGCAAAGGGTCATATTAGAGTGCCTTGTCGGCAAAGATCGACCTTCGTCGTCTGTCTGCAGCCTCAGCGCAGTAGTCTATGCATGATTATTTCGTCATATGTGATAGAATTATAATAAACACATCATTAGTGTCACTGACTTGAGTGTATTATGATGTCAATGACTAATTACCCTAACGATCGTGCGTAATTACTTTGTAGCTAGTGTTACAATGAATAGAGATGACTATAATTAAAAGTAAGAAGGTATAAGACTGGGATTAATGACTATGACAATTACTATTGCTTAAGAATTACTCAATACAAATTAATATGGCTTAAATTTATTGAACAAAATAAATATTGACTTAGAATGACGCAGAAAAGTTAGACTGGCTTAAAATAACGCAGCAAAATTAACGACCACCGAAAATAAATAATCAAAATACAGATTACTTACGGCTACTCAGCAACATAAGTATGACTTAAAAGGACTGAGCAGAACAAACGATCAAAAATTGCAGCTGTAAAGGAGTTTAATGTGTTAATCGTTGATTCTTAAAAAGCGAAAGGCGTAAGCTTTCGCACTTCGAATCAATCGTCCCTAAGGACTTATTTTGCTCTTACTGTGTTCTTTTTTTCGATATGCCGTCCGCCTACTATGTTCGTTTGCCTTAGTGACTTACTTTCCTATACCAATTTCCAAAACATTTTGCCCCTAAAAGCCGACAAAAATGGAACAGCAGAAAAGTGAAACGCTTGAAAATCCCTCGAGTATCATCACGTGGCCTTGTGTATAATAAATGTAATGTCACGGGGGCGGATTTAGTGCCTTGTGCAGTGATTACTCGACTGTTAATATTACTATTTCTTTGGTGCGCAGGCCCATTTTGTGGACAGCTGCTTCGAAAACAACCGCGCGGACGGACGAAAGCTGCTGAAAAGAAACGCTGTGCCAACCATCTTTTCGTTCCGACGTAAGTTGTACCATATGTTTCAGTAGTGATTACTTTTACAATGCATATCACTGTTGCTGATATGTTGGTATACTGGCGCAACTGAGGACTGTAAGCGCGCATACTTCTCTACCTTACATTTCTTTACTTGAAACTGCCTTGTCATTCACGCAACTGGGAAATTATAGTGTCACCTTTCGATGCTTTTGACTGAGTCCATAAGCTCTCAAATTTCCTGTTTATTGTGCAGCTTTGGTTCCCCACCGAAAGAAGCCGAAGGAAAGAAGCACACCTGTTCTAGCATCTGCAGCCATCACAGTGGTGCCACAAGGAAAACCAGAAGTTTCTGCAGCTTTTGAATTGTCTTCAGGGTCTCATCTAGATTATCTGCCAGTCAACTCTTGCAGTGCACAAGACAGCACGAACTGCAATCAGGAGGCAGTCTGCAATGAGTCGAAAACACAACAAGAACAAGTATGCAATGTACATGCTTCCTCCAGCTCTTGTGCCGAGCTAAAAAAGCAACTAGACGATGCAAGACAAAGCTACATGCAGCTTCAAGAAGTTCACAAGAAGGCTAACGTGACTATTCAGTCCCTAAAAAAGAAGGTGCGAAAACTAGAAGGTAAAATAGAAACCTTCGAAAGGCGAATAAAATTTCTTAATGAAGACCAAGTGCAGGCGCTTTCGAGAAGCAGCAATCAAGGTTCTACGTGGTCGCCGCAGACAATTAAACAGGGGCTGCAACTGAAGTTCGCTTGCGGAAAGTCTGGCTACAGAGCACTGATACAGCTTGGGTATCCACTGCCGACAGATAGAACATTGAATCGTCGCCTCCAGGGGTTGAAATTCTCGCCGGGAATCTTGAATGATGTTGTTGAACTCCTCAGGATCAAAGCGCAAGGCATGGAAGACATTGAAAGAGACTGTGTTTTGTTCCTTGACGAAATGGAGATAGCGCAAGGGGTTCGCTTCAGCTTGACCGTGCTGAAGACACCGTGTTCGGAGGTGTGACGCTTCCACCTAAGCCAGATAATCCCGCTAGTCATGCACTGGTGTTCATGGTAGGAGGCCTCAACAACCGATGGAAACAGGTGATCGCATACCATTTTACTGGGAGCCACGTCGACGGCAGTACTCTCAAGGACTGCGTTTTCGAAATTGCCCACCTGTGTGCAGATATTTCGCTCAGAGTCCGAGCAGTAACGTCAGATATGGTTGCATCAAACCGAGCAATGTGGCGCGATCTCGGGTTTTCCAGCCATCGGAACTCCAAGACTACGTGCTCTATAACAAATCCGTCATGCAGTGAAATGGAGTTAGTTTTCCATGCAGATGCTGCCCATGTGCTCAAGAATATCAAGGGTCAGCTTCTAAACTCTATCGTATTCACATTAAGTGATGCAACCGTCAGCGAGCACAACCTACCTTCAAAGGATGTGAAACTAGAGCACGTACGTGCTGTCCTAGAGTTCGACAAAGAAAGGGAGCTGAAGCTCGCGCCGAAGCTTTCTGAAGCACATGTTTCCTCGGGACATTTCACAAACATGAAAGTGGGACTTGCAGTGCAATTTTTCAAAGAGACCCCCGCTGCAATCCGGTACTTGGTGAAAGAAAAAATACTGGAGCAAGTAGCCGAAACCACGGCATGGTTTTTAGAACTTGTATCAAGGTGGTATACTCTGATGTCATCGCGCCACCCCTCCGTTTCTCTTAGTCTTCAAGACATGGAGAAACATTATGAAGCTGTCTGTACTCTCAAGCTGGCCATCAATACTTTTCAAGGCATGAATATGGGCAGCTCCTCGTAGTGGAAGCCATCACAGGCAGGCCTTCTAATCACCACTACTGCTGTACTTCAACTCCAGGACATTCTTTTGAGCTCTGAAGGTTACACTTTCTTTCTAACTGGCAGAATACTGCACGATTGCCTGGAAAACCTTTTCTCTGTTGTTCGCCTGAAGAAGCCGGTTCCAGATGCATTGGACATGAAATATGCTCTCAAAGTTGTGTGCATTAGCCCATTTTGGCGCACGCCGAAGAGAACCAGCTATGCTGTCGATGATTCGGAGTATCTGGTTGATCTACTGACAGATGGCAAGCCTGAGCTAGCTGAACCAGACCCATCTGAAATCGATGATTCTGAAATACTCTTCATTGAAGAGCTGACATCTACAGAATGTAGCACCCTCTTTCATATTGCCGGATTCCTCGTGAAAGGCATTATCAAAAAGATAAGCAGTTGCGAGCAGTGCAAAACTGCTCTGCTAGGTTCGACAGACAGTCAGCATTCTTACCTGACAAGGCTAAAAGAATACATCCGGAACGGCGACAACCTGCATTACCCCAGTGCTGAAGTAGTCAGTATTCTGAAGTCGTGCGAGGAGCTATTCAAGGGAATCACGGAATGGAGCGAAAGCCTTCTTACTGTACAATCTCCTTTAGAGGCTGTTGTGACGTACTTGAGCAAAATGGTTAAGTTCAACGTGAATGCTTGCCAAGTGCACAGTGCAACTGTTCAGAAGCTTCTCATTTCCACCTATGCCCGAATGAGGTTACGCATTCACCTGCGTCAGCTTGAAAAGAAAGAAGTCAACGGCCGCGGAAGCAAAACGTGTGCTGCAGTAAACTTGCAGTGAAACCACAGTTTTGATAGTGTGCACACAGCTGGTGTGTACTTTTTATAACTTTTTTCTATAGTGTTTTCATATTTTTCGCACATTGTTGTAATAAATGGATGCAGCGGTGTCGCAAAGCTTTTGATCACTACACCATATTTTTTGTGGATTCTTTCAGTGATTTCTACATACGTGTTTTGCTGTAATGAAAAAGAAATATTCAGTTAACTCGACGCGAACTTTTTAAGGCCAGAGAATATAAGAGGTTTCATAAAATATTGGATGTCGCAATACATTCCAAATACCCCACTTCAGCCTCGTTTGTGTGTGTGCACTTTCGAAGAATGACTGCCTTCTGATAGCAGCCACTGAGGTTCTTGACTTCGCCGAAAGTGTGACATTTTATCATTTGAGTCATTCTGCTTCTATTCCCCGCAGGGGCGTCTGCGTGAGCAGGCGTTTGGTGTGTTGCGACACCACGGACCCGAGCACACGAGGGTTGGACCCTCCCGCGTGTAGCCGTGCGCGGCTTAGCCGTGTCTGGGGAAAAGGGGATCCTGGGGGTTGAGCTGAGGCTGGGTGTTTGGACCTTTAAGGCCCCCCGGCGGAGGCAACACACCCCTTTGGCCTCTGCTTCACATAGACGGCACCCCCGGACTGACCCACCCGGGGGAAATCGGTAGTTGCCTTTTCCTGTCTCTCTCTCCCTACAACCTTCGTCTTTTCCTTACTTTCCACCTTTCCTGTCTCCTTCTCATTTCTTTATTACTTCCGACCTTCCCCAGTCAACAATTCCAACAAGGCCATGTCTGTTGGCTATGCGGAAATCTGGCATGTTGGCTTGTGGGCTTATGGGTCTGTGGGCTTATGGGTCTGTGGGCTTATGGGTCTGTGGGCTTATGGGTCTGTGGGCTTATGGGTCTGTGGGCTTATGGGTCTGTTGGTTCACCGGCCTATTGGCTTGTTGGAGTGCACGGCTAAGCCTACATATTAGGCCCGCACATACACAGCCTTGTGTTATTTGGCAGAAAATAAGTCTTTTTCTGAATACCTGACATTATTTTTATTTGCATCAAGTACAGGGTACAGGAAATACACAATATTTATAGTGTACTTGCTAATAATAAAACATTACTAAATGTACATTACCACATTATTACATTACTACAGTAGACTCGCAATAATTCAAACTGATAATTTGTACTTTTGGTTAATTCAAACAAAAATCAAATTTTTGGTTGGCTTGCCATGTTTTCAATGTATTTTAAGGCCGCTTAATTCAAACAACGCAATTCGGTTAATTCGTACTTTTTGCTTGTCCATACCGGAAAATTATCGGCTATCGTTGCCACCACTGGTGAAAAATCTGACTTCTTATATCACCACAACAGCGAAAAATGTTAAAATAAGCGCACTATGGCCTAAAAAAATAAAAGAAAGCGAACAAGGGCCTAACAAACAAACGTTCGAAACAAAAGCCTCCCGAAGGGCACATTGTTGCTCAACTTTCCGTGGTTTGCTAGCATGCTTGCTAGCCAGTTCAAAGCACGAAGTTCGAAATTAAAACACATAACCCTCAAAGCTTGTGGGAATGACAACTGTCCACCTGCGTTTGTCAAAACGCTCAAAACTGACGTAAAACCTGACGTAAAAACAAAGAGCACGAGAAAAGGAAAAAAAAAGGTGCGAAGTGACGCGAGTAGCATCGGCCGATTCCGAATCACGTGACCGCTCGTGCTTCTCTTTCCCTGGTCGCTCGCCTGCGCTGGTAGCATCATGTCTCCGCGGGGGAAGTACCGAACCCTTTCTGTGAAAGAAAAATTGGCAGCCATAGAAGTTGAGGCTGGAGTGAAGAAGACTTCTGTGGCATTGAAGTATGGAATCACAAAAAGTACGCTGACAACGATTGTGAAACAAAAGACAAGCTGCGAAACAACGCAAGCCATTTCGCTCCCGACAGAAAAAGGCTTAGGGAGGCGGCGCATCCGGAGCTTGAGAAGGCAGTTTTTCTTTGGCTGAAGAGCGCTCGGAGCTGCAGTCTACCAGTAAGTGGACCAATCCTGCGAGAGAAGGCCGAACAACTGTCTTTGCGCTTTGGAATTGAAGACTTCAAGTGTAGTGATGGATGGGTGTCGCGATTCAAGGAGCGACATGGCCTCACTTTCAAAACAGTAAGTGGAGAAGCGGAAGCGGTCGATGAGGCGGTTACTACCGACTGGCAGCAGACGCGTCTTCAGAGCCTACTGCTTGAATACTCCCCGGCTGACATTTATAATGCTGACGAAATGGGACTGTTCTTCCAAGTGCCTTCTTCAGCAAACATTGTGTCGCAAGGGGGAACGTTGCACCGGCGGAAAGCTGAGCAAGGAGCGGCTCACAGTAATGGTTTGTGCCAATATGGATGGTAGTCACAAGCCCGAACTTTTCGTTGTTGGCAAATCGAAGCGTCCGAGATGCTTTAAAGGCGTCCGAACTCTTCCCGTTTCTTATGCAGCAAATACACGTGCATGGATGACGGAATCTTTGTTTGAGGATTGGCTGCGGAAACTTGACGTGCGGTTTAAGCGCGATAAAAGAAAAGTGCTGATGATAGTGGATAATTGTCCCGCTCACGGTGACGTGGAGGGGCTGGAGGCAATTCGTCTTGAATTCCTCCCTCCAAACACAACAGCTGTCCTCCAGCCTCTGGATCAGGGGGTAATCAAATGTCTGAAGATAAACTACAGAAAGCTACTCCTTAAGAGGATGCTAATGTGCATGGATAATTACATGTCATACAGCATAACACTGCTGTCGTCTGTGGGAATGCTAGCTGACGCATGGAGTGCAGTAACATCGGCAACGATACGGAACTGCTTCCAGCATGCCTTCCGATACCAGGCCACACCAGTGATACCTTGCCTGACTGCGCTCGAAATGAAGGTGAAGACTGCCTCCAAATGGAGAGCGATGAAGCAAGGCTAGTGCTTTCTGCACTCCAAGCACACAACATAGCTGCTGACCTCAGTGATTTTGCGGCTGCCGATGATAACCTCTGCGTGTGCAGGGAAGACACCCTGGACGACTTGGTGGCTGAGGTGCTGCCAGCACAGTACAGCAGCGAAAGTGAAGAGGAATCAGAAGAGCAATCCTCTGTGACAGCAGCACAGGCCTTCCACTACCTTGCCGAGGTCTGCAAATTTCTGATTGTTGAAGAAAATTCTCAAGAACAACTGGCTGCTCTTAATGGAATAGAGAACTTTGTTCTTAATGCGCGTGTACAGAAAAAACAATCAACAATTCATGATTTCTTCAAACGGTCTAGTCAGCCATAGATTTCCATTAAACTTGTTCTGGATCCTTCACCTCTGCTCTGTTTTTGCTGTGTAATTAATGAGTGAAATGTTTAAAATATGATTTAAGTGGATAATTAATTGTAATGTGCGCTGTAATCTTGCACAGAGTCATATATGCGAGAACTTCCGATAATTCAAACTTCCTGATAATTCAAACAAAATCCTGGGGTCCCTTCGAGTTTGAATTAACGAGAGTCTACTGTAAATGTACTAAAATTTCGCGTGCCACTGACGCCAACAACATCGGCACCGAGTGGTTGAAGTGGGTGAAACGCTTCGAAAACTTCATCGTAGCCTGCAGTATCACAGCCGATGCCCGGAAGATGGCCATACTACTACACTACGTAGGGGAAGAAGTGTATGTCATACACTATATTTATACACTATATACACAATATTTACTGTGCACTACCCGATCCTCCCGCAGCCGCAACTGCGTCTACCATTTGAAGCACCGGTGGCTCCAGTAACGCAACCCCTCTCTACACCGCAGCACGTAGGAAGCTCGATGACTATGACTAGTAAACAAGAAAAATAAACAATGCATAAACATGAGAAAATAACAGATAAACAAAATCAATACACAGAAACAGAAAAGCAAGACACAAAAAGAAAAGCTAAACATACAAAAACAAACAGAACATGAACAACAATAACGCAAGGGAAACACTGGCAAATCAATGCTCCCCACTTATGACAAGAAGGATGCTGTTCCACTCAACGTGAAAATTAACTTTCACGTTGAGTGGAACAGCATCCTTTTTTTAAATACCGCAGTATGCAAAGTTGGTTGGGATGGCTCAGGGAGGGCGCGGGCGTCAACCTGCTGCAGGTGGGTGGCGGGTGCTGGCGGCACGAAGGATCATTTGCGCCGCATGTCACCCAGCTTCTGCGCAAGGTGCTTGCGCACGTCCTTGAGCCTCTTGCTCTGGGCGTCTTTAGGCACATCGCTGCCCATGTATATGCTGAAGAGAGCTGCAAGTAAAAAGCAAATGGCGAATTCAAAAACACGTTTTAAAAAGATCGGTTGGAATATGTATATACAGGGAAGGCTTCCCATAAATGCGTAAGGCTGGAGTGCTGAAACACGTTTGTGTTTATTCAGTCTAAGTGCAAAGCGAATTTAGGTGACATGTTGCCAAAGAATGCAATGCACCTACATGTTAATACAACCAGCATATGTTATAGGGGATGAAAGAGGCAAGCTGGCTTTCTGCTCCATTTGTTTAGGGTACCCGACCTCCCCTAGGAGGCACAGATGCAACCGTCCGCATGGATGCATTGTCCCACAGCCAAATGTGAGCTATGCGGCGGGAATGCACACGTAGCAGGCAGCAGCAGCAGGCAGCAGCCACGGTCAGCAAGACAGGTGCAGGAGGGTTTGCAAAGAAAGCTTCACTTAAAAAAAAATTACGTGGATCGCCCGCCTGCACTGCGGGAATCAACGTAAGCGAAACTTTCTGTGGTGTTTGCTTTGACTGACTATATTAGCGGTGATGTTTACAGCAAATGTTTAATTTCTTCACTGTTTAGTACAATACAAGAGTGGCGAGTTAAGCGTTTCCTTGCATGCACCACTGTTTGCCTACGCAGTATACAGGCTGTCATTCACTTGTTTCGTGACTGTATCGGTTCTACCAATTCTCTGCCTCCACTCCCTACATCCTCTCTGCCAATATATCGACCACCCCTCCCGACAGTTGCACGTTGGTAGAAAGGTAAGCGCAGCAGCTTCTGCAATGCTTTTGCAAGGGATCACACATAATTACAGCTGTCAAGAGGGTATTGTGATGATGCCCAGGCAGTTCCCGAGGGCACTGTGCACATGCGACAGAATAGGAAGATTCCAACAAGCTCTTGAGTGATAAACAGCACAGCTAAACTAAACACACTGAAAGCTATCTTTATTGACAAAGCATAGCGAACCTAACACATGCAAGGAGCTTGTGGTCCAATACTTCAGCATACTGAACTTGTATGATTTATGAACGTTGCAAGGTTTGAAAAGCTGAATAAGCGAACTGTGCAGTAGTCCACTACACCAGTTGCAACAGTAGTTCACTTAAGCAGGAGTTATACTGAATTACAACATTTCATGGCATGTCACTGTATAAGATCTAATACACTATGTTGCAAACCTTTTAGTGAGGCCACTTTCTCAGGGGTTAATGCAGGCCTTGGTTCGGTCACCCCCTTCGAACGCGACTTGTTCGAAAGTGTGCCCGTCACACTGCGGCTCCTCAGTTGCTCGGGCGTCCAAAAAACGTTCGTCGCCATGCGGCAAAATAAAGAATCCGTCGGGGCCCGGAACAGAGTGCCCCATGCCTCCTTCTCGAGCCATTGACTGCTCCCTGCATAGAGCTGTAATATGAAGAATTACATTAGGCATTATATTTCTACAAGTGCAATGAACACAATCTAGTATACACTGACAAAGCATGTGTTGCATATGCCTGTGTCGGTGGACATTACATCCTACGCACTTGAGTTTTAGCAATTCACATTTCTGCATTTTCTTAAGTGTGAGCCTACCAGTGAAACAGCACAAACAATAAATTGTAAAAAAAGTTCCCTGGAT